>NC_136506.1:60007642-60055142 GCF_053919585.1 Euprymna scolopes | reverse complement strand
TGTGATTTCTATTAAAACAATTTTCGTTCAAAATTTTGGCCATACCTAAAACACGCTTGATATAAACGTAATCTTGAAAACATCTTTTTCTAATAATGAAAACTGTAAATCATATTCGGGTAAACAATATAAGAATTCTGTTTCTTATAAAAACATAATTTTCATCAGTTATCAACAAGAAAAATATACATTATGCGTATGCAGTTGGACATATCATTACTTTATCGATTCAGCAACTGCTGATCAACTTATTAACGTCTCTAACCAAAATGAATCACTCTCACAAGGGTCACGAGGGAGAAAGGAGGTTATCCTTATAAGTACGTATACAAGATTTACAGTGTGGGGCCATCTAAGAGAATAGTTATATGCATTAATTGATAATAATAAAATTAAACCCCAATTTTTTACCAAAATACAAGCCCATTAAGTGTTTTATTTCTTGTAAATTCAATTTGTACATTAGAAAAATGTTAGTCGTGTTTTATAATTGTGCTTTATTTTTGCTTTATCGTAAGTCTTGGATGTTGTTTTTAAATCTAAAACTCTAAATGAAATAAACTGAACTTTCTTTTGATTTTCGTTCCATTATGAAAATGTAATAATGTTTGCTCTTTTCTGTAAAGACTTGACGGCCTCTATAACTGTGCATGATTCTTTGTTGAAGTGTATAGTAATACAGTCGATAATTACTGAAAATGATGACAAAAGCATTAAATTGGACACACTTGTTTTCCAAGTGATTCTAATCAAATTTGAAAATCCAAAATGGTGGCCATTTTTAATTAGTGATTTTATTAGTTTTATTTTAAGATAACCCGACTGATTGCCCATTTTTCTAATAAGCTTTGCACTGATTAATAAGTGTTCCAATCATTTCACTGCTTCTCCAGTTGATTCTGCTCACAAATACAGTTGCAGATTGATGTGCATCGGTGCGGTTGCATCTTTACTTAAGCCTTTCTTACAGAAACACTGTTACTTCTCAACAGATCACTGCAATAAGTAGTTGCATTGCTTAACATCTCCATCATTTCTGTATCCATCATCATTCAGCAGATTGGAGAGAGCCTGATACGGAATATCTACACGTTTTGTGTTCTTTGATTGTGTCTGTGTGTTGGTGGAATTGAATTTTGTCATCCTTTTGCTTCATCTCATCTAATAGCTGCGCTTAATCTATTGTACATAATGAAGACATCCAACGGCTTCAGAATCCGCAATCCTGAATCAATGTTGAATGCCAGCTAAGAATGGTGTATGGTTCTGAAATATCTTAAAATGTGGCAGATTATGAATGCATTTCTAAGGAAAACGGACAATATTCAGTGATTGCATGAAAATGGTCCCTTTGGATATCTCAAGGCATATTGGTGAAACTACCTAATATACTTGAATCCATCCTATCGGCTCCTTGACTAAAAACGACTTCACATTTTTCAAGAGCTATTTTCTATAAGGATGTTATGTTGACCATTAATTCTCTCATCATTCATTGCATCTTTGATTCAAGTGTCATCTTCTACATTACGTGCGGTCCCTTCACTGTGTTCTTAATGACATGTTATCCGTTTGTAATGATTACTATGCTTGTCGTTTCTACTTCACACATCTGCATGAACAAGTGAAACAGCTTTGCCAATTACCTTTTGTCTTACTGCTTTCTGTTACTCTACTTCACATTCATTGTCCGCTTTTTTTTACATTATGGACTTGACTTCATGAAAATACATGAAAGACTACAGCTACCTGTACCCAGTGCCATAGTATTTCCATTTTTTCATACTCATAAAATTTCTTTAAAGTATACAAATGTCGGGCATCATGTTTGCATCTCTGATTAGACGTTCACTTACGATTCAATCATTCTAATCATTTCTCATGAAGATTTGCGCTATTAATGAGAAATGTAAGTTATGATGGATTCTCGTGTATGAAAAAAAAATTGAAAGGCACAATGTTCTGACAGAAGATGGAAAGTGTTGGATTAACTGAAAATCTTCTTTTAGAATTGTGTCCTTATAAAATCTCTCGGTTGTCTTCTCTTGTTTTAAGTAATGAATGAGTGTTTTCTTCGCTGAATAGTAAAAGGAACTTCTCTCGCTTTTCCATGAATGATTTTGCAAGTGATGTGTTGCTATAACTTCAGATGAGGATGCAATGTTCTTTGTGTCTAGTATCAACTGATCAGCTTATTCCTAGGCAATATGCCTATTTTACCTTTACAGTGGAAGATTTCTCCGCATCCAATGAATGCTAATGACATCAGCTGCTGTAGGTGGCATCTTTAATAGCAGATAGCATCTATCTAGTCTGCAGACTACATTCACTTATGTGCTACCTCCTATTCTATCAACACAATTTCTTTTGTCACCTTTGGCCGCCGTTATGCTGGTGTACTTGGTCAATACCAAGTGCAGATAATTCTCTTCTTCACTCTGAAATTCCCTGAACGCATCTGGATGTTGTTGCCCAATTGACATCATATGTCAGAGATAAGATTGTTATTTATAAAAAGTAAGGCACTAGTTCTGAAAATGCTACAACTATCTTTTTTAATGAACAAATACACATGAATAAGGTGAGCTTTATACACAACAATCGACACTAGAATAAAATTACACCCTTTCCTTCATTATTCACAATAATTTTCAAAGGTTGCGTATGTCAGAAAAAAAAACGACATATTTTCTTTCAAAGATGATCTTTACAAATATTGCAACATTTTTATCCAGGAAATATTAGGCGATGATCAATCGATACAGCATTGAATTCCTATTTACAATGCCTCCCCACGGGACAGTTAGACACCAGGGTCGTTTTTTAATGTGGAGAAAAGGAACAAAAATAAAAATTGTCTCCGTCGTGAAGGATTTCTCCTCCATTGACAGAGAACAAGAAACTGAAGTGTAGATCTGAAGAACAGATACTACACTTTGATCTTGACCTGAAGGCCAGATACAGCAGTTCACACAAGTAAGAATCGACGTTGTACGAAATAAGACCATTTTATTTATTTTCATGATGACACTGGTTCGGCCACTGCCTTATCATAATGTCTTTATCGAGCTCAAAGTCATAATTTCTGTATAAAACCTAAGCATGAATTTGATTATCGTGAATTTGTTCCTCTCATGCTCAGACTATTTTACTTGTATTTTATTTTTACTATAGCATACAGCGGTTGGTCAGCGGTTGGTCAGCGGTAAGGGTAGGTTTTTGTCCGTAGTTCGAGAAAGTCACTTTCTTACAAATTTTGCTCATGAAATTCTTCATCGTTGCAATATAGATTCATCAGTGTCTCTTCTGGCAGAATTGAGTTGGGTGATTAAGTCTTATTCCTTTATCTCCTGACAGACAAGTCTTGATACAGTCAGTGTTTCATGCAGTGTCCGTAAAACTAGCGTCCACGGTTAGGGGATCTATTCTCATACCATCCTTTTACCATGTATAACAGACACTTTGCTTTATGTGATACAATTAGGTTTTGGGGCGATATTCTGCACTTAATTCGGTCGCCCATCAGTGTCATAAGTATCGTGCAATCTATTTACCATCCAGATAATCATAGACAAATAACTATTGGCCAATCACATAGATTTGATTAGAATGACTTGAAGAACAAGTGTTTAAAACTTGTATGATTTGTCTGCTATCTCATACGTAATATTGTCAGTCTGTGGAGATTTTGAAAAGTTTGTAAGCAAATTTGAATCTAATCATAGAATTCAACCATAAAAAAGATTGATAATCTGACGTAATGTTTTGTCCGTCATCATCAGATGAGTCTCCCTGTTTTATGTTTCATCACTGACATGTTTGTGTTTGTGAAAATCTTTTAAACAAATCCTGCAGTGTGCAAACATGAAAAGATCATCCGCTAAAATGATTTAACGATGCATAAATGATTTAACGATGCATACTACAGCTCTACGTACTGTTATACTCCTCAGTCTGAAGATTTAAAAAATCGTCTCACAACCTAATTTACGTTATTTAGTCTATTTTTTAAATAATTTTTATTTCTGCTTTTTAATAATCTCATAAAATAACTAATTACACATATCGTCTTAACATTCTAATTACCGTAAATAAATATCAAATTGATATACAGGAACGACCAGACACATACATGCACATACACGCACGCATAAATACAAACACACGCGCACACATGATTTATTAACTAAATTGCTCACAACAAAAGCTTAAAAACGAATAAAAGTTTGCTACAATCAAAATAAATTAAGATATAAAAGTTATATTTTTAATCATTTTATAATTATTAATATTTTTTGCCATCGCACGTGTTTTTTTTTTTTAATTTTATTTTTATTTTTTGAAAACCTTAAAAAACGAAGAGGAAAATAATTTGAAAGAGATTCTTAAATTATATGTAACCATGGTGTATATGATTCCAAATGAATGCGTAAATAAGTACTTTGTGTATTGGAATAAAAAAAAACTGGGGAATAATAAAGGTTATTTGTAAGAAAAATAATACGATAAAATGGATACTTTCGGCGTGTTAAAAATACTATGAAGAACATGAAGGTTAGTGTGTGTGGCATGAGTGAGAGAAAGAGGCAAGATTTGAAAAGTTGTACTGATAGGAGTTCAGTCGAACATGTGTGACTGGAAACGATGGAAATTGCCAGTTTCCAAACATTTTGCGTAGATTCTACGCCTCGTCACGGTCTTACATGGGAAGGCGTACCATCCACGCAAAGACATCCTTTTGTCAGCAGTCCTTAAGACAGTGAGGCCTCAACGTCGAGTCATGGCCAAATATGCAACCACGTTCATTCGCGACCTGAATCATCCTTCGGTATTCACAAATGATTTTGAAGCTTTTATGCTTATGAAGTAAGTTATTGTTAGAATTTAAAAAGACGCTTCATTTGTGCTGCTCAACAAAAAAGAATCAAGAATAAAACAGTTGCATTGATGAACTGTAGTTTCTTTCTTTAAGAAAATTTATCTTCTTTTATTTTCGTTATGGATGAGTTTAATAATGCACATTAATAATACAATAAAGGGTGTGTATTTTCTTTAAAAGATAATCTTTACAAATTTTAGAAATAAATATTTATAAATGTAGAAATGTTAGAGAAGTCGGCAATAGTTATTAATTAGCGTTGGAAAAGGTCACTTTTTCACAAAAGACCACTGGGATGAATTTTATTGTAAAATGGCAATGATTTTTTTTCTGGCTAATTATACATCAAAATCATTTTCATGTTTTTTTTTTTATCAAGAAGAAAGGAACACTTGCAAAACTGAATAATTATAAAAAGATAAAATGTAAAAATATATCTTTAAAAAATTTATTGAAAAAAATTTATTTTGATTGTGGTCACCTTCGCCCGTCTTTTCGTTTTTGTTTTTAGGACTACACTATTGTCCAGAGAACCGTTGTCCGGTAGGGTTTCCGATTAATCAATGATTGTACCTTGTTCATACGAATATACAGCTTGACTTCTTAAAAAAAAAATCGAAGTTTAAAATTTTCCATTGTTTTCAATTAAAATTAATTTCACGTTGGTAAAACAAAATGCAACTACTTTATAAGTTAATGTAAGAAAATATTGAGACATGAATAAAAATGAGGTTTGTGTAAAAAATATTTTTTATATTTGTGTGTTTTGTTTTGTCTTGTTTTTATTTGTTTTGTATTATTTTCTGTTTGTTTTATTTCTTAATTAAAAGTGATCACTATTACAAGAGAATATTCTTTTCAATAGTTTGACTCGAGTATATATCAGTTAATATCTTATGTTTTTAGATAGTGATGTAGTTCTCGATTGGTTAACTGCGTCTAATTGTGTCGGATATATACTCGAGAGTCAAAACAATAAGAATATTCTCTTGCCATAGCCTTAGTGATCAAACATGAACATTCATTAGACTATAAGAAAATGAATTCACATTCATTAGACTATAAGAAAATGAATTCACATTCATTAGACTATAAGAAAATGAATTCACATTCATTAGCCTATAAGAAAATGAATTCACATTCATTAGACTATAAGAAAATGAATTCACATTCATTAGACTATAAGAAAATGAATTCCTTAAAAGTAAACTTTTTCATAATTACAATTTTGAAGATTTAATGTTAATATTTAGTGTTTTGTTTTGTGTGTGTATGTGATTCATTGTATGTGTCGGTTATTATACGATATAATTGCTTACGTGCACATTCTCATTTCTGAAGTTGTACAATATTTTTTGTCTCCATAAAACTCTCCTTACCTAAAACAATATATGAATAATTGAATCTACTTAGTGTTTGAACTTGTTTTTATTTATTTAAACTTGAAAAATAACCCTAACGTGAAACACACTTTTTGTTTTTAGTGAAAGGAGAAAATAGAAGTTGAATTTCTTTGCTTTTTATTAAACAAAAAATCCAAATTCTATTTTCTCCTTGCACCTTTGATTGTATTTTGCACAACATGAACCGCAAAAATGTGTTCATTTTGTCAACTTTTTCAATTTGTTCTGAATTAACTACAAATATATTTTATCGTTAATGTCAAAACCATAAATTGGTGATTTACTAATTTGAAAGCATCCATTATTTACACTGAAATGGATTCCAGAATTACCCCTAGATAATTTATTTTTACTTAAATGCATATTTTTGTAATAATATTAAATTATTTTTACGCTAATGTTAAATAATTTATTTTTACTTTAATGCATATTTTTGTAATAACATGAAATAAGTAAGTTTCTTATAGCAAATTTTCGGACATATGAAAACCATTGAATAACAACTCGTCATTTGTGAAAAGTAAAATATCGCTTTCTAGAAATTTCGACAAAATGGCAACGAATATAAGTTTAAAATCATTAATATGTAATCAAAGGAGACAGACGCTCTCTTTATTAAATGAAAACAAAAAACAGGTGTGTGATAGAGAGGTTATCTCCGTTTTTAGGCTTATTTCCATTGCCGTATTGTTAAAAACTCTCATAAACTATATTGGATTTTTTCCGCGTACCAATCAAATTGTTATATTTTTTTTAGTGAAGCATAATTTTAAGTCAAAATAAGTTTCTTATGGTTAAAAGGTCAAAAGCCATTTAATCGTAAATTATTAGCACTGTTAAACTAGTCATCTTCTCTACTTATGGGAAAACATTCTTTATGAAAATAATGAGCCAAAACTAACCTTTTCTTGTGGGAAGCAACAGGATGGCGGTATGATTATATATATATACATAATTTCTACTCGCCGATTCCTTCCTTGTAAATTAACAACGAACTGTTATAAAAACAAGAAATCGCCCCGCATCCTTCTATATTTGATTCTCGCAATAAATAACACGGTATTTTATTTTTTGAATGTTTAGATTTCTACAACTGATTTAAGCAACATTTGCATTGCTGAATCAAATAATTGCTGAATCAAATAATTGCTGAATCAAATAATTGCTGAATCAAATAATTGCTGAATCAAATAATTGCTGAATCAAATAATTGCTGAATCAAATTATTGCTGAATCAAATAATTGCTGAATCAAATAATTGCTGAATCAAATAATTGCTGAATCAAATAATTGCTGAATCAAATTATTGCTGAATCAAATAATTGCTGAATCAAATAATTGCTGAATCAAATAATTGCTGAATCAAATAATTGCTGAATCAAATTATTGCTGAATCAAATTATTGCTGAATCAAATAATTGCTGAATCAAATAATTGCTGAATCAAATAATTGCTGAATCAAATAATTGCTGAATCAAATTATTGCTGAATCAAATAATTGCTGAATCAAATAATTGCTGAATCAAATAATTGCTGAATCAAATTATTGCTGAATCAAATAATTGCTGAATCAAATAATTGCTGAATCAAATAATTGCTGAATCAAATAATTGCTGAATCAAATTATTGCTGAATCAAATAATTGCTGAATCAGGAAATGGCATCCGTTTCTCTCCATCAGGTCAGGTTTTAGTGCTAAATTGATTTTTTAAAATCAGATCTTGTGACAAAATTGATTACATTTTTGTGGTATTATCAGCTGATTTTTGTCAACATGTATCACCCGAAGTATTTTTAAGAGAAATGAATGTTTTGCTAACCACATATATTGATTACCTGATAGAAACATCGATTACTGTAAACGGAATGAGATAAAGCTAAGGACACATAAATCACATGTTGCTTCACGATTTTCCAATTTTAGGGTTTGAACTTCTGTTTCTTCGAACGCATGGAATGCACAGCGACAGAGAAGTCTGTATTCAGATTCCAATAGTAGTCGGCCATTATGACTGTCCCAACGACTCTGATATCTGGTATCAATCTCTTTCAGGTCCTCGTGGACTCTCTCCCCACCCCACTCGTCCCTCATTGAACCCAGGTTTTCAGAAAACTGGTTCATATGTGAAAATAGTGCATTCTGACGCTCATATTTCAGTCCAGGTTTCTGTAAGCAACCGGCATGTTAAGTGGCCTTATTGTTGCCGAGAAAGTTCTTCATTACCAGAACAAATACCTTTCACGCTTTCAGTTCCATTCCATTTCGTTTATTGAGTTGATGAGTTGTCAGATCTGAAAATTATCAACGATACCAGGTTTCAACTTCTCCATGATAAATCCTAGAAAAACCTGCCACAAGTGAAGCAGTGGCCATCCTTGTCGAAAGCCTCGATGAACTGCTTGATTAAGCCAAGCTTGATGTGCAGCGCTGGGAAGAGTATTCTGTTTCTGCCCACCAGAGGGCCATTGATGGCGTTCCTTTCTTTGCAAGGCACCAATTCCTTTTGCACATGCCAGTTCTTCTTCGTGTAATGCTGAGCATTAATTTTGGAAGATTTCGAGGTTTTATAACTTCAAGATGACCCCTTTTCGACATAATCACCCAGAACTATCGGACCTAAATAATTCTTGTCATTAAAATGATCATTTTCAATAAGAAATATCCTATCAACTTCTTAAATGCTTCACATACGTATGCATGTGAACAAAAATGTAAAAAAACGTCATGTGTTCATAGCCCCAAAAAACTGACCTGATTGAACAAAACGAATGTGAGTTTTGGATTCAGCGCATCAGATTCGTCCTAAATCAACTGAAAAAAAATACAGGCAACAAGTTGCCAAGTATGATTGAAGTAATGCATGATTGAAGTGATAAATATTAATCATAAATTCAGATCAATAAATGGGAAAAGTATTTAATTTTATTGGCCATCATTTTATCCAATTACCCTGTTTCAACTGAAATTTCCGATTTTTAGATTAAAACGTTGGATTTGTAATCATCATTTTTTAAAAAAGATTTTAAAAAAATAAACATCATTTTTTTTAATAGTTTCACTTCACTGAACCTTTTTCTCTATTTGGTCTTCGGGCCTAGATTTTTATTTTTGTACATATTTTGGAAGCTGGATTTTCTCGACATTAACAACGGATCTTGTTGGGAGGGGAGTACATAAATAGGGACATTTGTGAAAGCAATTCTGTTGGCGAATCTCCTTTGTTCATTTTATTTGAGCTTGGTTCAGCGGTCAGATGCTTTCAGTAAGTTTTCTATAAATAGTAATCCTTAGATGTAGTAATCATGATGAAAACTATGAAACAGGCTTATATATATTAGTAGTAAAATTCTTAAATACATAGATCCGGCGCTCACTGACATCTGCTTCCACTTTCAACTGCCATTTCGTTTGAATGGTTTTGTGCCTCAGATTTCTCATCAGACGTTTTAGTATGATGCTACATACAATTGAAGTGTGTGTGTGTGTGTGTGTGTGTGTGTGTGTGTGTGTGTGTGTGTGTGTGTGTGTGTGTGTGTGTGTGTGTGGTTATCTCGTCTTTTCACAAAAAAAAACGACAATTTGAATTTAATTCTCTTATCCATTTCACATTAATCCCTATCTTTTCACCCTCAGATGTGGACAACATTTCTATAAAATAAAATTACCACAACGCCATAAACTCACATACATTTTATACATTTATGAAATTTCATATAAATATTTCATTAATTGATTAATTTCAGGTGGACACAAAAAAACTACTCAAAATAAATAAATAAATAGAAACCAAACATTTGTAAATTTTATTTTCTCTAAAATATAAATACAAAAGTTAAAATTCTGGATAATTTCAATATTATTTAGTTTTTATCATTTGCATAAGATTTTTAGATTTTGTCCCCTTGATTTTATCAAAATTCCCAAGCTTTTCAAATCTATTTTCAAATGCTGTCCACATCCTTCCCAATCTTGTTCATGCTTTCTCAGTCATTTTCCATTTATCAAAGTCCGTTGTGTTGCCTGTGATCGTTTGGCCTTTCATTTTGCCTTCTTTCACAAAAAAATCATGATGGGCTGTTGTGAGGTGGTGGTAGGCTCAAGCATGTTACACATCAACTTTTTTTTCTAAATAAAACTGTGACACTTTACCACTGACTTTTTCACTGAGAAATTCAATAAGAAATTCATAAATTGGGACGACAATATGAAAGAAATTTGATTAAAGACAAAAACAAAATGTCCTGAAGCAAAAAATTGAAATACAAATTCATTTTTAAGTGATTTCTAATGATTTTCCTGGTCCTTATAGTTGGATGTAAACATTAGAGTTTGAAGACATCGTTGAGCTACCGTATCAAATTAGAACGGATCATGCAATTCATTTAAAAGTTATGAAAGCTCAACAACAGTCAACTTTTATTACTTTCGATATTTTTATTGCCTACAAACCCTGCGCGACCTTACAATAAAATGAATGTATTAAGTAATGAATAATGTGATAAATATATTAACGGTCTTAAATTATTGGAACTCAAAGTAAAAGAATTAGATTCCTACATCAAATACATGTTTTACAATGAATTTGAATTTGTCGAACTCATTACCGTTCTCAACACCATGTTTTTAAATTTTTATGACTTTTAATGCAAATAAGGCACTAAAGTATTTAAATATAATTAAATGTAATTAAAAGAAAAACGAATTTCAACTTGAAAATAAATACAAAATATATTTTCTTTAAACAAGTGAGAAATTTCGATTCGTTTTCTTTATATTAAGAGTGCGATAGATTCGATTTGAATAGGCGACAGAGAATTCGAATAAAAAAATGTAATTCGGGAAGCTCTCTATTCCAACTCAGAGATCTGAATGCAGAGGTGCTAACGGATTTAATAAAAGCAACTACAAACAATCACATTAGTAGTAGCGACTATTCGCCATTTGCAATTTAGAATCTGTGTTTAATTTCCCCATTCGGTGCTGATTGGTGCAAACATTTAACTTTCTTAATAGTTTGCCCAATCAGAAACCATTTCTCAGGCGAGTTGATCACGTCACAAAGGATTATAACACACTGTCAACAAGTCAACACGTTGCTCAGATCTACCCCAAACTTCTTTTTAGGACGCAACCAAATACTCACCCCCCCCCTCCGACCCAAACCGTTTGGGCCCTGAGTTAGACTCCGACAAGCCCTTAGCATTCATTAGATATATCTTATTGAACTCGATAACCTGTAATCAATTTCGAATTGAGTTTTATTTTAATCTCGATATAGATTGTTCTTATTTCGTCAATCATGAGTTCTTCTGCGTAGTCATGGCTAACAAGATGAGAACAAGTTATCTCCGTGGACCAAGTCGTGTTCGACATACTAGAAGGTTCGACAAGATGTACCAAAAGAAGATCGGAAGTTAAATCGGCCAAAAACGCTGTAAATGGAGCAACCAAGAATAAGAATCATCCAAATAATAAAACTATGTGCGGCAGAATCACGTGACACACCGGTTCTCGGCAGATCACCGAAGTTAAGCAAAGCGAAGTACGTCCAAGGATGGAGCACTGCTGCCATATCTGGGCAGGAGCTGCTAAAAACAGCCTATCCTGCCTTGACAGAGTACAAAATAGGCTTCGTGGCTTAGTGGGGGATGCCCTTTTCTCTTTGCTGCAAGTTCTCTCCCACATGAGAAACGTTGCGAGCCTGTCTTTGTTTTATCCTTACTTCCATGGTAAGTGCTCGTCTGATCTCCAATCTCTGCTCCCCCCTCGCTAATCTTTTACTATAAACACTCGTCTAGCTGAAACCACTGTCAAAAATTTTCCCCATTCTTTATCTGTACCGAAACCAAAACGTAGATTCCATGAGCAAAGCTTCTCTTTTATAAATGCACGCCTGTGGAACTCTCTTCCGTTTGCCTGTTTCCCACCTGACTACAACTTGGATGTCTTCAAGTCCAACATAAACAAATTCCTGATGAACTGCCCCCCTCTAATAAGACACTTTATCAAATCTCCAATACTAACGATTACTACGATACTATCCCATTGATTACTGTACACGCAATATCCTTCATCCCCGAGTGGCTTCTGGGCTTTGATAAGTGGTGACTACCCTGTAAAAAAAATAAAAAATAAATAAAAAATAAACGTTTATCCTGGCCATTTGGGAAGTCTAGGCGCTGTATGAATCTTCTGGGAAGGTTGGGTGTGGAACCAGCACTCTCACCCCGAAAAAAGAACTTCTCGTTACAAAAACATCTACAAAAGTTGTGGATGGCCTATGCTCCTTCAGGGGCTCAAGGCTATGGATGGAAATAATAAAACTAAAACTGTTTTGCTTGTGTTTGTCAACAAGTAAAACTTTTATTGTAATTATCACAGAAAAATCTCATTTGTAGTCATATTGATGTCAGCTTTGTCAGCCATTATCAGTCTGATTTATTTCAATTTGCGTTGCAACAATAACAGTTTCATACAGAAAAGCAAACAATAGGCGTCGAATACCAATAAACTGCAAATGCAGTGGAACGTTTAATGCAATTATAAGCCATCAATTTTTATGCTTCAAACATTTTTCACTTTTGACTTTTTGTCTCAACTCAAATTTCTTGTACAACTTCGCTGTTTGTCATTAGACCGCTACAGCAACTGTGGTGACGTGAAATCATGCTCAACTGTCACGTGATATCGGAAAAAAAAGTTCTTGCTCTTCGTTTAAATGATTCCCAAGAACAAAATGAATATTTCTTTTTTGTTTTGTAGATTTCATCTCATCTGCGGAATCGGGACTGGGCGCAGAGTCAATGGGAGAAAAGTCAATTGGTATATATTTGACCTGCTTTGAGTACGATTTCGTACATAAATCATAAAACTTAATTTCAATAGATTAAAAAAAAACATTGTTGTTCTCACAGAAACGTAGGTTTTTATTTCAGGATTTTTTTTTTATATCTCTTTGCTCAAAACAATATTTTTAAATTACCAATTCTTAAATGTTTCGTTTATATTTTTTTCTTTCTTTTTCCATGTTTCATATTTTATATCTTACTTTTTCTTGTTTAATAACATCCTTTTCTTTCTCTTAGTTTAATTAAGAGAAAACAATTTTGTAACCTATTCGCGTGTATATATATATATACATATAATATATAAAACATATATGTAATATATGTTTTATATATATGTATATATCCCTGTGTATTTATTTAAAGCAAATTTACACACTCATGCATACACACAAGAAAACCATTAAAAGTTCATGTATAATGTACGTGTTTTCATACCGACATACTGTGTTATACTAACAAATCATTAACGACGAAAATGATTTGGTATTATTCAATAAATACCAATCTTAACCTTGTATTTATTTGATTTGAATTACTTTTCAACAAAATTCAAATATTTGAGCCAAACAAATATTCTATTTTTTAAACTATATCAACCAGTTTTCTCTTTTTGTCTGTCAGTATATTGTGCCTACATTTGCTAATATTTTCGTACATCACAACTGAACAGTTTTGCTCGAGTCCGACCGTCGTTTGTATGACGACGATTTAAAGTATTTTTTTTATTTATACCAACGTTCATTAAATGTCGAAACAATTCAATTGCTCCATTCATTCTATTCATAGACTTGAATGGATTTCTATTCGACATCTGAATAGCATTTATTCTTTAAACATTTACAGTTTTAGTATTACTTATCTATTGCTTATTAATTATTTGAAATGATCCCTTGCTTATGTTTGCACAATTTCGCGGTTTCTTCTAAAAAATACCCGGGAAAATAAGATGCAAAGTTTCTAATCGTCTTGTGCGATGAGAATGAGTTTCTTTGATTCTGAAAAAAATTAAATTTGTTCAAAAAGATTCTCCTAAATATTAACTTTACCAATTCTTAGCATGAATGCATTTTTAAACTGGATGCATTTTTCACAGATGCGCAATTCCTGGTATGAAGGATGACACTTACAAAGTGCAAGGAGATGATCATTTGGCGGCCATCAACGCGACAATACCACAGCATATGAAACATGACGAGATATATTATGACCGTTGCCACATTTATAACGAGAGTTCAAATGGCAATCGCTCATTGGTCAGTTGCGATTCGTGGGTTTTTGACACATCCATTTTTGGAACTTCAGTTGTTGAAGAGGTAAGATATATCAAACAGATTTCGTTGATTGAAACCTAAAGTGTTGCCATTCGTGGCTTTTCTTTTCCTCATTTTTTAATATTGAGCCATCAAGGTCAAAATCACTGCATGATAATCTAATTGAGTTGAATGATGATTTCTGATTAATTCTGTTCCTGGAAAATCTGTTTTTGGAAATGAATTACGTCATGGAAGTTCTTTGTAATTGTGGTAGAAGGCGAGTTCTTGTGGATGCCCTACAAAGTAGCTTTATCATATGCATACACTAGTATTAAGAAAAGAGGCAAAGATGCAGAATAAAATGATTTATCGGTGATGTCTGGTATTAATGACAAACTATGAAAATATTAGCAGTTACATAAGAGAAATAAATTAAAACTTGAATTTTGAACCAGTTTCTAATTCCAGTTTCTGCTTTCTTTAGCTAAAAAAAACACTCAATTCCTAGTTTAATCATAATAGTTACAAGGTTCTACCTTTATTTTTCGTAAAATAAATGAATACATGCATGAACACACACACACATCATATCATATATGTGCGTGTGGCGATAGATTATGCGACTCATCAATTAGGTTATAAGTGCTGTCATCAAACAAATACGGATAACCACAAAAAACACTTTGCTGCGGGAATATAGACGCCATTTTATCTTAAAACTGAGTTTAGCTATTGTCACATTTTGGTTAACTGTTTTAGGGTTTATCTACATTTTTTATTTGAACATTTAACTGTGAAAATTTGAGTGATTACTTCCATGTTTAATGTTATATTTTCAAAATTGACCTAGGTCAAATTTGAACCAGATATCTGTGTACCAAATTTGGTTGAAATCTTGAAAATTTAAATCTGATATCCGGAACGTTTTTGTTTTTGTTGTTAACGGAGGTAGTGTTTGATTAACACTTCTAAGGAGCCATGGCATAAAATTTCTTTTTAAATCTTCGAAATAGTTTTTCATGGTAAATAACTGATGATAACTGAAATAATATTAGGACTAGCGTGAATTCTTGGAAGTAAACTAATACAGTAATTATAATAAATTAATTGACTTACAAGAAAAATAGCTTCTCAACGAAGGACTTGAGATTATTTTTTTTAATATAGTTCTAACCGATGAAAAGCTCCCGGGTCTAGATTTTTCCTCCAGATTAATTATTTTGCTAACCTATTCATGTTAGTAAAATATTTTCTTTAATATTTCAGATGACCCTTGTTTGTGAAGACAGTATGTTGAAGTCACACAGCGTCCTCTTATTTTTTACTGGGGTCATGATTGGTGTTATTTCTCTTGGAAACCTTTCAGATTTGTAAGTAATTTATTTATCGATTGAGTCAATATATAAAATATATATCAATATATTACGGAGCATAAGAGCATAAAAAATGTTGATTGAGCTTACTATAATAATTTATAAAATATAAATTTTGAAAAAACAATGTCAGATTTTCACTGCTATAAAAAAAAATGTTATAAAAAATATCGCCCTGCTTTAAATAGTTGAACATTCACGTTCACCAAATCGGAAATATTTCATGGGGAAACGCTTTCATTTTAATCGTTTCAATCATTTTCTTTCGTTTTTTTTTCCCTCTCGTTTTTACATCTAGTTACAATTCGTAAATTTATTGAAATATTTATTAATTTGGGAAATATTGATACTAAAATAAAACAAGAATATTGGTACACAATAAAAATGGATTAATTCGATTTTTGTAAATGAAAAATATCTGATTATTTCTTTTCATTTTAGAATTGGACGAAGGACAGTTATGGCATATTCAATTTTACTGCAAGGAGTTGCTGGAATTGCTTCAGCTTGGGCAACCAACTACTACATCTTTTGTATTCTTCGATTTCTGACTGGAATAGGATGTTCCGGATCCTACATTCCTACATTTATTCTAGGTAAATTAATAAATTTATATATCCATTTTTATTTCTAGTAAATGTATATATCCACTTTTATTTCAAGTAAATTTATATGCTCACTTTTATTTCAAGTAAATTTATATAGCCACTTTTCTTTCAAGTAAATTTATATACTCACTTTTATCTTAAGCAAGTTCATATGCTCACATTTGCTGAAGGCAAATTTATATACTCATTTTATTTCAAGTAAATTTATATAGCCACTTTTATTTCAAGCAAATTTATATAATCACTTTTATTTCAAGTAAATTTATATACTCACTTTTATTTCAAGGCAAATTTATATAGCCATTTTTATTTCAAGTAAAATTATATACTCACGTTTATTTCAAGTAAATTTATATACTCACGTTTATTTCAAGTAAATTTATATAGCCACTTTTATTTCAAGCAAATTTATATACTCACTTTTATTTTAAGTAAATTTATATACTCACTTTTATTTTAAGTAAATTTATATACCTACTTTTATTTCATGTAAATTTATATACCCACTTTTATTGCAAGTAAATTTATCTAGCCACTTTTATTTCAAGTAAATTTATATACTCACTTTTATCTTAAGCAAGTTCATATGCTCACATTTGCTAAAGGCAAATTTATATACTCACTTTTATTTCAAGTAAATTTATATAGCCACTTTTATTTCAAGTAAATTTATATACTCAGTTTTATTTCAAGTAAAATTATATACTCACTTTTATTTCATGTAAAATTATATACTCACTTTTATTTCAAGTAAAATTATATACTCAGTTTTATTTCAAGTAAAATTATATACTCACTTTTATTTCAAGTAAAATTATATACTCACTTTTGTTTCATGTAAAATTATATACTCACTTTTATTTCAAGTAAAATTATATACTCACTTTTATTTCATGTAAAATTATATACTCACTTTTATTTCAAGTAAAATTATATACTCAGTTTTATTTCAAGTAAATTTATATACTCAGTTTTATTTCAAGTAAATTTATATACTCACTTTTATTTCATGTAAAATTATATACTCACTTTTATTTCAAGTAAAATTATATACTCAGTTTTATTTCATGTAAAATTATATACTCAGTTTTATTTCAAGTAAATTTATATACTCACTTTTATTTCATGTAAAATTATATACTCACTTTTATTTCAAGTAAAATTATATACTCACTTTTATTTCATGTAAAATTATATACTCACTTTTATTTCAAGTAAAATTATATACTCAGTTTTATTTCATGTAAAATTATATACTCAGTTTTATTTCAAGTAAATTTATATACTCACTTTTATTTCATGTAAAATTATATACTCACTTTTATTTCATGTAAAATTATATACTCACTTTTATTTCAAGTAAAATTATATACTCACTTTTATTTCATGTAAAATTATATACTCAGTTTTATTTCAAGTAAAATTATATACTCACTTTTATTTCAAGTAAAATTATATACTCACTTTTGTTTCATGTAAAATTATATACTCACTTTTATTTCAAGTAAAATTATATACTCACTTTTATTTCATGTAAAATTATATACTCACTTTTATTTCAAGTAAAATTATATACTCAGTTTTATTTCAAGTAAATTTATATACTCAGTTTTATTTCAAGTAAATTTATATACTCACTTTTATTTCATGTAAAATTATATACTCACTTTTATTTCAAGTAAAATTATATACTCAGTTTTATTTCATGTAAAATTATATACTCAGTTTTATTTCAAGTAAATTTATATACTCACTTTTATTTCATGTAAAATTATATACTCACTTTTATTTCAAGTAAAATTATATACTCACTTTTATTTCATGTAAAATTATATACTCACTTTTATTTCAAGTAAAATTATATACTCAGTTTTATTTCATGTAAAATTATATACTCAGTTTTATTTCAAGTAAATTTATATACTCACTTTTATTTCATGTAAAATTATATACTCACTTTTATTTCATGTAAAATTATATACTCACTTTTATTTCAAGTAAAATTATATACTCACTTTTATTTCATGTAAAATTATATACTCAGTTTTATTTCAAGTAAAATTATATACTCACTTTTATTTCATGTAAAATTATATACTCACTTTTATTTCAAGTAAAATTATATACTCACTTTTATTTCAAGTAAAATTATATACTCACTTTTATTTCAAGTAAAATTATATACTCACTTTTATTTCAAGTAAAATTATATACTCACTTTTATTTCAAGTAAAATTATATACTCACTTTTATTTCAAGTAAATTTATATACTAACTTTTATTTCAAGTAAAATTATATACTCACTTTTATTTCATGTAAAATTATATACTCACTTTTATTTCATGTAAAATTATATACTCACTTTTATTTCAAGTAAAATTATATACTCAGTTTTATTTCAAGTAAAATTATATACTCACTTTTATTTCAAGTAAAATTATATACTCACATTTATTTCAAGTAAAATTATATACTCAGTTTTATTTCAAGTAAAATTTTTATACTCAGTTTTATTTCATGTAAAATTATATACTCAGTTTTATTTCAAGTAAAATTATATACTCACTTTTATTTCATGTAAAATTATATACTCAGTTTTATTTCAAGTAAAATTATATACTCAGTTTTATTTCAAGTAAAATTTTATACTCAGTTTTATTTCAAGTAAAATTATATACTCACTTTTATTTCATGTAAAATTATATACTCAGTTTTATTTCAAGTAAATTTATATACTCAGTTTTATTTCAAGCAAATTTATATACTCACTTTTATTTTAAGTAAATTTATATACTCACTTTTATTTTAAGTAAATTTATATACCTACTTTTATTTCATGTAAATTTATATACCCACTTTTATTGCAAGTAAATTTATCTAGCCACTTTTATTTCAAGTAAATTTATATACTCACTTTTATCTTAAGCAAGTTCATATGCTCACATTTGCTCAAGGCAAATTTATATACTCACTTTTATTTCAAGTAAATTTATATAGCCACTTTTATTTCAAGTAAATTTATATACTCAGTTTTATTTCAAGTAAAATTATATACTCACTTTTATTTCATGTAAAATTATATACTCACTTTTATTTCAAGTAAAATTATATACTCAGTTTTATTTCAAGTAAAATTATATACTCACATTTATTTCATGTAAAATTATATACTCACTTTTATTTCAAGTAAAATTATATACTCACATTTATTTCATGTAAAATTATATACTCACTTTTATTTCAAGTAAAATTATATACTCACATTTATTTCATGTAAAATTATATACTCACTTTTATTTCAAGTAAAATTATATACTCACTTTTATTTCAAGTAAAATTATATACTCACTTTTATTTCATGTAAAATTATATACTCACTTTTATTTCAAGTAAAATTATATACTCACTTTTATTTCATGTAAAATTATATACTCACTTTTATTTCAAGTAAAATTATATACTCACATTTATTTCAAGTAAAATTATATACTCACTTTTATTTCAAGTAAAATTATATACTCACTTTTATTTCAAGTAAAATTATATACTCACTTTTATTTCAAGTAAAATTATATACTCACTTTTATTTCAAGTAAAATTATATACTCACATTTATTTCAAGTAAAATTATATACTCACTTTTATTTCAAGTAAAATTATATACTCACTTTTATTTCAAGTAAAATTATATACTCACTTTTATTTCAAGTTAAATTATATACTCACTTTTATTTCATGTAAAATTATATACTCACTTTTATTTCAAGTAAAATTATATACTCAGTTTTATTTCAAGTAAAATTATATACTCAGTTTTATTTCAAGTAAAATTATATACTCAGTTTTATTTCAAGTAAAATTATATACTCACTTTTATTTCATGTAAAATTATATACTCACTTTTATTTCAAGTAAAATTATATACTCACTTTTATTTCAAGTAAAATTATATACTCAGTTTTATTTCAAGTAAAATTATATACTCACTTTTATTTCATGTAAACTTATATACTCACTTTTATTTCATGTAAATTTATATACTCACTTTTACAACTACAAACTAATAGCCTAACTTATCAAGCATGTGAAAAATTTTAATTACACAATAGATCTACCACTCCCTTAATAATGAGTCATTTCCCAGGGAACAGAAAAACCATATGAGAAACTTTATTACCACCATGAGTTTGAGTGATTAAAGCATTTTTGTTCTCACGGAAACAAGTTTTTATTTCAAGATGCTTTTATATCTCTCTGCTCAACACAATAATTTAAATTACCAATTGTTTTGTTTACACTTTTCTTTCTATTGTTCATGTTTCATAAAATTCCTTACTTTTTCTCTCAGTTTAATTAAGAGAAAACAATTTTTTGTAATCTATTTTGAATATGCATTGGAGCAAACTTTTAAGAAAAAAATTATTAAAAAAACAGAAAATTTTCTAATGGTCAACAATTGCGATGATTGGAGTTTGTTGTCAAAACGTCATAGGAATTCTCTTCGTTTGACACACTGAACGGTCAAATCTCGTCGTAAACATGTGAATACATATCTAATTAAAGTATTTGTGAAAAACGATCTTTTAAGTGATGCATTTTACTTCAACGCTTGTGATAAGCAAATCGAGTAAATCTTGATCGTGATATGCGTAACCAAAAGAAGCGTTGATTACGATTGCGTATGCGATCCTGTCAGCTTAATCTCAGCTGTTGACGTCATGTTAAGGTGATTGTAGTTGATGTTCTCAAGATGAGAATCAAATTTCAATTGAATGCAGGCACTTTCATGGCACTCAGACGATTTGAACAACTATAACCACAAGAAACTACAAATGTACACAGTAAACATTCTAAAGGAGAAAGTATATCGTTCGATCATATTAATATTGGTTGATGGCACCGGAAGTCAGCATTGTTTGTTAATTATGTACTCTTTATCAGAGTTGCTATTTCTGACAGAAGAGGTGCTTAGGGAGGTGGGGAGGGAATAAAGTTGTAAAGAAGGTGTCCCTCTATGGGAAATAATCCTACATTAATTTTTGACGATTTAGCAAACAAAACTAAATATTCATACAATAATAATTTTTGATGATTTATCAAACAAAACTAAATATTAATATAATAATAACTTTTGATGATTTATCAAACAAAACTAAATATTCATATAATAATAATTTTTGATGATTTATCAAACAAAACTAAATATTCATATAATAATAATTTTTGATGATTTATCAAACAAAACTAAATATTCATATAATAATAACTTTTGATGATTTATCAAACAAAACTAAATATTCATATAATAATAATTTTTGATGATTTATCAAACAAAACTAAATATTCATATAATAATAATTTTTGATGATTTATCAAACAAAACAAAATATACATATAATAATAATTTTTGATGATTTATCAAACAAAACTAAATATTCATACAATAATAATTTTGATGATTTATCAAACAAAACTAAATATTCATATAATAATAACTTTTGATGATTTATCAAACAAAACTAAATATTCATATAATAATAATTTTTGATGATTTATCAAACAAAACTAAATATTCATATAATAATAACTTTTGATGATTTATCAAACAAAACTAAATATTCATATAATAATAATTTTTGATGATTTATCAAACAAAACTAAATATTCATATAATAATAACTTTTGATGATTTATCAAACAAAACTAAATATTCACATAATAATAACTTTTGATGATTTATCAAACAAAACTAAATATTCATATAAAAATCATTTTTGATGATTTATCAAACAAAACTAAATATTCATATAATAATAATTTTTGATGATTTATCAAACAAAACTAAATATTCATATAATAATAACTTTTGATGATTTATCAAACAAAACTAAATATTCATATAATAATAATTTTTGATGATTTATCAAACAAAACTAAATATTCATATAATAATAACTTTTGATGATTTATCAAACAAAACTAAATATTCATATAATAATAATTTTTGATGATTTATCAAACAAAACTAAATATTCATATAATAATAACTTTTGATGATTTATCAAACAAAACTAAATATTCATATAATAATAACTTTTGATGATTTATCAAACAAAACGAAATATTCATATAATAATAATTTTTGATGATTTATCAAACAAAACTAAATATTCATATAATAATAATGTTTGATGATTTATCAAACAAAACTAAATATTCATATAATAATAACTTTTGATGATTTATCAAACAAAACTAAATATTCACATAATAATAACTTTTGATGATTTATCAAACAAAACTAAATATTCATAAAATAATTTTTGATGATTTATCAAACAAAACTAAATATTCATATAATAATAACTTTTGATGATTTATCAAACAAAACTAAATATTCATATAATAATAACTTTTGATGATTTATCAAACAAAACTAAATATTCATATAATAATTTTTGATGATTTATCAAACAAAACTAAATATTCATATAATAATAATTTCTGATGATTTATCAAACAAAACTAAATATTCATATAATAATAATTTTTGATGATTTATCAAACAAAACTAAATATTCATATAATAATAACTTTTGATGATTTATCAAAAAAAACTAAATATTCATATAATAATAATTTTTGATGATTTATCAAACAAAACTAAATATTCATATAATAATTTTTGATGATTTATCAAACAAAACTAAATATTCATATAATAATAACTTTTGATGATTTATCAAACAAAACTAAATATTCATATAATAATAATTTTTGAGGATTTATCAAACAAAACTAAATATTCATATAATAATAACTTTTGATGATTTATCAAACAAAACTAAATACTCATATAATAATAACTTTTGATGATTTATCAAACAAAACTAAATATTCATAAAATAATTTTGATGATTTATCAAACAAAACTAAATATTCATATAATAATAATTTTTGATGATTTATCAAACAAAACTAAATATTCATATAATAATAACTTTGGATGATTTATCAAACAAAACTAAATATTCATATAATAATAACTTTTGATGATTTATCAAACAAAACTAAATATTCATATAATAATAATGTTTGATGATTTATCAAACAAAACTAAATATTCATATAATAATACCTTTTGATGATTTATCAAACAAAACTAAATATTCATATAATAATAATTTTTGATGATTTATCAAACAAAACTAAATATTCATATAATAATAACTTTTGATGATTTATCAAAAAAAACTAAATATTCATATAATAATAATTTTTGATGATTTATCAAACAAAACTAAATATTCATATAATAATTTTTGATGATTTATCAAACAAAACTAAATATTCATATAATAATAACTTTTGATGATTTATCAAACAAAACTAAATATTCATATAATAATAATTTTTGAGGATTTATCAAACAAAACTAAATATTCATATAATAATAACTTTTGATGATTTATCAAACAAAACTAAATACTCATATAATAATAACTTTTGATGATTTATCAAACAAAACTAAATATTCATAAAATAATTTTGATGATTTATCAAACAAAACTAAATATTCATATAATAATAATTTTTGATGATTTATCAAACAAAACTAAATATTCATATAATAATAACATTTGATGATTTATCAAACAAAACTAAATATTCATATAATAATAACTTTTGATGATTTATCAAACAAAACTAAATATTCATATAATAATAATGTTTGATGATTTTTCAAACAAAACTAAATATTCATATAATAATACCTTTTGATGATTTATCAAACAAAACTAAATATTCATATAATAATAATTTTTGATGATTTATCAAACAAAACTAAATATTCATATAATAATAACTTTTGATGATTTATCAAACAAAACTAAATATTCACATAATAATAACTTTTGATGATTTATCAAACAAAACTAAATATTCATAAAATAATTTTTGATGATTTATCAAACAAAACTAAATATTCATATAATAATAACTTTTGATGATTTATCAAACAAAACTAAATATTCATATAATAATAACTTTTGATGATTTATCAAACAAAACTAAATATTCATATAATAATTTTTGATGATGTATCAAACAAAACTAAATATTCATATAATAATAATTTTTGATGATTTATCAAACAAAACTAAATATTCATATAATAATAATTTTTGATGATTTATCAAACAAAACTAAATATTCATATAATAATAACTTTTGATGATTTATCAAACAAAACTAAATATTACTATAATAATAACTTTTGATGATTTATCAAACAAAACTAAATATTCATATAATAATAACTTTTGATGATTTATCAAACAAAACTAAATATTCATATAATAATAATTTTTGATGATTTATCAAACAAAACTAAATATTCATATAATAATAATTTTTGATGATTTATCAAACAAAACTAAATATTCATATAATAATAATTTTTGATGATTTATCAAACAAAACTAAATATTCATATAATAATTTTTGATGATTTATCAAACAAAACTAAATATTCATATAATAATAATTTTTGATGATTTATCAAACAAAACTAAATATTCATATAATAATAACTTTTGATGATTTATCAAACAAAACTAAATATTCATATAATAATAACTTTTGATGATTTATCAAACAAAACTAAATATTCATATAATAATAATTTTTGATGATTTATCAAACAAAACTAAATATTCATATAATAATAACTTTAGATGATTTATCAAACAAAACTAAATATTCATATAATAATAATTTTTGATGATTTATCAATCAAAACTAAATATTCATATAATAATAATTTTTGATGATTTATCAAACAAAACTAAATATTCATATAATAATAATTTTTGATGATTATACAAACAAAACTAAATATTCATATAATAATAACTTTTGATGATTTATCAAACAAAACTAAATATTCATATAATAATAATTTTTGATGATTTATCAAACAAAACTAAATATTCATATAATAATAATTTTTGATGATTTATCAAACAAAACTAAATATTCATATAATAATAATTTTTGATGATTTATCAAACAAAACTAAATATTCATATAATAATAATTTTTGATGATTTATCAAACAAAACTAAATATTCATATAATAATAACTTTTGATGATTTATCAAACAAAACTAAATATTCATATAATAATAACTTTTGATGATTTATCAAACAAAACTAAATATTCATATAATAATAATTTTTGATGATTTATCAAACAAAACTAAATATTCATATAATAATAACTTTTGATGATTTATCAAACAAAACTAAATATTCATATAATAATAATTTTTGATGATTTATCAAACAAAACTAAATATTCATATAATAATAATTTTTGATGATTTATCAAACAAAACTAAATATTCATATAATAATAACTTTTGATGATTTATCAAACAAAACTAAATATTCATATAATAATTTTTGATGATTTATCAAACAAAACTAAATATTCATATGATAATAATTTTTGATGATTTATCAAACAAAACTAAATATTCATATAATAATAATTTTTGATGATTTATCAAACAAAACTAAATATTCATATAATAATAACTTTTGATGATTTATCAAACAAAACTAAATATTCATATAATAATAATTTTTGATGATTTATCAAACAAAACTAAATATTCATATAATAATAATTTGTGATGATTTATCAAAAAAAACTAAATATTCATATAATAATAACTTTTGATGATTTATCAAACAAAACTAAATATTCATATAATAATAACTTTTGATGATTTATCAAACAAAACTAAATATTCATATAATAATAACTTTTGAGGATTTATCAAACAAAACTAAATATTCATATAATAATAACTTTTGATGATTTATCAAACAAAACTAAATACTCATATAATAATAACTTTTGATGATTTATCAAACAAAACTAAATATTCATAAAATAATTTTTGATGATTTATCAAACAAAACTAAATATTCATATAATAATAATTTTTGATGATTTATCAAACAAAACTAAATATTCATATAATAATAACTTTTGATGATTTATCAAACAAAACTAAATATTCATATAATAATAACTTTTGATGATTTATCAAACAAAACTAAATATTCATATAATAATAATGTTTGATGATTTATCAAACAAAACTAAATATTCATATAATAATACCTTTTGATGATTTATCAAACAAAACTAAATATTCATATAATAATAATTTTTGATGATTTATCAAACAAAACTAAATATTCATATAATAATAACTTTTGATGATTTATCAAACAAAACTAAATATTCACATAATAATAACTTTTGATTATTTATCAAACAAAACTAAATATTCATATAATAATTTTTTATGATTTATCAAACAAAACTAAATATTCATATAATAATAACTTTTGATGATTTATCAAACAAAACTAAATATTCATATAATAATAACTTTTGATGATTTATCAAACAAAACTAAATATTCATATAATAATAACTTTTGATGATTTATCAAACCAAACAAAATATTCATATAATAATAACTTTTGATGATTTATCAAACAAAACTAAATATTCATATAATAATAATTTTTGATGATTTATCAAACAAACCTGAATATTCATATAATAATAACTTTTGATGATTTATCAAACAAAACTAAATATTCATATAATAATAATTTTTGATGATTTATCAAACAAAACTAAATATTCATATAATAATAATTTTTGATGATTTATCAAACAAAACTAAATATTCACATAATAATAACTTTTGATGATTTATCAAACAAAACTAAATATTCATAAAATAATTTTTGATGATTTATCAAACAAAACTAAATATTCATATAATAATAACTTTTGATGATTTATCAAACAAAACTAAATATTCATATAATAATAACTTTTGATGATTTATCAAACAAAACTAAATATTCATATAATAATAATGTTTGATGATTTATCAAACAAAACTAAATATTCATATAATAATACCTTTTGATGATTTATCAAACAAAACTAAATATTCATATAATAATAACTTTTGATGATTTATCAAACAAAACTAAATATTCATATAATAATAATTTTTGATGATTTATCAAACAAAACTAAATATTCATATAATAATAACTTTTGATGATTTATCAAACAAAACTAAATATTCATATAATAATAACTTTTGATGATTTATCAAACAAAACTAAATATTCATATAATAATTTTTGATGATTTATCAAACCAAACTAAATATTCATATAATAATAACTTTTGATGATTTATCAAACAAAACTAAATATTCATATAATAATAATTTTTGATGATTTATCAAACAAAACTAAATATTCATATAATAATAATTTTTGATGATTTATCAAACAAAACTAAATATTCATATAATACTAATTTTTGATGATTTATCAAACAAAACTAAATATTCACATAATAATAACTTTTGATGATTTATCAAACAAAACTAAATATTCATAAAATAATTTTTGATGATATATTAAACAAAACTAAATATTCATATAATAATAACTTTTGATGATTTATCAAACAAAACTAAATATTCATATAATAATAACTTTTGATGATTTATCAAACAAAACTAAATATTCATATAATAATTTTTGATGATTTATCAAACAAAACTAAATATTCATATAATAATAATTTTTGATGATTTATCAAACAAAACTAAATATTCATATAATAATAATTTTTGATGATTTATCAAACAAAACTAAATATTCATATAATAATAACTTTTGATGATTTATCAAACAAAACTAAATATTCATATAATAATAATTTTTGATGATTTATCAAACAAAACTAAATATTCATATAATAATTTTTGATGATTTATCAAACAAAACTAAATATTCATATAATAATAACTTTTGATGATTTATCAAACAAAACTAAATATTCATATAATAATAATTTTTGAGGATTTATCAAACAAAACTAAATATTCATATAATAATAACTTTTGATGATTTATCAAACAAAACTAAATACTCATATAATAATAACTTTTGATGATTTATCAAACAAAACTAAATATTCATAAAATAATTTTGATGATTTATCAAACAAAACTAAATATTCATATAATAATAACTTTTGATGATTTATCAAACAAAACTAAATATTCATATAATAATAACATTTGATGATTTATCAAACAAAACTAAATATTCATATAATAATAACTTTTGATGATTTATCAAACAAAACTAAATATTCATATAATAATAATGTTTGATGATTTATCAAACAAAACTAAATATTCATATAATAATACCTTTTGATGATTTATCAAACAAAACTAAATATTCATATAATAATAATTTTTGATGATTTATCAAACAAAACTAAATATTCATATAATAATAACTTTTGATGATTTATCAAACAAAACTAAATATTCACATAATAATAACTTTTGATGATTTATCAAACAAAACTAAATATTCATAAAATAATTTTTGATGATTTATCAAACAAAACTAAATATTCATATAATAATAACTTTTGATGATTTATCAAACAAAACTAAATATTCATATAATAATAACTTTTGATGATTTATCAAACAAAACTAAATATTCATATAATAATTTTTGATGATGTATCAAACAAAACTAAATATTCATATAATAATAATTTTTGATGATTTATCAAACAAAACTAAATATTCATATAATAATAATTTTTGATGATTTATCAAACAAAACTAAATATTCATATAATAATAACTTTTGATGATTTATCAAACAAAACTAAATATTACTATAATAATAACTTTTGATGATTTATCAAACAAAACTAAATATTCATATAATAATAACTTTTGATGATTTATCAAACAAAACTAAATATTCATATAATAATAATTTTTGATGATTTATCAAACAAAACTAAATATTCATATAATAATAATTTTTGATGATTTATCAAACAAAACTAAATATTCATATAATAATAATTTTTGATGATTTATCAAACAAAACTAAATATTCATATAATAATTTTTGATGATTTATCAAACAAAACTAAATATTCATATAATAATAATTTTTGATGATTTATCAAACAAAACTAAATATTCATATAATAATAACTTTTGATGATTTATCAAACAAAACTAAATATTCATATAATAATAACTTTTGATGATTTATCAAACAAAACTAAATATTCATATAATAATAATTTTTGATGATTTATCAAACAAAACTAAATATTCATATAATAATAACTTTAGATGATTTATCAAACAAAACTAAATATTCATATAATAATAATTTTTGATGATTTATCAATCAAAACTAAATATTCATATAATAATAATTTTTGATGATTTATCAAACAAAACTAAATATTCATATAATAATAATTTTTGATGATTATACAAACAAAACTAAATATTCATATAATAATAACTTTTGATGATTTATCAAACAAAACTAAATATTCATATAATAATAATTTTTGATGATTTATCAAACAAAACTAAATATTCATATAATAATAATTTTTGATGATTTATCAAACAAAACTAAATATTCATATAATAATAATTTTTGATGATTTATCAAACAAAACTAAATATTCATATAATAATAATTTTTGATGATTTATCAAACAAAACTAAATATTCATATAATAATAACTTTTGATGATTTATCAAACAAAACTAAATATTCATATAATAATAACTTTTGATGATTTATCAAACAAAACTAAATATTCATATAATAATAATTTTTGATGATTTATCAAACAAAACTAAATATTCATATAATAATAACTTTTGATGATTTATCAAACAAAACTAAATATTCATATAATAATAATTTTTGATGATTTATCAAACAAAACTAAATATTCATATAATAATAATTTTTGATGATTTATCAAACAAAACTAAATATTCATATAATAATAACTTTTGATGATTTATCAAACAAAACTAAATATTCATATAATAATACCTTTTGATGATTTATCAAACAAAACTAAATATTCATATGATAATAATTTTTGATGATTTATCAAACAAAACTAAATATTCATATAATAATAATTTTTGATGATTTATCAAACAAAACTAAATATTCATATAATAATAACTTTTGATGATTTATCAAACAAAACTAAATATTCATATAATAATAATTTTTGATGATTTATCAAACAAAACTAAATATTCATATAATAATAATTTGTGATGATTTATCAAAAAAAACTAAATATTCATATAATAATAACTTTTGATGATTTATCAAACAAAACTAAATATTCATATAATAATAACTTTTGATGATTTATCAAACAAAACTAAATATTCATATAATAATAACTTTTGAGGATTTATCAAACAAAACTAAATATTCATATAATAATAACTTTTGATGATTTATCAAACAAAACTAAATACTCATATAATAATAACTTTTGATGATTTATCAAACAAAACTAAATATTCATAAAATAATTTTTGATGATTTATCAAACAAAACTAAATATTCATATAATAATAATTTTTGATGATTTATCAAACAAAACTAAATATTCATATAATAATAACTTTTGATGATTTATCAAACAAAACTAAATATTCATATAATAATAACTTTTGATGATTTATCAAACAAAACTAAATATTCATATAATAATAATGTTTGATGATTTATCAAACAAAACTAAATATTCATATAATAATACCTTTTGATGATTTATCAAACAAAACTAAATATTCATATAATAATAATTTTTGATGATTTATCAAACAAAACTAAATATTCATATAATAATAACTTTTGATGATTTATCAAACAAAACTAAATATTCACATAATAATAACTTTTGATTATTTATCAAACAAAACTAAATATTCATATAATAATTTTTTATGATTTATCAAACAAAACTAAATATTCATATAATAATAACTTTTGATGATTTATCAAACAAAACTAAATATTCATATAATAATAACTTTTGATGATTTATCAAACAAAACTAAATATTCATATAATAATAACTTTTGATGATTTATCAAACCAAACAAAATATTCATATAATAATAACTTTTGATGATTTATCAAACAAAACTAAATATTCATATAATAATAATTTTTGATGATTTATCAAACAAACCTGAATATTCATATAATAATAACTTTTGATGATTTATCAAACAAAACTAAATATTCATATAATAATAATTTTTGATGATTTATCAAACAAAACTAAATATTCATATAATAATAATTTTTGATGATTTATCAAACAAAACTAAATATTCACATAATAATAACTTTTGATGATTTATCAAACAAAACTAAATATTCATAAAATAATTTTTGATGATTTATCAAACAAAACTAAATATTCATATAATAATAACTTTTGATGATTTATCAAACAAAACTAAATATTCATATAATAATAACTTTTGATGATTTATCAAACAAAACTAAATATTCATATAATAATAATGTTTGATGATTTATCAAACAAAACTAAATATTCATATAATAATACCTTTTGATGATTTATCAAACAAAACTAAATATTCATATAATAATAACTTTTGATGATTTATCAAACAAAACTAAATATTCATATAATAATAATTTTTGATGATTTATCAAACAAAACTAAATATTCATATAATAATAACTTTTGATGATTTATCAAACAAAACTAAATATTCATATAATAATAACTTTTGATGATTTATCAAACAAAACTAAATATTCATATAATAATTTTTGATGATTTATCAAACCAAACTAAATATTCATATAATAATAACTTTTGATGATTTATCAAACAAAACTAAATATTCATATAATAATAATTTTTGATGATTTATCAAACAAAACTAAATATTCATATAATAATAATTTTTGATGATTTATCAAACAAAACTAAATATTCATATAATACTAATTTTTGATGATTTATCAAACAAAACTAAATATTCACATAATAATAACTTTTGATGATTTATCAAACAAAACTAAATATTCATAAAATAATTTTTGATGATATATTAAACAAAACTAAATATTCATATAATAATAACTTTTGATGATTTATCAAACAAAACTAAATATTCATATAATAATAACTTTTGATGATTTATCAAACAAAACTAAATATTCATATAATAATTTTTGATGATTTATCAAACAAAACTAAATATTCATATAATAATAATTTTTGATGATTTATCAAACAAAACTAAATATTCATATAATAATAATTTTTGATGATTTATCAAACAAAACTAAATATTCATATAATAATAACTTTTGATGATTTATCAAACAAAACTAAATAATTATATAATAATAATTTTTGATGATTTATCAAACAAAACTAAATATTCATATAATAATAATTTTTGATTTATCAAACAAAACTAAATATTCATATAATAATAATTTTTGATGATTTATCAAACAAAACTAAATATTCATATAATAATAATTTTTGATGATTTATCAAACAAAACTAAATATTCATATAATAATAATTTTTGATGATTTATCAAACAAAACTAAATATTCATATAATAATTTTTGATGATTTATCAAACAAAACTAAATATTCATATAATAATAATTTTTGATGATTTATCAAACAAAACTAAATATTCATATAATAATAACTTTTGATGATTTATCAAACAAAACTAAATATTCATATAATAATAACTTTTGATGATTTATCAAACAAAACTAAATATTCATATAATAATAATTTTTGATGATTTATCAAACAAAACTAAATATTCATATAATAATAATTTTTGATGATTTATCAAACAAAACTAAATATTCATACATTAATAATTTTTGATGATTTATCAAACAAAACTAAATATTCATATAATAATAACTTTTGATGATTTATCAAACAAAACTAAATATTCATATAATAATAATTTTTGATGATTTATCAAACAAAACTTAATATTCATATAATAATAATTTTTGATGATTTATCAAACAAAACTAAATATTCATATAATAATAATTTTTGATGATTTATCAAACAAAACTAAATATTCATATAATAATAATTTTTGATGATTTATCAAACAAAACTAAATATTCATATAATAATAACTTTTGATGATTTATCAAACAAAACTAAATATTCATATAATAATAATTTTTGATGATTTATCAAACAAAACTAAATATTCATATAATAATAACTTTTTATGATTTATCAAACAAAACTAAATATTCATATGATAATAATTTTTGATGATTTATCAAACAAAACTAAATATTCATATAATAATAATTTTTGATGATTTATCAAACAAAACTAAATATTCATATAATAATAACTTTTGATTATTTATCAAACAAAACTAAATATTCATATAATAATTTTTTATGATTTATCAAACAAAACTAAATATTCATATAATAATAACTTTTGATGATTTATCAAACAAAACTAAATATTCATATAATAATAACTTTTGATGATTTATCAAACAAAACTAAATATTCATATAATAATAACTTTTGATGATTTATCAAACCAAACAAAATATTCATATAATAATAACTTTTGATGATTTATCAAACAAAACTAAATATTCATATAATAATAATTTTTGATGATTTATCAAACAAACCTGAATATTCATATAATAATAACTTTTGATGATTTATCAAACAAAACTAAATATTCATATAATAATAATTTTTGATGATTTATCAAACAAAACTAAATATTCATATAATAATAATTTTTGATGATTTATCAAACAAAACTAAATATTCACATAATAATAACTTTTGATGATTTATCAAACAAAACTAAATATTCATAAAATAATTTTTGATGATTTATCAAACAAAACTAAATATTCATATAATAATAACTTTTGATGATTTATCAAACAAAACTAAATATTCATATAATAATAACTTTTGATGATTTATCAAACAAAACTAAATATTCATATAATAATAATGTTTGATGATTTATCAAACAAAACTAAATATTCATATAATAATACCTTTTGATGATTTATCAAACAAAACTAAATATTCATATAATAATAACTTTTGATGATTTATCAAACAAAACTAAATATTCATATAATAATAATTTTTGATGATTTATCAAACAAAACTAAATATTCATATAATAATAACTTTTGATGATTTATCAAACAAAACTAAATATTCATATAATAATAACTTTTGATGATTTATCAAACAAAACTAAATATTCATATAATAATTTTTGATGATTTATCAAACCAAACTAAATATTCATATAATAATAACTTTTGATGATTTATCAAACAAAACTAAATATTCATATAATAATAATTTTTGATGATTTATCAAACAAAACTAAATATTCATATAATAATAATTTTTGATGATTTATCAAACAAAACTAAATATTCATATAATACTAATTTTTGATGATTTATCAAACAAAACTAAATATTCACATAATAATAACTTTTGATGATTTATCAAACAAAACTAAATATTCATAAAATAATTTTTGATGATATATTAAACAAAACTAAATATTCATATAATAATAACTTTTGATGATTTATCAAACAAAACTAAATATTCATATAATAATAACTTTTGATGATTTATCAAACAAAACTAAATATTCATATAATAATTTTTGATGATTTATCAAACAAAACTAAATATTCATATAATAATAATTTTTGATGATTTATCAAACAAAACTAAATATTCATATAATAATAATTTTTGATGATTTATCAAACAAAACTAAATATTCATATAATAATAACTTTTGATGATTTATCAAACAAAACTAAATATTCATATAATAATAATTTTTGATGATTTATCAAACAAAACTAAATATTCATATAATAATAATTTTTGATTTATCAAACAAAACTAAATATTCATATAATAATAATTTTTGATGATTTATCAAACAAAACTAAATATTCATATAATAATAATTTTTGATGATTTATCAAACAAAACTAAATATTCATATAATAATAATTTTTGATGATTTATCAAACAAAACTAAATATTCATATAATAATTTTTGATGATTTATCAAACAAAACTAAATATTCATATAATAATAATTTTTGATGATTTATCAAACAAAACTAAATATTCATATAATAATAACTTTTGATGATTTATCAAACAAAACTAAATATTCATATAATAATAACTTTTGATGATTTATCAAACAAAACTAAATATTCATATAATAATAATTTTTGATGATTTATCAAACAAAACTAAATATTCATATAATAATAATTTTTGATGATTTATCAAACAAAACTAAATATTCATACATTAATAATTTTTGATGATTTATCAAACAAAACTAAATATTCATATAATAATAACTTTTGATGATTTATCAAACAAAACTAAATATTCATATAATAATAATTTTTGATGATTTATCAAACAAAACTTAATATTCATATAATAATAATTTTTGATGATTTATCAAACAAAACTAAATATTCATATAATAATAATTTTTGATGATTTATCAAACAAAACTAAATATTCATATAATAATAATTTTTGATGATTTATCAAACAAAACTAAATATTCATATAATAATAACTTTTGATGATTTATCAAACAAAACTAAATATTCATATAATAATAATTTTTGATGATTTATCAAACAAAACTAAATATTCATATAATAATAACTTTTTATGATTTATCAAACAAAACTAAATATTCATATGATAATAATTTTTGATGATTTATCAAACAAAACTAAATATTCATATGATAATAATTTTTGATGATTTATCAAACAAAACTAAATATTCATATAATAATAATTTTTGATGATTTATCAAACAAAACTAAATATTCATATAATAATAACTTTTGATGATTTATCAAACAAAACTAAATATTCATATAATAATAATTTTTGATGATTTATCAAACAAAACTAAATATTCATATAATAATAATTTGTGATGATTTATCAAAAAAAACTAAATATTCATATAATAATAACTTTTGATGATTTATCAAACAAAACTAAATATTCATATAATAATAATTTTTGATGATTTATGTATTTAAACTAAATATTCATATAATAACTTTTGATGATTTATCAAACAAAACTAAATATTCATATAATATCTTTTGATGATTTATCAAACAAAACTAAATATTCATATAATAACTTTTGATGATTTATCAAACAAAACTAAATATTCATATAATAATAACTTTTGATGATTTATCAAACAAAACTAAATATTCATATAATAATAATTTTTGATGATTTATCAAACAAAACTAAATATTCATATAATAATAATTTTTGATGATTTATCAAACAAAACTAAATATTCATATAATAATAATTTTTGATGATTTATCAAACAAAACTAAATATTCATATAATAATAACTTTTGATGATTTATCAAACAAAACTAAATATTCACATAATAATAACTTTTGATGATTTATCAAACAAAACTAAATATTCATATAATAATAATTTTTGATGATTTATCAAACAAAACTAAATATTCATATAATAATAACTTTTGATGATTTATCAAACAAAACTAAATATTCATATAATAATAACTTTTGATGATTTATCAAACAAAACTAAATATTCATATAATAATTTTTGATGATTTATCAAACCAAACTAAATATTCATATAATAATAACTTTTGATGATTTATCAAACAAAACTAAATATTCATATAATAATAATTTTTGATGATTTATCAAACAAAACTAAATATTCATATAATAATAATTTTTGATGATTTATCAAACAAAACTAAATATTCATATAATACTAATTTTTGATGATTTATCAAACAAAACTAAATATTCACATAATAATAACTTTTGATGATTTATCAAACAAAACTAAATATTCATAAAATAATTTTTGATGATATATTAAACAAAACTAAATATTCATATAATAATAACTTTTGATGATTTATCAAACAAAACTAAATATTCATATAATAATAACTTTTGATGATTTATCAAACAAAACTAAATATTCATATAATAATTTTTGATGATTTATCAAACAAAACTAAATATTCATATAATAATAATTTTTGATGATTTATCAAACAAAACTAAATATTCATATAATAATAATTTTTGATGATTTATCAAACAAAACTAAATATTCATATAATAATAACTTTTGATGATTTATCAAACAAAACTAAATATTCATATAATAATAATTTTTGATGATTTATCAAACAAAACTAAATATTCATATAATAATAATTTTTGATTTATCAAACAAAACTAAATATTCATATAATAATAATTTTTGATGATTTATCAAACAAAACTAAATATTCATATAATAATAATTTTTGATGATTTATCAAACAAAACTAAATATTCATATAATAATAATTTTTGATGATTTATCAAACAAAACTAAATATTCATATAATAATTTTTGATGATTTATCAAACAAAACTAAATATTCATATAATAATAATTTTTGATGATTTATCAAACAAAACTAAATATTCATATAATAATAACTTTTGATGATTTATCAAACAAAACTAAATATTCATATAATAATAACTTTTGATGATTTATCAAACAAAACTAAATATTCATATAATAATAATTTTTGATGATTTATCAAACAAAACTAAATATTCATATAATAATAATTTTTGATGATTTATCAAACAAAACTAAATATTCATACATTAATAATTTTTGATGATTTATCAAACAAAACTAAATATTCATATAATAATAACTTTTGATGATTTATCAAACAAAACTAAATATTCATATAATAATAATTTTTGATGATTTATCAAACAAAACTTAATATTCATATAATAATAATTTTTGATGATTTATCAAACAAAACTAAATATTCATATAATAATAATTTTTGATGATTTATCAAACAAAACTAAATATTCATATAATAATAATTTTTGATGATTTATCAAACAAAACTAAATATTCATATAATAATAACTTTTGATGATTTATCAAACAAAACTAAATATTCATATAATAATAATTTTTGATGATTTATCAAACAAAACTAAATATTCATATAATAATAACTTTTTATGATTTATCAAACAAAACTAAATATTCATATGATAATAATTTTTGATGATTTATCAAACAAAACTAAATATTCATATGATAATAATTTTTGATGATTTATCAAACAAAACTAAATATTCATATAATAATAATTTTTGATGATTTATCAAACAAAACTAAATATTCATATAATAATAACTTTTGATGATTTATCAAACAAAACTAAATATTCATATAATAATAATTTTTGATGATTTATCAAACAAAACTAAATATTCATATAATAATAATTTGTGATGATTTATCAAAAAAAACTAAATATTCATATAATAATAACTTTTGATGATTTATCAAACAAAACTAAATATTCATATAATAATAATTTTTGATGATTTATGTATTTAAACTAAATATTCATATAATAACTTTTGATGATTTATCAAACAAAACTAAATATTCATATAATATCTTTTGATGATTTATCAAACAAAACTAAATATTCATATAATAACTTTTGATGATTTATCAAACAAAACTAAATATTCATATAATAATAACTTTTGATGATTTATCAAACAAAACTAAATATTCATATAATAATAATTTTTGATGATTTATCAAACAAAACTAAATATTCATATAATAATAATTTTTGATGATTTATCAAACAAAACTAAATATTCATATAATAATAATTTTTGATGATTTATCAAACAAAACTAAATATTCATATAATAATAACTTTTGATGATTTATCAAACAAAACTAAATATTCACATAATAATAACTTTTGATGATTTATCAAACAAAACTAAATATTCATAAAATAATTTTTGATGATTTATCAAACAAAACTAAATATTCATATAATAATAACTTTTGATGATTTATCAAACAAAACTAAATATTCATATTATAATTTTTGATGATTTATCAAACAAAACTAAATATTCATATAATAATAATTTTTGATGATTTGTCAAACAAAACTAAATATTCATATAATAATAATTTTTGATGATTTATCAAACAAAACTAAATATTCATATAATAATAATTTTTGATGATTTATCAAACAAAACTAAATATTCATATAATAATAATTTTTGATGATTTATCAAACAAAACTAAATATTCATACAATAATAATTTTTGATGATTTATCAAACAAAACTAAATATTCATATAATAATAACTTTTGATGATTTATCAAACAAAACTAAATATTCATATAATAATAATTTTTGATGATTTATCAAACAAAACTAAATATTCATATAATAATAATTTTTGATGATTTATCAATCAAAACGAAATATTCATATAATAATTTTTGATGATTTATCAAACAAAACTAAATATTCATAATAATTTTTGATGATTTATCAAACAAAACTAAATATTCATACAATAATAATTTTTGATGATTTATCAAACAAAACTAAATATTCATACAATAATAATTTTTGATGATTTATCAAACAAAACTAAATATTCATACAATAATAATTGTATGATTTATCAAACAAAACTAAATATTCATACAATAATAATTTTTAATGATTTATCAAACAAAACTAAATATTCATACAATAATAATTTTTGATGATTTATCAAACAAAACTAAATATTCATATAATAATAATTTTTGACGATTTTTCAAACAAAACTAAATATTCATACAATAATAATTTTTGATGATTTATCAAACAAAACTAAATATTCATACAATAATAATTTTTGATGATTTATCAAACAAAACTAAATATTCATACAATAATAATTTTTGATGATTTATCAAACAAAACTAAATATTCATACAATAATAATTTTTGACGATTTTTCAAACAAAACTAAATATTCATACAATAATAATGTTTGATGATTTATCAAACAAAACTAAATATTCATACAATAATAATTTTTGATGATTTATCAAACAAAACTAAATATTTATACAATAATAATTTTTGATTATTTATTAAACAAAACTAAATATTCATACATTAATAACTTTTGATGATTTATCAAACAAAACTAAATATTCATATAATAATTTTTGATGATTTATCAAACAAAACTAAATATTCATATGATAATAATTTTTGATGATTTATCAAACAAAACTAAATATTCATATAATAATAATTTTTGATGATTTATCAAACAAAACTAAATATTCATATAATAATAACTTTTGATGATTTATCAAACAAAACTAAATATTCATATAATAATAATTTTTGATGATTTATCAAACAAAACTAAATATTCATATAATAATAATTTGTGATGATTTATCAAAAAAAACTAAATATTCATATAATAATAACTTTTGATGATTTATCAAACAAAACTAAATATTCATATAATAATAATTTTTGATGATTTATGTATTTAAACTAAATATTCATATAATAACTTTTGATGATTTATCAAACAAAACTAAATATTCATATAATATCTTTTGATGATTTATCAAACAAAACTAAATATTCATATAATAACTTTTGATGATTTATCAAACAAAACTAAATATTCATATAATAATAACTTTTGATGATTTATCAAACAAAACTAAATATTCATATAATAATAATTTTTGATGATTTATCAAACAAAACTAAATATTCATATAATAATAATTTTTGATGATTTATCAAACAAAACTAAATATTCATATAATAATAATTTTTGATGATTTATCAAACAAAACTAAATATTCATATAATAATAACTTTTGATGATTTATCAAACAAAACTAAATATTCACATAATAATAACTTTTGATGATTTATCAAACAAAACTAAATATTCATAAAATAATTTTTGATGATTTATCAAACAAAACTAAATATTCATATAATAATAACTTTTGATGATTTATCAAACAAAACTAAATATTCATATTATAATTTTTGATGATTTATCAAACAAAACTAAATATTCATATAATAATAATTTTTGATGATTTGTCAAACAAAACTAAATATTCATATAATAATAATTTTTGATGATTTATCAAACAAAACTAAATATTCATATAATAATAATTTTTGATGATTTATCAAACAAAACTAAATATTCATATAATAATAATTTTTGATGATTTATCAAACAAAACTAAATATTCATACAATAATAATTTTTGATGATTTATCAAACAAAACTAAATATTCATATAATAATAACTTTTGATGATTTATCAAACAAAACTAAATATTCATATAATAATAATTTTTGATGATTTATCAAACAAAACTAAATATTCATATAATAATAATTTTTGATGATTTATCAATCAAAACGAAATATTCATATAATAATTTTTGATGATTTATCAAACAAAACTAAATATTCATAATAATTTTTGATGATTTATCAAACAAAACTAAATATTCATACAATAATAATTTTTGATGATTTATCAAACAAAACTAAATATTCATACAATAATAATTTTTGATGATTTATCAAACAAAACTAAATATTCATACAATAATAATTGTATGATTTATCAAACAAAACTAAATATTCATACAATAATAATTTTTAATGATTTATCAAACAAAACTAAATATTCATACAATAATAATTTTTGATGATTTATCAAACAAAACTAAATATTCATATAATAATAATTTTTGACGATTTTTCAAACAAAACTAAATATTCATACAATAATAATTTTTGATGATTTATCAAACAAAACTAAATATTCATACAATAATAATTTTTGATGATTTATCAAATAAAACTAAATATTCATACAATAATAATTTTTGATGATTTATCAAACAAAACTAAATATTCATACAATAATAATTTTTGACGATTTTTCAAACAAAACTAAATATTCATACAATAATAATGTTTGATGATTTATCAAACAAAACTAAATATTCATACAATAATAATTTTTGATGATTTATCAAACAAAACTAAATATTTATACAATAATAATTTTTGATTATTTATTAAACAAAACTAAATATTCATACATTAATAATTTTTGATGATGTATCAAACAAAACTAAATATTCATATAATAATAATTTTTGATTATTTATTAAACAAAACTAAATATTCATATAATAATAATTTTTGATGATTTATCAAACAAAACTAAATATTCATATAATAATAATTTTTGATGATTTATCAAACAAAACTAAATATTCATATAATAATTTTTGATGATTTATCAAACGAAACTAAATATTCATATAATAATAATTTTTCGGAGAATCAGTTGCACAATTCTTTTCTTCTTCCATATCTTTAGTGTTGGCTGAATTTCTATGGACAGAATTATTTTCAAAGGCTTCCCACTTGTTGAATACATTACACTGGAACTGCTTCTCTTATGGTTACCAGTTGATCGTCTGCAAATTTAATGTCAAAGAATTCTTGTCTTAAACAGTGACATAAGTAATTACACGCAGTAGATACCATTGACCAATATTCATATTCTCACAGCGGTTCTCATTTTTCAACCGACAATCATCCTATCCCATTAACTCTTATCATCCATTGTTGTTGGTCTTCATCAATGATGATCCAAAAATTACACCAAATTTACAGCAATAACATTTAAATCAAAATAAAATATAAACAAATTGTCATTCACAAAGTAACGAACTAAAACATATATCGTTGTTCTAAATAAGTTTATAAAAACTGATTATATGTCAGCCATTAAGCCTTTCATATTTCGTGGTAAAATTGTCACAAAATATTCTGAAAAGGTGGGTGAATTCTGTATTTGTGTGTGTGTATATATATATATATATATATATATATATATATATATATATATATATATATATATATAAGATTCCCTGAATTTCAATCTTTTTTTTATTTTATTTTAATCTTAATAACGAGTCATAAAAGTGATACAACTGTTCTGTATACGGAATTAATTTTATCTGTCTTGAGGCGGGTATTATTTAATGAACTCTGCTTCTTCAAAACAAAAATCATAAATTCATTGAAAATTTATTAAATGTCTCTTATAGTCGCCATTTAAAATTCGAAATTATAAATTTAAAATAACTATCGTTGTAAATGTTCAAAGAGACAAAGTAACAAATTTCAATTTGCTTTTCATTTATTTGATACCATGAATGTTTTATTTTTTAATTTTTAAGCAACTGAAATGGTTGGATTAAAGTATCGGACGGCCGTGGGAATTGTGGAACAAGCATTTTTCTCAATGGGTTTTATCGTTCTTTGTGGACTTGCTTACGTCATCCATGACTGGAGAATCCTCATGACTGTGATTTCAATTCCATCCTTTATCTTTAGCGCTTCTTATTTTCTGTAAGTAAACCAAAGTACGCATTTATACAATTATCCATAAAGTAAAAGAAATTGCTAATTTTATCTGCAGTATTTGCATCTTGGGCATTTGTAATATTTTATTATTTTTTATGAAAAATTGATGTTATAAAATCTTGCAGTATAACTAAAATTGCAGAAAATATAAGAAAATTACATTTTATACAAATTAGAGACAAGGCCATCAAAATGTGAGAAAAAAGAAAAGGGAGGGAGTTTGGAGAACGATCGGTGTCCTTCCAAAATAAATACAATTTGGGAGAGGCTGAGGGCAAAAAGCATGATATTTGTATTCAACTTTGTCCCAAAATCGAGGAATGTAATTTTTTCTATCATATCTGATCTTGACCATAAGCTAGTGCTTGGAGATACTAGACTTTACTCCTAGCAGAAAAGCCAAGGATAACTAAAATTATAGTTATTGAACGAAAGCTTTCTTGAAATATACGTGTGTGAGTGTGTTTTAAATTTTGAAACAATTTCTTTAAGAGATAACGATAATCTTCCATCATTGCAAGAGCCTGGGCGAAGAAACTTGTGCATTGCCCAAGCGACACGAGTGGAACTTAACCAGAGCCGGTAGAACCCAAGGAAAGAAGGTCGATACGTTGGTACCGACTCTGGCTCCAGGAGATGGCCGTTGGCTCATAAGAAGCTTATCCTACCTTTGATAGGTCTTGTTTTTGGTCCTGCTGGATGTCCCCACACCCAGGTTACCCCGGGCGGGGGAGCCGGTTTAGTCACCGACGACCCGACCATGAGGCAGCTAGCACTGGGTTACATGGTACCAGTTAACGATAATAGAAATATGAAATTCCAATTGAAATATTCTTTGAGTTTCAAACTAATTTTATCTCCAACCAATAACTGTTTGTGTTTCTTTCTCAGAATTATTCCGGAATCCCCACGTTGGCTCATCAGCGCTGGCCGAGATGAAGAAGCTGACGTTATTTTGAAACGCATGGCTCGAATGAACAAGAAAGAGTTGCCACGAGAATATTTTGAAGAGAAAATTGGTGGAGTTGAAAGAAAAAAGACACAATTCTGGAAAATCTGTCTTTCTTCGACACTCGTGGTTCGAACCCTCATCATGAGTTTCAACTGGTATGTTCGGGTTAAACAAAGCAAAAAGTACCAACGATTCCAAAATGATTTAACCAATTTGATAGATTCATTTTTAGGAATGACATGCAGCCATAGAAGTGTATTTTTAATGCCAGAAATGAACGTCATCTTCAAATCTAAAATTTCTAGAAAGACTTTAGGCTTGTTGCAATAGATTAGTTTCCAAAATGCAAAATTGCTTTCTTTAATTTGTACCTTAATTTAGCATTTTCATAAATATTCATTTATCCGTTTCCAACACTAAAAAAGTACTTTTAAATGTACAAATATTTCCTCACATTTCTGATAAAATGCATCTATCAAAATAGTGAAATCATTTTAGAATACCATTCCTTATTAACATCCCTCATTCCTGATTTCCATTGACCAATTTTTTCCGTATTTTAAGAGAATTCCAAAATTAACATTTTCATCATTTTCCTTTGAATTTTGTATTTTATGAATTTAAATAATTATCGAAAAACTAAAACATCAAGACAAATTAAAAATCGACAAAGGGTGACAACTAATTACAAATTCGACAAATTACAACTAATTACAAATTGCAACTAATTACAAATTAACCCAAAATAGCTTTTAAAATTATCTTTTCCTATCAAAAGAGCCGACATTGTTATTAATTATTTAAGTAGATATTTATTCACATCATTTATTGATTTCTTGTTGAGAATGACCATTGACTTTCCCTGGACTCTGAGTGATAGTAGGTCTTCCAGATAATTCCAGATAAATCCATTCCATTGGTATCGTAACTAATTTGTCACTGATGCTATTTGGTAGTTCCCATGGAATCCGAGTGACAAGAACTCTCCTCAAAATCCCAATACTATCTATTTCTTCAGTTGTGCAGCCATCCATCCTTTAAAACCTTTCAGGACTACTTAACACTGTACAAACAGATATTGAAGTTACTCTAATTTGGGGGATTTAAGTTATATTTTTGCTCGCATAAGTAGTTTCAGCTGTTTTGAGTTTATTTTAATGTTTCAGTTTTGCTTTCAATTATTTATGCCTGTACCTTTTTGTGTCATTGGGATTTTTCTTTATAATGCCAACCGTTTTCACCAGTGTCAATCCATATTTTTATTTCAATTCCTTCTAGTTATTTAGTTTAAGGGGGTTCAAGACTATTCCCAGGACTCTTGCAATTATTGGAACTACTATAGTTTTTTATGTTTCAAATCCCCTTAAGCTCCTTGGCAAATTATATTTATTTCGTTTTCATATCTCCTCCAGCTTCACCATGCGAGTGACTATTATAGTGATCCACATTTTAGCAGGCTTTCCCCCCTCGTTGGCAATTATAGCGTTTGGTTTGCTAGTGTGGACGAGTTTTCTGTTTGTACTTAGATAATTTTATTGCTTTTTATTTTCCAGTATTGCTTTTGTAACATTTGTTTGTTGATTGAAAATATAATTATTTGCACAGATTCCAGTGAACTACCTTTAAATGAATGTTTATTTTTATATTTGTTTTAGATTAACTTGCTGCATTCACTTATGATGTAGTTTTTGTTTTGATTTTCTTCCTTCCTGTGGTTTATCTATCTTGGCTACTAAGTTCTAATTTTATTGTTTTGTTAACCTGTTTCTTTTTTCTAAGTTTTCTTTTTGCAGACATGTTTCCTGCATGTACATGTTTCCTGCGTGTACACGTTTCCTGCGTGTACACGTTTCCTGCGTGTACACGTTTCCTGCGTGTACACGTTTCCTGCGTGTACATGTTTGTCCTTTTTTTAGATTGCCCACTTCTTTCCTTCCTTCTTTTCTCATTCATTATTATTTAATTACAAGTTTTTTTACACAAATCATTATTATTTAATTACAAATCTTTTTACACAAATCATTATTATTTAATTACAAGTTTTTTTACACAAATCATTATTATTTAATTACAAGTTTTTTTACACAAATCATTACTATTTAATTACAAGTTTTTTTACACAAATCATTACTATTTAATTACAAGTTTTTTTACACAAATCATTATTATTTAATTACAAGTTTTTTTACACAAATCATTATTATTTAATTACAAGTTTTTTTACACAAATCATTATTATTTAATTACAAGTTTTTTTACACAAATCATTTTTATTTAATTACAAGTTTTTTTACACAAATCATTTTCAGTGATTGACAATAACAAGTGGTGTTCCGTAGATTGTTAATAATAGTGACAACAAGTCTCATTGGAATCTAAGTGACAATAAATCTACACACGGTTCCAGTACTCTTTAGATCCTTTCGGTGGAGTATGCTCTGCCTCCATCCTTCTTCAACACAAACATTTCGCGAACATTTTGTGATGTATCACTATATTTTATTTTGAGGGAAGTGGAACTTGATGCCTTCTTCTTCTTCTTCTTCTTCTTCTTCTTATTATTATTATTATTATTATTATTATTATAAAAAAACTTGTCTCCTCTCCCTTAAAAATGTATTGTGTTTTTACTTAAACTAATCAATATTCTCCCCTAACCG
>NC_136506.1:59965754-59990754 GCF_053919585.1 Euprymna scolopes | reverse complement strand
CTTTATTTTTTTTTATATAGAATTTGACAAGTTTCTAATGACATTAGTATCAATTGAAATGTAAATAAAAGAAAGGCTTTGTTTTATTCATGCTCAAATATTTATATTATAGAAACTATTTACATTATTTCATTGATAATCGATGAACTAATCGATTATCAATACTAGATTGACATGATTTCAAAAGATCTTGTTTTGTTTAATGATCGTGTATTTACATACGTTTCATTATTTGTGAATCATCAAAAGAATTTAAAGATTACAAATCTTTAAACTTAAATGATTTTATATAAAAATATTTCGTCTGTTTTGTTCTATTATCAGCGTCAAGATATTTGAAAATAATCTTAAAATAAATTCAAACTAATTTGTTTTTGTTTTTCAACTGAGAAGCAAACGGTAAAACAAAATTAATAAAACATGTGATGAACAGTGAATTACGCTAAACAGATTACAAATCCATGCTAAGGAAACATTCAAATACACTAAAGTCCAAAAAGTCACTAAAGTGTTTCTAACTTAAATAGATTTTTATTTTTGATAATATTTTTCTGTAATTTTAACACAATCTAAGACATTGGGAATTTGTTTAAAAAATGCAAAATTCAAACAATCTTTATTCATAAAAAATGTCATTTAAATGTTGTCCATTTTCAGCTTCGCATATTATATCTCACTGTGGTAATATTAAATAGCCAACACGTTCCCCAGACTTGACTAGTTCCGACTCTTTCTTGTGGGGATATCTTAGAGAAACAGTCTATATTAACAAACCCCAAACCCTGCAAGAAATAGAGGAAAATATCAGGAACGAAATAAGTTAAATCGCAATCCAGAATTTCTGCAATCTGTCATGAATAATGCTTTGGAAAGAGCACAAATATGCAAAGCTGAAAATGGGCAACGTTTAAAAGAACTTATTTTTCATAAGGATTGTTTGAATTTTGCATTAAAAAATCCCAATGTCTTAGTCAGATTGTGTTAAAATTACAGAAATATATCATCAAAAATAAAGAATCTATCAAAGTCCAAAACACTTCAGTGATTTTTTGGATACCCTGTATATTAAATAATTGATAACAATGTAGAGAAAAAAACATTTTCTATAACACAGTAAATGGTCAAATTCATGAAAAATAGCACTTATTTGTTAGTTGTTAAGTCAACATGCCATCCATGTAACAAATTGCAGTTCTATATAGTCAACCATCTTGCTGATATGTAAGCTTTTCATTCCAAGTATTTTACTTCATAACAAAATGCTTATATAGAAATCATGGAATCCAACCAAACACATAATGAAATATAATATTCAAAATTATGGTAATACTAGAAGCACTTTCAATTTTCTACCAAAATAAGTGAAATGTAAACCAGTCATTCATCATAAGTAGATCTTCTCTCCTGAAAGTACAAATAAGTTGAACTAAGTACTTGTTCAAGAACTTCAAGCGAAAAATTACTTAATCCATAAAATATCAAATCACAAAGTCTACCTTTACAGTTGCCCTGTGCAATACCCGAAACATAAATTACAAATTTTCTTTGGTTAGTTTGTAGTTCATAAAATGAAATCCGTAGATGATTCTTTATTTAATTTACTTTGGCTTATTCTTAGAATGTGGTTGTCACTTTCAAATTAACTCTCTGGCTGTAAAATAGCAAAGGATCAGTGAATTTCTTGATGAGACTTTATTTCAAGGTCAAGCCTCTGATATATCAAAGGTTTTTGATAGAATCTGGCACAAAAGGTGACTTCACAAACTTGCTAGCTAATGTATTTGCAGCTATTAAATCCTTTCTCTTCGATTGGACTATAAAATTGTTGATTAGAAATCTGAAGACAAAAAGTATCGAACATTGCCATACTTCAAGGATTTTGGTTCCAATCCTTTTTCTGTTCTTCATTAACGATCTTCCAAATCATATTCTATGATCATCTGTTACAAATGGCATAATTCATTATGACAACACTGCGAAGAGCATTGATAACCTCGGTTTTTTTATTCTCTCTTTTTTTATTTCAATCACGTGGTGAAATGTGGAAAAATGGGTTGCTAGTTTTAACACTTTTAAAACAAAAATCCCCTTCTTTCACCACCAATACTCTGACATTTTCAATGGTGACGGTTAAACCCTAATCAGATTGAAAAAGTTCAACTCTAAACACTAACGATATTTCAAAACCTCAAGAACATATGAATTTTCTAATTGAGAATACTATTCAACAAATTTAAATAATAAATAGGAAATAGTTGGAAAATACAAGACAGCAATTCAGAGTTCGAATCATGTTTTTGGCAGACAAATATACAATGAATTGGAGGTTCTCAAATTTTCTAAAAGAAATGGAAGTACAAGTTTGATTTGTAATGCTCTCATGGATCAGAGAGATGAAAATTATTATTAGATAATTTTGGTGTATAAATGAATATAAACTTTGAGAATACGATTGAACATTTGCAAATCAATCGAGCCTGAGCAATGGTTGTGTATGAAATGAAGAATATTTTATTTTCAAAAAATGCTGAAAAACTTTGCAAAAGAAAAACCTCTTTTTTTGTTGTACTCGCAATTTTACCTAATAATATTCTGAAGTAGAATCAGAAATATTCAAGCTGATCTTTCAAAAATGAATTGCTCATAAAGAATGGAATTAATCAAATTATAGAAAAAAATAATAAAACATTTTTATGTTTCAGACTATTAGAAAATAAAACTTGTTTTTTTAATTCAATTCTAATCAAAGTGATGTTACATTTATGGAAAACATAAGCATGAATATTTATTTAGAAAAAAAAAACAAAATAATTTGTTCAGAGAATTAAACTATGTTGTCTTCACACCATGTATGACTGAAACTTGCAGAAAAATGATAAAAATGATATTTTTATATTGCAAAACATGTTTCGGTTTATGTGTAAAAAAGAATGAAGTAAAAAATGGACGTTCACTTTTTAAAATAGTATCCTTCATATTATGTTTACAAATTATCATTTTCTTGATATTATTAATTCGTTTCAAAGTTATTTTTCAAAAATTAATAATTGTCATTGTCTAGATGTAGGTAGGTATAAGTATTTGCAAATAAACAAATAGTATGTAAGAATTGGTATTTTATAAGAAAAAGATCTAACCTGTTGTGACACTCATTCAAAATCAGAAAAAGTGAACTTGCAAAACCATACGTCTATGGAACTGACACCACTTGAGCAGCACTCTTCTTCACACACACACACACACACACACACACACACACACACACAGCTATAGTTTGTATGCCTGTAGCCTTGATCCACTTCAGAATATATTTAAACTAATAAAGTCGAAATAAAACTTATGACATTGGAGTGCCATAACTAATCACTTATTTAGCGAACAAGAAACGCGAAGTATATCTTAACTAACATAATTTAAGCGATGTTTACGGGGGGGGGGCAGTTTTATAAGAGAATATTAAATACTAACATGTAACGTCTAACTCAAATATTCCATGAATTTAAACACTGGATCAAGTAAAGAACATCTGGAATCTAAACAGTTTAATGTGACACAATTGTTGGTTTCAAGTTAACATTATTTTTCTTTTAATATAAATTTGTGATGAGTAAGCATTGCTTAGAGGGTTATATGTTATGACAGTTTTGTCATTGTTGTTTTATTATGTCAAAGAAAAAATTCTATAAAAATTTCGAATGTACGAATGTCTGCATAGACTCAATAAATTGGATAGACTCAATAAATTGAATGGACTCAATAAATTGAACGGACACACAGACACATTGTTTCTAACGTAGACAAATGCAGGCACTGCCTGCTTTCTTTTTTCCTTCCACCCCCAACTACAACAGAACCCTTTAAAGTGATAAACTCGAAATATGACTGACGCAGTAACTTCACTTCATTGCGCAGTATAAATGCCCTGTCTGTCTGTCTGTCTGTCTGCCTCTCTCTCTCTCTCTCTCTCTCTCTCTCTCTCTCTCTCTCTCTCTCTCTCTCTCTCTCTCTCTCTCTCTCTCTCTCTCAGACACACACCGGCATATACAGATATATATATATAGCACTTTTGGGCTGTCCAATTCATTAAAATGTAGTGAGGCAGAAGAATCGCAATAAAAATTTTAATCAAGAGTGGAGAGAAAGAAAGATAATAAACTAAAATAAAAATAGATAGAATATGAATGACAAAAAGAAAATGAAATCATCAAAAACTATTTGATACTTTGTTGATTTTGAAAATGGCCGGATCATCAAAAAAAAATTCAATTCAGTTTTTGTAAAATTGTTTAGAAATTACAAATCGTTTTGTTAATCTTGGTGCAAAAACATCCTGAATATGTGTATCTATTTCTTACAAAATAAATAATTTAGAGGAGAACAATATTCTTTTTTGCTTTGGTTCTGGTTTCGATCTGTGTGGGATGACATCTTTGAGGAAACGAAGTGGTTAATTTAATAGCGGGGAATGAAGTATCGGGAAGGATGCAAAGATTGAAGAGTGTGAATGGCAGTCTAGTGTTTGGCCAACTCAGTTAGGGTTAGGGTTAGGGTTGCTAATGGAAACAGTTAACCAACAAGACAGAAGGGGAGAGAAGGATGCAGTTGATAGGCACAGTTCTAATAATAATTGCAATCTTTAATAAGTTAAATAAAACTATAACTACTGTTTGATGTTGAAGAATTGCATTGCAAAAATTTCTCCAAAAAAAAAAAAAACTAAAGGACTGAGTCCCCTTTCCTCTGTCGAAACGGTTGTTTAAATGGACAAAGAAAAATTAATTTATTTTTCCATGTTTTGTCCTTAAAATAATTCAGCTAACTTGTTTTACTTCCTATAAAGCATTGTGTTGCTAACAAAAGCCCAAAAATAAAAGTCTTCAAAAAAAGAAGCGACACAATTATCACTTACTGTGTTTAAAGCGTGACGTTATATATGTATGCAGGGAGTGAGACCAGTGTTACTGCATACACCTGATGGTTCCGTACGGTTTATGAATCGTTCATATCGTAAAATTCCATCTATATTTTAATATTGAAAGTTTATTGCAGATAGTATATAGTATGATATGCATTAAGCTGTCTTTTCTTGGTGTCATTGTTTGCGCGGATAATACTGAACAAGCGATGACTTAATCTACGGGGCTGGATATAAATAAATAATACTTAAAAGTGGAAAATTATACGCGTACAGCTTGGGTGATGCCTTATTTGTAAAAATTCAAATTTCTATGGTATTATGGTTCGCTAATGTTTAGTCAACACTATATATTCTCGCATATAGTCTCATTTTTAACGTCCTGGTATTTTGGGTATATATCCAGCCCCGCGAATTAAATAATCATTTATTTACTAATTTATTTATCTGCACAAACAATAGCATCAACAATAAACAAAACCTCTTAATAATAGCATATTGTAATCACACGCACACACATAGTGTAATTTTATATTTTTGGAGATGTTTCTCAAAAATGTACTCTTGATGATATTTTGGTATTTCTAATACAATGCTTTTCTCATTCGGCACGTGATTCAAGTGTCCTCAATTCAGTAAGTTACCTAATTAGTTTAACAGAAGTCACTCAACTGAAGAAGTTGTTACTAAAATAAGAGTAATTACAAGACTCGTTTTCATTAGTGTTTGTCTTTTATGGTTGACAATAGAACAGCAAGAATTTCTATATGAATAGAAATTCTTGCTGTCATCAGTCTAAATGCATTTCTGTATTTGAGTGTTTTTCAACCAGAGAGGGAATGCCGCTTTCTATTGCGACAAAACAATCGTTCCAATTTATGGTATACTCTGGAAGAACTCGAAACTGACATTTTTATATTGCAAAACATGTTTCGGTTAGCTGAATACGTCATCCTTGAAACTTAATGAGTAACAGTAGCGGGAGAGTGCTGCAAGGGTGCAAACTACTTGATATCTTATTTAGTCAGATTTAATTGTTGAAAATCTTTAATTCAGACTTAATATTTAATATAAAATATTATCTTTATTCTTGCGTCAACCCGAAGAAAGAAGATTTTTGACAGAGGCGAATTATTAACTCCGCACGACGATGAAAAACTGTTCAACATGTCCCACTTTTACAAAAATGTTTGCAAGCAGGAAAATGAAAGTGAGAAGAGAAAAAAAAAAGATGTATGAGTAGCTAAAAAATATTGCAGCTAAAAAAACTGGAAATTAGTAGAACATCTTTGTCCTCGAACATGGAGGATTTCTGACTCAAAAGCGAATTTTGTAGTCGACGAATGAAAGGGAACTGTAGAGTGAAACTTTGTGAAATCAAATGTTGGCGAGTAAAATGAATTCCTCAGATTAGGGGAAAAATGTCGGGTACCACTCAGTCATGGGCGACTCAGAATGTTATACACACCCGAAAATGCCACGTCATAGTTTGAAATCATTTGTGGAAATTCTGCTTGCCAACGTTGTCAGCAACAAGAGAACCGGTTGTGGCCGGAAAAGAAAGTGAAAACTCCCAAAAAGAAAGTACTGAAAAAATTATGTTACCCAAACGAAATCGGGGAATGAGCAAATATGAACCGGTAAGTGCTATTGTTTTCTGTTCCCTATTTTACCCCTAATTCCGACCCTATCCTTTTGTTTTCTTTAAGACAAGGATTTAAAAAAAAAAAAGAAAGAAAATTATAAGTCGATCAGTTATCAAGCGTGTTTGTTTTGTTATTGCAACATTCACCTGGGGTTTGCTTTGTTTTTACCAAATTTAAATGAGTCTTTGTCATTCCTTCTTTAAATATTACATTTCTAGTTGAATTTTCTTATCTACTTATCGCTCTTCTTACAATATCATCTTCTCATTAGTAAAATGTACTTTTGTACGATTCGCCGGAAGTTGAATGACGTCAAAGCACGTCAAATTCACTTGCATTATTATCGAATGATAACAGCGTTTTTCTATATTTGTTTGTAGTTCACTTTTGCTTTCATCTTTTTTAATGTAATATCACTAAACATTCAATTTCGATGTTATATAAAATAGTCTGCTCATATCAAAAGAAAAGAGAGAGATAAAAAAAGAAGAGAGATAAAAAGGAGAAAAATAGAGAGATAGAGAAAAGTACAGAAGGAGAAAACTGTGAGAGAAATTAGAACAAAGAAAGCAATTTGCAAATTATTAATGTTTGTACATTTTTTATGCATGCGATGTATTCATTTCATAAATGAAAAGAAAAACATTTTTATTCCGTTTTTTTTTTTCAGAAATATTGTCAATAATCCAATTAAATGTAAAACAATTATTAAAATTAGGATTTTGTTCTGGATACTGTTATATATATATTTTTTTTCTGGATACTGTTATATATATATATATATATATATATGTATATATATATATATATATATATATATATATATATATATATATTTTGTCAATGTAGAATAAATATATTTTTGGCTCGTTGCATGAATGTGAACAATATGAACATATTAAGATCATAGTTGCTTGGTTTGTCGTCGTTGGTTACTCTGTTTATAGCATACATTCGCACAAACATGAATAAAAAATGACACGGATATTGCATTTTATTTAAGAATGAATAACAATAATTTCTCACTTTTATTTACACTCCGAATTTTTAAAATAATAACATCCAAATTAAATAAACTTAATATCAATAGTATTTGAGCACAAACTTCATCAATAATGCATAATTAATTTATCAGAGCGTTTTATCTACAACGTAGTGTTGCATGCTAGAACGGTTAACACGCTCTAGTTGTTCCTAGTATCGATCTTATTGTTTGGTGGTTTTGGGGCCATTTGTGCCATTCATAAAATATGGAAAGACAACCGAACAACTTTTGTCGTTCGTGTTCGTGTCAATCAAGATGGACAAAACACTGTGGTATATTTATTGATTGCATCGTTATACAAAAGTGCATGTGACCGGGATCCGTGCTAATTCTGATGACTGAGTTTCTCCCAATGTTTTCCAAATCCTTCGCGATGATGATTAACCATTTTAGCATGAGATTTCACCGGACAAACATCAGACTTGAACAGATTCGTCAATTGTTGAACGAGGATTTTTCTGGCAAATTTCATTCGTGTCACTGTGTGCATGCCCGTTACTCGTAATGTCCCATCATTTATAAAATAGCAAACAGCGAGTTTAGTTCATACAATGTCATAAATTAAAAGATAGACATCAAAGGGATATAAATTTGTTGCCAACACTGTATCTACGAATGAAAAACAAATGAAATTTTTTCTTTTTCTTTACAAATTTATGTCGAAATCTGATTTATCTACGAGATTTTTGTGCTTTTATTTACGACATTGTCCAAGCGAACAATTTCAAGAATGTAAATTAATAAAGTTAGAAAGTTACAAAAATCTAATTGTTTTCGTTCTTTGAACGTTGGAAGTGCACATCAAGAACAGTTATTCTACAGTTTCGCAAAAAGCATATTTGCTTCATATCTTGTCATATTTTGTCATATCTTGTCATATTTGCTTCATATCTTGTCATATTTTGTCATATCTTGTCATATTTTGTCATATCTTGTCATATTTTGTCATATCTTGTCATATTTGCTTCATATCTTGTCATATCTTGTCATATTTTGTTATATCTTGTCATATTTTGTCATATCTTGTCATATTTGCTTCATATCTTGTCATATTTGCTTCATATCTTGTCATATTTTGTCATATCTTGTCATATTTGCTTCATATCTTGTCATATTTTGTCATATCTTGTCATATCTTGTCATATTTTGTCATATCTTGTCATATTTGCTTCATATCTTGTCATATCTTGTCATATTTTGTCATATCCTATCATATTTTGTCATATTTTGTCATATCTTGTCATATTTTGTCATATCTTGTCATATTTTGTCATATTTTGTCATATCTTGTCATATCTTGTCATATTTTGTCATATCTTGTCATATTTTGTCATATCTTGTCATATCTTGTCATATTTTGTCATATTTTGTCATATTTTGTCATATCTTGTCATATTTTGTCATATCTTGTCATATCTTGTCATATTTTGTCATATCTTGTCATATTTTGTCATATTTTGTCATATCTTGTCATATTTTGTCATATTTTGTCATATCTTGTCATATCTTGTCATATTTTGTCATATCTTGTCATATTTTGTCATATTTTGTCATATCTTGTCATATTTTGTCATATTTTGTCATATCTTGTCATATTTTGTCATATCTTGTCATATTTTGTCATATTTTGTCATATCTTGTCATATTTTGTCATATCTTGTCATATCTTGTCATATTTTGTCATATCTTGTCATATTTTGTCATATCTTGTCATATCTTGTCATATCTTGTCATATTTTGTTATATCTTGTCATATTTTGTCATATCTTGTCATATTTGCTTCATATCTTGTCATATTTGCTTCATATCTTGTCATATTTTGTCATATCTTGTCATATTTGCTTCATATCTTGTCATATTTTGTCATATTTTGTCATATTTTGTCATATCTAAATTTTAATTTGAGGCAATAACTAAAGATAAAGTTCTAATATAAAAAATATTTATTCAATATTTCCTTATCATATCTAAATTTTAATTGTAATAATTTAAGAGAAGAGAATTATAATCAAAAAGAGTTATATAGAAGAGCAGATCATTTTAGCGTTACATGTCACAATTTCAGTGTGAGCGAACAATTATCCAAGAAACTTGATTCGTTTCGGTTGAATCTACAGAGCGTGTGTACAAGGTCCATTGTCCATGAGATTATTCAAGCCAATGAGAAACATCTTTTACCAATAACAAGGGTTTTTTATATATGATAAAACGTCGATACTTACTGTCTCCTGAATTTTATGCTAAATCCTATACTGCCACATGAAAAATGTGATTTCCCACTGGCTATATATGAATGTGAATTCTCTTAATTATTAATAGGAATGGGACAATTCCAGTTTTTCCTCGATTCCGATACAAGTACTTATTATGATTCTAAATTGCTGGTTCTAATACAATTACTGATTCCGATTCTAAAATCATCCTGTCGCCAAAAGAAGTATAATTTTATTGGAGGAGGAGGAGGAGAAGGAGGAGGAGGAGGAGGAGGAGGAGGAGGAGGCGAACTGTAAGGGGTATTTCGTAAAGAGTCCTCATCTATTTTTTTAATGTATTAGGTTGTCGCATAAGTTCCCACCGTTTTTTTTTTTTTTTGTTTTAAGAAAATCAAAGAATTTTAACAGCAAAAGTTCATGTGGGATCCAAGGTTTTGTGTGAATCCCATCGACTGAAAGTGGCGTGAAATTGTCGGAAAATCAATCTTCATTATTTTCCCTAATTCTTTACATGCCTGATGGCCATATTCCTCTAACAGAACCCTGAGTTAGTCTTCGTCTACCTTGATTGGTTTTCCGGAACGAGGAGCGCCATTGGGGTCAAAATTGCCGTGTTTGAATCTGGTAAACCAATCTCGAATAGTTCTCTCAGCTGTAATGTTTTCTCCATACACGGCACAAATATCCTTAGTCGCTTCACTCGCTTTTTGACCTCGATTAAAGGCGAAAAGATGTCAAAAATGTGATTTTTTATCTACTTGACAATCCATTTAACGGTTCTGAAAATCGAAAAAAATTATATGAGCAAAAAACGATGACCATTATCTTGTAGAACAGAATACGTGCTTTCTTATGATATATATATATATACACTTTGCCAAATATCTAAACATGTTTTAGAACAATTTTTTTATGAAACAACAGAAACTTTTCTATTTTTATTTATAATTTTCTCTTTTTCCATTCCATGCATTCTATCCAACGTTTTGATAAACTCATTGTGAGATCTTCAGCCATATTTTTCACTTGTGACATTTTCCTTTTCTATCCACTCGTATCATTTTTATGTGCCATTTTACTGGGCTATTTTTCTCTGGTGCCAATTTGACCTAAATTCGTTACTAAGATCTAATAAATTTTTGTTTTACTGGTAATTTAAAATCAACAAATATTTACCATTTTATCGTAAGTATAAGCAATCGAATAGTTGTTAGTCGAAGATAGTTACTTTTCTTATTCCAATACCTATTCTGTTATTGTGATACCTCAAAACCTTTGATTTTTCGGATTCTTGATTCCGATTAATTGTCCCTATACTAATATATCATATAGCCGCAAAACTGGATCAGTGATAATCGACTAATACGTGTGCATTTTTTTACAAAAATATTTATCTGCGTTGAGATTAATGATAATGGCAAGCTATGTCTCTAATTCTGGCTAGAAAGGAATTCGCATTGGTTAACAATTTTTTTCAATTCTTTTTTATTATTACTTTCAGATAAATGTTAGGTAGACAATATAATTATTACACATTTTTTTATTGAAGTATTTATTCCATTTTATTTTACATATGTTTTCTTTTAAATTATTTTTATGATAAAAATGTACTACTACAACTACTGTTGCGTATTAAAATTTATATATCGTTTTCGATTTAATTTAATAATCTATATATCTATAAAATTGAAATTGTCTGTGTGTCTGTGTACATTTCCCTACCAAATTACTTTGTCAACTTTCAGTCTTCAGACTCGAGATTTCACATAAGGGGTATTGAGATTTGAAAAATCTTTTTAATCGGTTTTCGGCTTGAATTTGGCTGTCAAGGGGTCAAAGTTCAACGATTTGACCTTTGAAAACTCTACCAAACTCCTGCCAATTTTGGATCTAAATAAACACTTGCAATTTAATATGTACGTTACTTGGTCATGGATCAAACTTTTAATTCGATTTGAGTCCAAAACAATAAATGTTAAGGGATTCAAGTTGGGGTCAAAGTTTTAAAAAATTTGACTTCTGCAGTCTTTACCAAATTACCCAGCCAATTTTTGTTCTAAACATTCGAAATTTTACATAAAGTATATTCAGACAAAGGGCTCTTTTTAATCGGTTTTTGGCCGAAAATTTGGATGACAAGAGGTTTAAAAGATTTGACCTTTGTGGTCTATAGCAAACTATTCAGCCAATTTTGGGTCTAAACATTTGAAATTTTGGATATAGGTTACTTGGATATGAGTCAAACTTTAATATATACATATGCACATAAACTTTAATATATTCATATGCACATAAAGTTTAATATATACATAATCACACTTTTTAATATATATACATATGCACATAAAGTTATGAACAGTACATAGAGCCCGAGCAAAGCCGGGCTGCGAGCCTGTCTCTGTTTTTATCATTATTTTTATGGTAAGTGCTCGTCTGAGCTCCAATCTATGCCCCCCTTGCTAAACATTCACGAGAAACACTCGTTTGGCTGTAAGCGCTATCAATAATTTCCCCCACTCTTTATTTGTGCCTTAACCTAAACGTAGATTCCATGAACAAAGCTTATTTCTAAGAACTGCACACCTGTGAAACTCTCTTCTGTTTACCTGCTTTCCAGCAGACTACAATATGGCCGTCTTCAAGTCCAATGTGAACAAGTTCTTGATGAGCTATTCCCGTCAAGTAATCCAATTTACCAAATTTACACTTCTAACGATTACTATGATATTGTCCTTTTGACCACTGTATACTCTTTAACCTTTATCTTCGAGTGGCCTCTGGCCTTGATAAGTGGTGATTCCTTTGTAAAAAAATGCTAGTTTAATAATGAAAAGAAAAAATTCATGGTTTTACCAACATGATAATAAATTATGTAAAGTTAATTAATATTTTAACTATCAGTTATCTACTAGGTTACTCCAGTGTCATGTGTAATTCGACATCGGCAGCACACAAACAGCATCATCAATGTTATAATCTTTCACAACATTTCTTTCATAGATCTTAAGCTTGTAATAGCTGCAAATCGCTACCTCAGTTTTGTTTTTTACATCTGGTCCATCTGAATAACAAATTTTAGCAAAACGTAAAAAATTGCTTTGAACATCAGCAGAATATCACGCATAATTCACCGAACTTTGGTTCTGTAAATAATAAAAACTAGTAGAATGGCCTTATGGAAATTCCACGTTGCTTTCTACATCAATGTATACTTATGATCACCTCTTATCTTTCGACCTTCCATCAGTTTGTTTGTAAACAAAACAACTTATTCTTTCAAAATAAAATACTCCAAAACACGCTTAATAATATTATTTCTTTTTGAAATAATAAATTATGTTGAAATTAAATAAATGAAAAAATATTTTAAAATGTAACCATTTATTTTTATTTTGTTCTTAAAAAGCCTTCTTACCTTAAAAATAATTTTTCGATGAATATTCTTCAAACTAATAAAACTTGAAATTTATTTTAAAAAATTACTGGGTTTGCGAATGTTCTATTTAATCGTTTTAGTCGATAGAAAAGCATAATTTGATTTTGGAACAATTCATTTTAAAATGAGAAAAATCGGAATTGTTTACATTCGCGAGATCGAATTAATGACCAATCACCACATCTGCTGATCGAATTACCTTGTTTATTTTTATTTCTTTTAATATTTGTAAAAGGTCATAACGTACATGCGACCACAAGATGCCTTAGCTTTTATATAAATTAGACTAAATGTTCGGGTTAGATTCGACTGTCTTTTGCCGAAAAGAATCGATTTATAATCTACACTAGCATTTCAGCCCGGCGTTGCCCGGGTGTTTGGAGGTGTGTGTTGAGCAAAAAACAAAAAGTGGTAGTAGGAAGGCAGGCTCGAACCCGTAACGCGAAGAAAGAAAAGGACGGGGGAAAAACATGAGGTCTTTGCTGTTACCACCACCAAACCGGAAGTGACGTATGTTTAAATTAAGGCTAGACAATCGAAAAGAGGGGATGACTTTCGAAAATATCGGCGAAAAAAGTGAACCTCCCTGTTGAAAAGTGCCCAGTTGATGGTGAAGAAATTAATGTTTTTAGCCAATTTTTCGGTATTTGTCGTCTGAAGGGTTGAGCTTCAAAACGATACTGATCTTGTGAAAATCCGTCGCCTCTGTCGAGAGTTTTAGGCAGACATGCAAACATACATACATACATACATACATTTATATATATTGGTAGCTCAATTTTTCGACCCAAACCGATTAAAATGCTTGCCCTATCTCTGAATTATGTAAAATTTCAATTGTTTATACCAAAAATTGTCTGAGTAATTTGGTAGAGACCGCAGAGGTCAATTTTTTTAAACTTTGACCCCTATTATGACCTTAACATTTATTATTTTGGGCTCAAATCAAGTTATTAATTAGACCCATGTCCAAGGAACCTATATCTAAAATTTCAAGTGTTTATACCCAAAATTGTCGGAGGAGTTTGATAGAGTTCTCAAAGGTCTAATCATTGAACTTTGACCTCTTAACAGCCAAATTTCTGACCAAAAACCGATTACAAAGATTTTCCCAGATCTCAGTACCCTGTATATCAAATTTCGAGCCTGTACATTGTGTAGGGAAATGTACACTGACACACACACGGACAGACACGTTTATATATATATATATATATATATATATATATATATATGAACAAATGATTAATAAAACATGTTAAAAGACATCTTGAAAAAGAGTTAAAAACATATTTAATTTTAAAAAAGAAAGCACTAGATAAGTGGATAGTCCTTAATCCGCGGAGTTTCGAAGAAATACTCTCCTTCTCATCAGAGGGCAGGAATTAGCAAAATGCGGGATCGGATTTTGCATATAAAAGTATTTAATGAAACTACAAGTAAGTCACAGATCTTACTTGGTTAAAAAAAAGGCTGAGGTAAGGGGAATAGGAGGTAAAAGAAAAATTATAAAAAGATTTCACATGAATGGATAGTCGGGTTAAGGGTAAAAAATCCAAGAATGGTAAAATCCAAAACGGTCGAATTTAAAATTTCCAATCCAATGGGTAAATTCCAAATGGTCCAAAATGATCTAAAAGGCAGAGTTCCTTAGAAAAAATCGCAAATGGAATAAATTCCAAATCATTAAAAGAAAAAGCACTGGAGAGAATATTTAAAACACGTCTGTCAAGGCTGGAGGAATCAAGTAAATTATATATATATATATATATATATATATATATATATATATATATATATATATATATATATATATATATATATATATATATATATATATATATATATATATATATAACGTATTTACTACATAAGCACATGTCGATCCACGATTTGCTTCACATCTAGATTAAATTCTCGAGGAAACCCTAACAGCCGGAAACCAACTTCCGGTGGTTATTTATCATGTTGTATACACGGTTGCTGCATTGACTGAAGTTGCCATTTCGAAATGTTTCGCATTATTAATTAATGTTATAGTCTCCTTATGAATTTTTGAATACCTTTTATCATCAATTATGAATTTTTCTGAATGATGATTGACAAGATGTTATAATACGACTTAATCGTCTTACTCTGGCACCATTTTTATCACTCGAATCCGTAAAGAAAATCTTGTTCTTGAAATGGTGAATTTGCAGCGTATGTTCTGTATTCTGTTTCATGTTGAAAAATTCTCGATATTTAAATGTCCATTAGAATTTACTTTTCTTTAGCAACGTCAGCCAAAGAAATCTAACCAACATCTTCTCTAGTATCTCCCAACGCTTAAAACTCTTCAGATATTTATCATCTTTTTCGGTTCCGGATAATTTATGTTCTTGAATGAAACCTTACTATGCATGAAGGTATGATCCAAATAATCCACAATAGCTTCACCAAATTTGCTTTTCGCGAGATTAATTGATTGGTGTGCTTTTTTATATATATTTTCTGTGTCAGTGCATATCATAATGCCGTCCACGTGCGTATCTTTGCTTGTTAGAACTTGTAAGCACTGATCCGTCATTCTCACGAACCCCGCTTGAGAATTGTTGAGCTTGAAATTTACGACTTGCGTTATTAAAAATCAATTGAACAACTATTGTTTAAATTATAGCACACATGTTGTTTTGACTGGTTCCGCAGACGATACTGTCTAATATCCTTTTAAAGCTTGATATAATAAAACTAATTAAGTATCACCCATTAGCCTTTCAAGATTAGACTTGTCAATCACATAAATTTTTTCTAGAACAAAAGACTTAAAAGTTCTGCGTCTCCTTTAGCTAAATATGAAAATGATCTTTTTCTAGAAGAACAAAACAATTCTAAAACTGCTAAAACTCGTTTTTTTTTAAAGTGTTTATAGAAATGAATATTAATTTTATCGATACCGTTTGTTCTGAGCAGTCATCATTATTCGGTTTACTTTCCGATAATCTTTCGAGTCGTCGCAGTTATTTTGCCATTACGCAAAGAGACGCCCGCGTATTTCACCGTGCTCATTTCATTTCGCATTTCAAAGCATGTACTCAATTTCTGCCTTCCTCATTTTTGCCGTTTTCGGATTCATTTGGATAGGAATCTTTGTTAATGGGTCTCGCATTTCCGAGAGCGATCCCATGTTCTGCTATCATGCATCCGCTATCTTAAGCACATCTGGAAATAAGCATATGGAATCTTTAATGAGTTCAGAGAACTTGTTCTGTACCACTACGCTCAAGTGACTTTGTGAGATAATATTTCAGAATTTCTTAATTTAGGTGATCTATCCTCGGGTATGTCTCAATAACCTTGACTGCAAAATGTTTCGTTCTCTTCCGACGAACACGCTGCTATCGTTACCACGTCCCCGTTTCTGGAGATATGATACTAGAATATTTAACATCTTCAATATAACCAACAACTGCGCATCCGTTTTCATCTCCCTGACATTCCAACGACGTAATTTAGATTGATGACATTCCTCGCAATTTTATACAACACTTGGAATTTGGCTTCGCTGATGGTGGCAGGTCATTGACAATAAAACAAACACTTATCCCCTACTTCGAATTCTCACTTGGCTGTTTTTGTGTCGCCATTAATGCATTTACTTCTGATATCCGATTCCCGAATTTCAAGATATTCCAATAAATTCCAATAAATTCGTCTACTTTGCAGGTTAGGTGACTAATTTTCATTTCATTTCATGTTAGTGTCTCAAAACGATTTCTACTTGAGAGATTAGTGTGTTAACTCTCGATTCAACATAACAAAGTCTTAGACATCATAAACACATTTTTTCAGGGCCACAATTATCTTCTTAGAAATCTGCTTCATAATGGATCGACGTTGCGCGTATTATAGAAATGATGTATTTATTTCCTTTCTTCGTTTTGGATAGTGACACTACGCAATCGCGAAATCCTATGCTGGATGGTCTATCAATTATAAAGACTGGTCTGTAACGGAGCGTTTGGTATATTTGGCTTAGCTTTGACGATTATTTTGGCTCACGTAGAACGTATTATAATACTTCGTATTCGTTCCCCTTCTACCTCTGAAAATAAAGGATTCATAACGGCGTTCAGACGAAGCTCTAAAGAAACTTAGATCTCTCGATCATAACATCCCTAAAGTGGAATGTGGTTTTTGATATGGTTTCGGCTTAATTGGTGTATGTGTCGACATTCACTTTATATGAGTTTGCCTCAATCCTTTATCCGAATTGACCATCACGTATCTGCACTATTCGGTGTCTGTTTGTTTAGAAGCACTATATCTTCAATTTTTCTCCTTTTCTTCTTGTACTCAGTGGCCTCTGTCCCTTATAAGTGATTCACTTATATTCACACGTTTAATGATGGGAGCATAGCTCAATTATTCTTCATTCTTAATTCAAACTGTTTTGGAATAGATCCAAATGGTTTTAAATTGACATAAAAAGATTCCCTCTTCGTTATTTACGGTAAGTTACCTTAATCCCCTTAATCTCCGCGATTATTTCCTCGCCCCCACAAGAAATGAATTTCTTTATAAGTCCTCACGGTCCGTGCTACAGTGTACATGGCCTAGTGGTATATCGACCCCCCCCCCTATTATCAATTTCGCAAGGTCAAATGTCAACTAATCTTTATCCAATAGCAATAGCATTTCCGTGATTCTCATTCCTGTCCATCCGTTTAGCCGACTGCTATGTTCGGCTTCCGCAGTTTGAATTGGAGTCTAGCCGAAGCTATTTATACTGTTCAGAGATACAGACGCTCCTAAATATTTTAGGATCAACCATCATCTTGTAGTAGTTCTTTCTTTGTCAATGACGAATTAACTGTCACAGTCCTCCTTTCGTGTCTCAGACAGTTTCTACTCTTTCTTAGACATGAGAGCTGGTAACAGGAACATATTCTAATTCTTTTCTCCTACGTCACCCTTGGGACACTGCTTCTTCGCCCCTATTAGTTTCCACTAAGAATAGCACACACCCTACGCGCAGCTGGTTGCAAAAACCTAAAGTTCTATCGATGCCACCCGGTTTCTTCCTTCCCGCTTGGTGATTCGCCGGTGTTTTCCTGCTTTTTAAGTTTAGCTGTAATCCTGGTTACTCAGTGTCGCTTTAACTTTTTTTTTTCTCTTTTCTTCTTTTGAGTCAATGTGGATGCGAAGCAGGCAGTAAAACTATCTAATCACATTTTTTTTCGCCGACATGATATTTCATACAATTGTCGATTTAGAGGAAAGAGTTCTCTAACTTTTTAGCTCGTCATTCGCTCTATAGCCTTCATAACTACATGCCCAGAACAGCAGTCCATAGTTACCTGGCGTGGTTCCAAGTGAAGTTACTGTTGCAAATTTGCAAAAGAATGGAAAAATCTGTATTTCATATGTTAGTAAAACATTGCTTTCTAACGGAAAAAAATACTGTCCAAGATTAAGTTTTCGGACTGTTCTTCTTCATTGGAAACAACGGTTAAAATATGATGTGCTGACTTTGAACGCGATCGTACAAACAGGAATGATGCTGAATGTTATTTCGTTGAAAGCTTACAGTTGTTCCGTTTCTCGTTAGATTTAAAAAATTGGAAATGAAGAAAAAAAAAATTACTTCCTGTAAGTAACGATAAGTTTTTCTAATGTTCTTCATTAGTTTTTTTTAATTTGCGAGGTCGTTTTGAATCCTAAATCGCCACTGATATGATCTCACGAAAAGGATATCGTTTGAAGTAGATGTAACAGTTTTAGTAATAAATCTAGTAAGTCGCTGTATGAAACGAGTGTCAGAATCGAAACGAGTTTTCCTAGCGTGAAGCTTGGGTACCTTTCGACGTTTTTCTCCAGGTGACTCCACCAGTCGGTTTTTATAACTTAATCAGCCAATCAAAATCACGCAGATGTACTCATATTTATTACAGCTAAATTTTTACGTGAAATTTAGTTTTAATAACTTCTCTTTTTTAGGCTTTAGACATAATTTAATTTTTTAGGCTTTAGACATAATTTAATTTTTTAGGGTTTAGACATAATTTAATTTTTTAGGGTTTAGACATAATTTATTTAATTTTTTCCTCAGTGAGTGACAACACACTGACTTGAGCTCGAGGATAGGACTTGAGAATAAGGATTTATCGGAACAGAACTTCCAAACAAGTCATATAGGACTTCCATAGGAAGCTTTTCGATATTTTCCGTGATCTGTTGTGTGCCTGGATTTCAAATTATTCCAATGTCTTTTCTAAGAAATTTTGTTTCCTCCTCATATATTCTATTTGTTCTATTTTTTGGTTAATATTTCTTCTCCCCAAAGCATTTTCCCAGCCTTAAGTTTTTGAAGAAAACTTTGTTCCCTAGCTTATAGATTTTACTCATGTTTTTTCGCCGAAATAGGTAACAGCCTATCAAATACAGAGCGTATTTTGTTCGTGACTATTAGCTCTGCTGGCGATAATCGTGACGTCATATTCGGGTTTGATGTGATTCTGTAAAAATTTCTGAATATTCTTTCATCTGTGCCCTTCATTCTTCTTCAGAGATCGTTTGAATGGGTCCACAAAATTTTCTGCCATTCTCTTCAATTCTGTTGATGGTAAAAATGGCGTTGTCGCGTGCTCAGTGGACAATGATTTGCAGTATTCTTTAAATTCATTTCCCGAGAACTCGGTCCATTGTCGCTGACTAAAGTTTCGTTAAGTGCGTTTATCGTATTTGTTGCATGCAGATGTTTGCAATTAATAATTTCTGATGACTTTGTGAAACTGCCCACAATGACCAAGTAATACGATCCATTTATGGCCTCTGTATAGTCAATGTGCAATCGAGCCCAGGGAGCATCCGTCCTTGGTGACATGGTTTAATTTTTACCGGTGAATTCCTTGCTGCCAGTTTTATCCTCTGCATTGTTTCACGACGTCTATCCTAAGCCAATACGCGTAACTTCTCATTAACGATTTCATTCGTGCAATTCCTGGATAGCCCGCGTGAAATTCTTTCAGTATTCCATTTTGCAGAGTAGCCGACATTACTACTTTATCTGCGTTAGCAATGCTTGGTCACATAGAAAAAGGTGACACTATTTCCATTTTTATTTTTCTCGTTTCACAAAACCTGCTTGTTCATTTTTCTAATAAAATCATTCTTACCCACTGCTTTTTATTTTCACATCTTCTAGCATAACTGGAATTTTTCTAATTACTATTAGAAAAATTAGACCTTACAATTCACTTTCATCTCTTAGTGCTACTATTAGTGTTTCTTGTAGTGATGCCGTATATTTGGGTATCATTCTTAATCCATCGGCGTAACCTATCTTCTTTGAAAATGTTGAATATATTATATACTCGTATTTTAAATTAATTCAATAGAATTACGCCGCAACGTTGTAGTCTATTTGACGTTTGAGGTGGTATATCTTTTCGAACCAAAAATTGTAATCGGCGGTTTCTGGTCTTGTTGAGTATTCTCCTTTGGTCAAGTACGTAACCAATCTTCTTTGAATGTACATATTTTATTTTAAAAATATTTTAATTTTAAAAATTCTTTTTATATAAAAACCTAACTTTTTACAGCGTAAATTATTGGTAAATTGTTTTTGTGTTTTTTCAATTCCACCGTCATTTCGTTCCGTGGGCAGCACGTTCTCAAGACATGTGCTATTGTCTTTGTAGATCCATCATCGAATCTACACAGCTACGATTAAAGTATATTTTAACCTTAAAGAAAGAATCTTTTTCATATACTTTTCACTACACGCATTGCAAATAACATTTTTTCTTTATTTGGATTCGAATTTTGTTTTAAACCCTGCATCCATAATATGCTTTTCTTTTCAATTATTTTTTTATATATTTATTAGACGCTAGCATTCATCCATTAGCTTTTGTAGCGTAACGTTTGTGGTCTGTTTCATAATACTAAGAATTCTCCATTTAATTTCTTTGTATTTCTGTGTTTTAATTTCTTTGTTTCTGTGTTGTCAGACGCTGATTATTGAATCAGACATTTGATCGTGTCGCTCGATAATTCCGTTAAATTAAATGCCTCATGCTGTATGTTAACTATGTCAGCATACGTGATAAAACCATCGTCCTATTTTAACACTTGTAACGTGTATGAAACAGATCTTTTAATAGAAATTGTCGAAAAATTTCATTGTTTCACTAAATGAAACGTCCGGGTTTTTTTTTTTTTTTTTTTTTTTGGTTTTTTTTTTATTCAATTCGTGTATTTAGTATTTTCTTATGTTCCCAACTTTTGTAACAATAACGTGATCTTTTCTTCGTCAGACCATTATTCGCAAATATAACTTCGTAAATATGGTTTCCAACTTCGAAAATAAGCTGGAAATGTTGAACAAATATCCGGGACGTATTTAAATTCTGAGAGTGAATTTGAAATTCTTCCTGTCAAAAAAGATTATCGAACCTGGTGATTTCGTGGTCCTAAATAATACGTCTTTCAAAAGTGATTTTTCTTTTGCCTGTTGTTTGAATAATTTTTCAACCTTCTCTTCTTGTTGTTGGTGCTGGTGTTTTTGTTCAAATTGTTGTTGCTGTTCCAATTGTTGTGAGAATTGCTGTTGTAAAAAGTGGCTTGCTGAACTTAAGTTAATTCCGAAATCTATTTTTAACATATCCACGAGAAAAAAAATACTCCAATTTGTGTAGACAATAACTTTCTCAGTAAAAACAAGAGGAAGAGGTAAGTATTTACTTTAGGTAAAAATTGAATAATACGTTTCTCGAATTTCTAATTAAATTATACGTTTCTCGTTTAGTTTTTAAAAAATTGGAAATGAAGAAAAAAATTACTCACTTCCTGTAAGTAACGATAAGTTTTTCTAATGTTCTTCGTTAGTTTTTTTTTTAATTTGCGAAGTCGTTTCGAATCCTAAATCACCACTGATATGATATCGCGAAAGAGATATCGTTTGAAGTAGATGAGCGGTCTTGTAACAGTTTTAGTAATAAATCTAGTAAGTCGCTGTATGAAACGAGTGTCAAAATCGAAGCGAATGTTCCTAGCGTGTTCGACGTTTTTCTCCAGGTGACTCCACCAGTTGGTTTTTATAACTTAACTAGCCAATCACAATCTTCCAAGAAGGAATAACCCGGATGTACTTATACAGTGTGATCCCCCCCCCCAAAAAAAAGCTAAATGGAGGCCATCTAGAACATATGCTGTAGAACGGAAAAAAGGCCAAAGACCCTAGTGTTTTGATCTGATGTTTTGAATATAATAAACTAGTTATGACGAAGGTTTCATTTCATTCGGACAAAACACTAAGAAACGGGCCTAATTATAGTTGGGCCCGTTTTTGTGGGGAGTCACCCTGTATTCATTACATCATTTCGGAAAACAAAAAGTCCACAAACTGGTTTGAGCCGCTCATAAATTGAAGTTTCGTAAGAAAGCAAGAGGAGTTGAAAATATCAAAGCATTTTGTTAAAATATTTGTCAGTGAAAAACTTGTATTCCAAGTGTGTGGCGCGTTTGATCAGTCGACTAAAAAGCAATAATAAACCAACGATTCAGAGTGTTGTTTGCAACTGCTTCAACACAATAAAACGGTTATTGTTCTGCCACTATATGACAATGGGCGAAACATGGATTAAACAGCTCATGTCGGAGTTTAACCAGCGATGAGTGGCCAACAGCAGATTTATACTGTTAAAAGATGCAAATCTAAGCAAGGTTTTCGGCCTCCACATTTTGTAACGCGCAAGATATTGTGTTCATTTTATTGTATTCGAAAAAATGAATGGTTGAAAAAGGCCACAAGTGAAGAAGAAATAGTTCTTTCACGACAATATCACAAACCGATCTCAACAATGACAAAACTAAATGAGTTAAATTATTTATAACCTAATATAATTTTGAAATAATTTTTGAAATAATTTTAGAAATAATTTTAGAAATAATTTAGAAATAATATCCTCTAATGTTTTACTTGATAAGTTTTGTTAAAATATTTGTCAGTGAAAAACTTGTATTCCAAGTGTGTGGCGCGTTTGATCAGTCGACTAAAAAGCAATAATAAACCAACGATTCAGAGTGTTGTTTGCAACTGCTTCAACACAATAAAACGGTTATTGTTCTGCCACTATATGACAATGGGCGAAACATGGATTAAACAGCTCATGTCGGAGTTTAACCAGCGATGAGTGGCCAACAGCAGATTTATACTGTTAAAAGATGCAAATCTAAGCAAGGTTTTCGGCCTCCACATTTTGTAACGCGCAAGATATTGTGTTCATTTTATTGTATTCGAAAAAATGAATGGTTGAAAAAGGCCACAAGTGAAGAAGAAATAGTTCTTTCACGACAATATCACAAACCGATCTCAACAATGACAAAACTAAATGAGTTAAATTATTTATAACCTAATATAATTTTGAAATAATTTTTGAAATAATTTTAGAAATAATTTTAGAAATAATTTAGAAATAATATCCTCTAATGTTTTACTTGATAAGTTTATTTTCGTAAATTTACTTTTAACCAGAACCGAAATACGAAACCTCGGAAGTGTAGAGTTAACCCCCTTTCCCTATGCCAAACATGGCGACTTACACACCTGAAGAAGGTTGAAGGTTACATCGAACTTATTGAGTGATATGTTTTATAATTGTTTTACGTATTTCCCTTCGTTCTTGAAGATTTTCTATTATTAGATCTCATGCTCCATTTAATTACCTTCCGCCAAAGCATGGTTGGGCAGCAATCTACTTTGGATAGAAACTTAGAACGTTCACCAGCAACGTATGATGTGTTTTGAACATAAAATAGTTGCCATCCGATGCGTGGAAAGTGAAGGAGAAAAAAGGAAGAGCCCTCAAGGGATTTATCAAAATGGCGCCTTTATGATCAAACTATATGACAACATAAATGTTTGTCTGGAATGAGTAGATGTTAATTAATAACTCTGCTGCGATGATTTGGCAAATGGCCAACTAGGTTCCACACCTGAAGTGAAATTGCTAACATCGAAGCACTCATTTGTTGACGTAAAACAAAACGGAATCCAAAAGTGTGTTTTATTTACTACCCCCTCCGCCCAGCAAATTCTGTAGTTTTCCATAAGTTCGCAAAAACAAGAACCATTTGAATAAAGGTTCTTTTCTTTCTTTTTCATGCCTTTGGTTTCTCGTTTCGGTGCCAGGAGAAACAACTCCGTTCCTTGCCAACAGGTGATATGCAAACAGCAAAACTATATAAATAGAACAAATGCAGTCGTCTGCCCATAAACACGTTGCATTTCAGTGGGCAGGTAGCAACTACTGCACTGTCTTATATGCAAATAATTGTCTACGTGTGGACCATGAACTACTTTGAAAAAAAAAAAAAAAAAAATTCCATGGGGGTGTCTGTGTCTGGCAGATATGACAACATTGTCAAGAGGCAGATGTGAAGGCATCTTGTATTCGTGTTACGATGATGAAATGTCAAAGAACAGCAAAACCTTGTGTAAAGGCTGAGTCACAACTTTTGATAGAAAAGTTTAGTTTTCTCCGACCCACCCCGCTTTGGTAGTTTGCAATGTTAGGTCTTTGTGAAATTGTAATTCAATCGCTATATCTATCTGTGTATCTATTATGATAAAACGGCCGTAAGGAAGCAACGATCAAATGCAATTTGAGATGCGAACAAACAGAAAGCTGAACAAAACTCATACTTTTCATTATTTCTATCTATATGTTAGACACAAGATCGGTTTTCAATGTGGGAAAA
>NC_136506.1:59705754-59960754 GCF_053919585.1 Euprymna scolopes | reverse complement strand
ATAAAAAGGCTAAAAACAACTTCTTGAGAGAGAGAGAGAGAGAGAGAGAGAGAGAGAGAGAGAGAGAGAGAGAGAGAGAGAGCACGCAGAGCGAATACCGCAGACCACATAACAGGCTATATCGATCACCAAGGAACATTGCTTGACTCTCTCACCTCGTTCGCAACACGTCGTCTATTTCTTTTTTTCTCACACTCCTAATTCCTTACTTTCTTCTTCTCTTCCATTTTGTACAGACTGTCACATTTGCACACAAAAAATGTAATTTCTTTCCTTTTAACGTAAATAAGCAAAAGTTTATTTTACATTATTTCGTAGTGTATTTCTTTTTCATTTAGTGTTCGTTGGAATTGTGCAAATTGTATCTTGTACACCAAAAATATGCACATCCTAAAGAAATTCACTTCTTGCTCACACGCTGATGAAAATATCAAGCAGATATTTTTTAAAAAAAGCAAATCAAGTTCATTCATTATTAATTATTAATACTGAGCATTCTCAGCCATCAACACTTATTGAATCTAATAAAATCATTCTTTATTAGAAGAAAATCAATCATAGTGAGTTTAAGCAAATTATTGAAAAGTGAATATCTTTTTAATACGCGTGTAGATGAAAAGGCCCATTTCCTAAGTTATGTAGATGCACGCCGACAGATGTCTGTTTTGTCGAGGAGAATGAAAACACGAAACAAGGGCAGAAGATAAACGATGTTGTCGTTTCGGTAATAAAACCGACAAGGAGGGAAAGAAGAATGTGAACTTTTGAGGCTTTTTATGTGGTTAAATCAACTAATAGTTGACCGCGCCGCCATTACGTGATCTGTGGCTTCACGTATGAGAGAAAAAAAAGCAACATGCATTTTAAAGGGATTTTAAACAAGGAATGTTTGCAGTTCCTAAATGCCTCCTTATTTAACGTCGACCTAACAACCTCCCGCGGTCTCAAAAATGACCAATGGGGTGGAGAAGGAAGTCACATTTGCCATATGGGGTTTAGTTGCGACATAAAAATTATGCCAGTGCAGCACAAAACCCCGGACATCTCCAATACAACGTAAATCATTCTCTTTCCCTTCTTTGAAAAACTATCATAATAAATAATAAATAATAAATAATGAATAATAAATAATGAATAACGAAAGTAACTTTAACTTAGAACACTTTATAAATAGCATCAAATGATTTTTTTCTAGTCGTATTATAAGTTCACATCTTGAGATTGTTTCGACCAATTATCACTATCAAAATTTAGCTTAATTCTAAGAATAAATCCGGAAATGTTAACCATTTCAGAATTCCCCATATCTAAGATTGGTAACACCAGTACTTCAGTGTTAAGTGTGGGGGTTATAAATAAATAAAAAGTTCATAAAAAATATCTCTTTAAAATCATCAAAGTTGAACTTACGTAAGAAATAGGGACACAGGGTGAATTTGTAGAGAAAATCCTTATGAAAAAAATCGCGGACATTTTTCTTGTTATCACCTACCGCTCGACACCAGTTTTCGAATTGAATAAACGTTTTAAATGAATAAAACCACTAAAATCTTTTCCATATAGGTAGAAGGGTAACTTATCTTGCCTTTGATAACATTTATTTGTTATACATTTGTTTTTTACCACTTTTTCGTGGATTGTAAAATAAACCCTTAAGATCTTATCCAACCAAAATTTAATAAACTAAACAACATTCCAGTCAACAGTGACAAATATTTTCAACGTCGCTGGACGGAAATATATGATATATGCTGACAGATATTCAAGTTGGACAGAGGTATCCAGAGTATGCAACGTTTTACGTAGATACTTTGTGAATTATGGTGTGCCAGAGGAAATTTCTTATGATGGTAGATCCCCATACAACCCCAATGAATGGAAGACATTTCTAAAAACATGTGGCATATCTCTGCGAGTGTCATCAGCCTATTACCTGCAAAACAGTGGTAGAACCGAGGCAGCTGTCAAGCACATGAAGCAGATACTAACAACAAACATTAGCCCCAATGGTTCACTGGACACAGACGAAGTGGTAAAAGCACTTCTACTCCAACCCATCACTGCCCGATACATATGTATCACCAGCAGAACTTCTATTCACCCATCTCCTGAATGACCACTTACCAAACCTAACGAAATTCCGCCGTGAGTGGTTGGAACTCGCCGATATGCGCGAGAGGGCCATCAACCAGCGGTTCATTAACATCACCAAACATACTAGAAACAGGCAACAACTCAACCCACTAAGAATCGGGGAACACATGCCAATTCAAAATCAACATGGACCAAAACCCCTACATTGGGACAACACAGGCACAGTTGTTGAAATCCTCCATCACAGACAATACCACATAGTGGTCAACGGTAGCAGGAGAACCACACTCCAAAACCGCCGTTACCTCCGCAAAATAAACACACGTACCTGCAACCTGGCCCATGATGACACCCTACCAAACGACAGGATGGGCCATGATGACACCTTACCAAACGATAAGGTGGGCATCCATGCTCCACAATCACCTATCCTACCCAACCAAGTACACTCGGAAAGCCAACACCCTCAAACACAAAGCACCACCTTCCGCACCCTAGACGCAAATAGAGAATGAAACCCCGCATACAACAGAGATAATATAGAACAAAGAACTAGAGAGTAGGTCAAGACCTAACAAACGACTACCCTCTAGATTTAAGGACTTCCAGCTCGACAATAAACAATTTTTTTTAAATAACAGGTTAACTTAATGTTGAGTTATCAATTCTTAATCTGAGCTCTCCCCGAGTTGAGGAGAGAAGTGCACTGTCATGGCGTTGTCAGTAAAACATCTCGCATACATCGTAGATGAATAACCAAACGCTTGTGTCCTGTTGTCATTTTTCGTTATGTAATGTTCCTATATCTTAACTAGACACAACGTCATTGTTTTCTTGTAATGAGTGTTCATTATGCAGGATTAGCTAAATGAGAATTTCGTGAGAAAAGCATGGAGTTTAAAATTGCTAACCTAAAGGTGCATGTGCATGTGCATGTGCATGGTGCACAAATTCAAGGCGTTATTCTGGCGTCCAGCCTTGGGGAGACAAGAGAGAAAAAAAAACTGATTTGATTTTCACGGCATTCTCGGCGAAGCTGTTTTATGCCTAAGTAGACGGTGCATGTGATGACTACTTGTAGAACTGCATCCTGGGCTGTTTGAATTTTGACGGTTAAATCTTTATATAGAGGTGCCCTCGAAAGTTCTAGCCATTTTGTTGTATCTCTACACGCGGAAACGTAACATAGTTCCTTTGCTCCATGTGTACGAGTGGTCACATCATGCACGTTCTTCATACGCGTGCGTGTTGAAAACGGTGATTGCTCTGAATTGTTCCTGCCCAGGATTTGTTCCGGCCGTATCTAGCGGTTGCTACAAACAGAACAGATACTAAATTTCTTCATCCTTAGAATTGAACATTAAATGTAACTTCATTAGTCCGGTGAAACTATATGGACCATTAAAACAGTGGTGGTGGTGGTGGTGGTGGTGGTGGTGGTGGTGGTGATAGTAGTAGTAGTAGTAGTAGTAATAATAATAATTGTTGTTGTTACGAATTTCTGGGCACTCCTATTTGTCTATTTCTCACCAAATTCCTTAAACTGATAGCCGAAAGCTACAAACTAATTCCTCTTAATGAACCGCTGCCCTATCAAATGTTGCTGCCTATCCTAAAAAGGGGCGATATTTCAAGCGTGAATACGGAGATTCCCATCAAAGACTTATCCGAAACTTAATACTTTTAGAATCTTGCCTTTTTTTTTCTTCGTTGCTTCAACTAATTTAGGTCACAGCTCACTGCACGACGACATGCGTACATTTTTTTTTAATTGTTTATAATTTATTTACAACCTTGAAAATATCAAATCTCATCTCAGAGATGCTTTTATCGCAGATCATATGTAGTAGTAGTAGTAGTAGTAGTAGTAGTAGTAGTAATAATAATAATAATAATAATAATTGTTGTTGTTACGAATTTCTGGGCACTCCTATTTGTCTATTTCTCACCAAATTCCTTAAACTGATAGCCGAAAGCTACAAACTAATTCCTCGAACCGCTGCCCTATCAAATGTTGCTGCCTATCCTAAAAAGGGGCGATATTTCAAGCGTGAATACGGAGATTCCCATCAAAGACTTATCCGAAACTTAATACTTTTAGAATCTTGCCTTTTTTTTTTCTTCGTTGCTTCAACTAATTTAGGTCACAGCTCACTGCACGATGCGTACATTTTTTTTTAATTGTTTATAATTTATTTACAACCTTGAAAATATCAAATCTCATCTCAGAGATGCTTTTATCGCAGATCATATGTAGTAGTAGTAGTAGTAGTAGTAGTAACTTTTAATCTAGATGGGATCTATATCTATCTATTTATCTCTATATCTATCTATCTATATGTGTGTGTATATATGTGTGTGTGTGTGTGTGTGTGTGTGTGTGTGTGTGTGTGTGTGTGTGTGTGTGTGTGTGTGTGTGCGTGCGTGTCTCTCCCTCTCCTAATGAAAAATTGAATGTATACGACGGCTGTCGTACTAACCATATCTTAGAAAGACAAGGTTGCCCTTGGCATTTATTTGCTCGTCATGTTTATATTTACTACTTACCTTCTTCTTCTTCTTCTTCTTCTTTTTCTTTTTCTTCTTCTTCTTCTAAAGACAAACATATTATTATTATTATTATTATTGTTGTTGTTTTTGTTGTTGTTGTTGTTGTTGTTGGATTGCTAACTGCACTTATTATCACCCAAGGCATTTTGCCCGTTCGCTGCATAAACGTCTTACTACGCAAATAAATTGTTTTTATCTATTAAGTAAAGGTAAAATAAAATAAAATAAAAACGAAGGGGGTGCATTTTTATAAATTGTTTACAAGTCAATTGAATTATTTACGTTGAGAATTAGTTTAACAAAAAATAATTAACATTTTTAACAAATAAAAAAATATATTATAAATGTAAATGACATGAAATTACAAAAAAAAAGTGGGCATTTGACTCTAGTCACTATAACGTTTTATAAAATCCCTTACTCGAGTAAAATATAAGAATTTTAGGGCTTTCCCGGCTTTGGGTATTTGTTATTATAATAGGGCAAAAAGGGTATGGAAAAAACAAGTACCAAAGGCAAGATAAATTACTCTTCTGCACTCTGAATATTTTTATTTTATTTTATTTTATTTATTTAATTTTTTTTTTTTTTTTGCGATTTAACTTATTTTAAAGTGTATATTTTGTTTTAACAAAGAACAAAAAAACCTGACACAGATATTGCAAAAGGGTCCTTGGTAATCGCTCAAAAATTGAAAGTCAAACAATATTGGTAGAACATATTGTCGCACGATTGGTAACATTTATTAGATATGTTTCTACTAATATTTTGTTTAATTTTCGATTTTTGAGCGATTGTTAAGTGTCTTCGTGCAATAATTATGACAGTCATGTTTTTTTTTTTCTCGTTTTAACTCAACAAGCTGCTTGTTTTGAACATAAAACGCTTTAAAATAAGTTAAAACACAAATATCCAGGTTGGTAGAAGAACGTATCTTACATTTGATAACATTTATTTGTCGCGTATTTTTTTTGCTTTTTTTCTTCATTATTCTTTGTTTTGTTATTTTATTATTTTTTGTTTTCTATTTTATTATTTTTTGTTTTGTTATTTTATTATTTTTATTGCCCTTTTTCATTTAACAGAAATAAAAAGTAAAATTAACAAATAATCAACAAATAAACAAACGTCACCAAAAACATTGAAATTTACTTCTCTACTTATTTCGATGAGTTTTTTGTGTCTTAATGTCGTTTTATTGTATTGTAATAATCTGCTAAAAGTACTATGGAGTTTCCCAAGGTGTCGACCAAGCATCGCTGCCGTATGTTTTACAACTCGAAAATTGAAAATTAAGCAAAAATACAACTAATAACTGGCAATAATCGGCAGAAAAATTAATTTTCAACCGATCTGTATAATTTCTATTAGCTGTAATTTGTTTTTGACATTTTTTTAGATGCGGATGAATTTTCGTATTATTTGGATTATTGTTCTCATCTTAAGTGTTATTTTCACGTTTCGGTCGATGTAATTTCCGACCTTCTTCAGGTATATCTTGTCGAACGGGGGTAGCATGCTCTCTTCGTAGAAAACCTAAGTACTTCACAATTACATTTTGAGTGTCGTCCGCATTGAAGAGTGTAATGTACAACTGAGTTGTATTAAGTACAGGAGTTCTTGCACAAGGACAATTGCAAATTACTTAGGACTTCTACTCAGTCATGGCTGACGGAACGAGAACATATGAATTGAATAAAGAGTTCCGTTCGAAATTCCATACAGATTCCTGTGTTCGACAAGAAGTTTTAAGATTACATCGATGGAAACGTTGCGAAAATAATAGTCAATATAAAAACAGTAATTTGAAGAGTCGAAATATTATTAGTTGTACTTTGTTTAATTTTGTTTAATTTTTCGTTTTTATTGGGAGGGACCGATAATCGTCGATTCTTCACATCCAGAAAAAAATGGCATCAGAATACAAGGATGAAAATGTAAATAAAAGCATTTTTTTAATATTTTAAAAGAAACCAAAAAAAAGAAAAAAAAAAAAACTTAGCAGGTAACTTATATTGCCTTTGGTAACATTTATTTGTTGCTTATTTGTTATTTTCACCCTTTTTTTCTTTTCGACATCATCATCATAATAATAATAATAATAATAATAATAATAATAATAATAATAATAATAATAATAAAATCGCCCAATTTTATTTTAAATCGCAATTATTTTGGCATTCGTTCAGTATAGTTAATAATAGCCGAGAAATCGAAAACAAGATATGGTAAAAGTGCGAAACAATATAAATAAGAAAAACAACAACACGGTGCGACAGTGGGGGAGGGGGGGCCTATAAATACAGAATCGATTTGTTCTTGTGGTTGTGAAATATGTTGTGGTTTTTAAATATGGCAGCCATAAATAAAATGAGAGGAAAACTGTATAAAATTCACAAATAATATCGTACACCGAAAATTATGGAAAATAAGCAACTAGAATTTTACTAAAAAATATAATGAATTTAGCGAGTTTCGGCTATTATGATGCTAAGCTGAGACAATCAGTGATTCATCAACTATCATGTTTGACAGTTGAGTTTTCATACACTACAACGAATCGATTTTTACGAGTTCAGTTCCCCATCATATTTATTGAACAATCAAAGTTAATCATTTTATCTTTTTCACATAATTCGTGCTTAGAACAGCTCGTTGCAATTGATTAAAAATAGAACGACTCGTTGCAACTGATTAAAAATTGGCGGCTTCGGTAAAGAATTCCATAACTTTGCAGTGGAATTGAACTCCTCGCCATTGGCCATAGAATCGTTTTGAGTCTCATTTCCACAGGGGTTCAGTTATGGTGAGTATTATTGCATAAACACATATATGTTTCAGAAGCGTTAAGTTTAATTCATAATAAAACCGTACATCGGAAAACTATTAGAGTGCTCCTTTTGGAGAGTTATATTTCCAGTAAAAGTTAACTTTGTGTTAAACTCTTCCTCTGTACTTCCACAGGTAAACAAACTGCTAAAAATTTTCCCGTGAGAAAAAGGGGTATTTAACTTTTCTGACATATTGGTTTTACTTTCTTGGGTGTGTTCAGTGTTTCGAGCACCTGCACACGTTTCTAGTGGACAAATATAACTTACACTTTTGGGGATTTGGGCTGATTAATTCAACAGAAACGGGAGTTTGGTAAGGAGTGCGGCTAATTACGTATCACTGCGGATGTGTAGAAGTGTCAGAAGTCGCCATTAAAAAAGGAGTGATTAATAGACTCGCTATCTTTCGAAGCTTGTAACAATATGAATAATGTAATTTAAACCCTAATTTTTTGCTTCAATAAAAGGAGCAAAGACCAAACTTTAAAATAATAAAAGGTTTTATCGAAAAATATACAATATTTTTTTTTAATCTGTTTTCTAGCAGTATCAGAAATCGCCATGAAAAATTCGTGGTAAAGACTGGAATATTTAGTCTTTTGAAGCTTATAACTTCTTGAAAAATGTAAATCAAACCCTAATTTTTTTAATTAAAGGAGCAAAGACCAAAATCTAAAAAAAATAACAGGTTTAATAGCAAATTATGCAATAATTGTTTTTTTTAATCGGTTTTCTTTAAAAAAAAAAAAGATTTGAAGAAAATCAACGAAATTTTACTTACTTCGATTATAAAAATATATATATAAATTCCAAAAAATCACTTACCTATAAAAATACTATTCAATGAGTACTTCCATTGTTCATTGTTAAGAATTTATCTATATATTCCATGTCCTTTTTAAATAAAATACTTTTTTTAATATGGATTCCAAAAAAACGCGAACTCACATTTTTTTCACTGTTCAAATAAAGGGAGACAAATATCTGATTTTCTTCTCGTTTATCTTCCGGTGACTTCTAAGCACCACAATTAATGTCTCTTTCTATTGCGTGCTGCAAACCAAAATTATTATTTTGGGGCCTCCGTACTTTAAAAATGAACACATTCACTTATAAGTTTTTGCAGTTAAACAAAAAACCACTCTACCGATTCTTTAAATTTTTTATTCTCTTAATCAAAAACTCATGTATTTACATGAGTTTTTGATTAATATATTTTAATACTTCTTCATCGAGTGATTCTTTTTAAATATCTAAAAAAAGAAAACATTGAATGAAATAGGAAAAATTGTCGTAAGCATCCGATATTTACTTGACCATCTAAGCATAACACAAGCTTCCACTAAAAAAAAAATTCACTTGATAAAAAAGAATGAAAATATAATCAAAAATTTATGTATTTCTTTGAGAAAAGAAAAAAAATTCCTCGAGTGTTTTTTTTTTTTAAGGCGAAATCTTATAAGTAAAATTTGTCTATTTTTAACCGAAGTAAGTAAAATTTCGTTGATTTTCTTCAACTCTTTTTAAAAGAAAACCGATTTAAAAAACAAATATTGCATAATTTGCTATTAAACCTGTTATTTTTATTTTATTATTATTTTTTTTTAATTTGGTCTTGGCTCCTTTAATTGAAAAAAAATAGGGTTATAATTATATTTTTCAAGTAGTTATAAGCTTGTAAAAATAGGAGGTCGAATTATTCAATTTTTTTCACGCATTCTTAAGATCGGTTTCTGACACTGCTAGTGACACTCTATTTCGGCTAAAGGAATACAAAGAGAAGAAACTATTCCCCAGATATTGAGCACTTTTTGTTGCCCGTGCGTTCAAAATAAAACCCCCGCCTACCACCAAAAAAATAAATTAAAATAAATCAAAACAATTTTTGTTTCAATAAAAATAGCTGCGAATGCCCGAACGACCGAAAAAAAGAATTAGCTAAACACGTGCGTAATGTGTTTTATTTTTTTATTCTTTGTAAAGACACTTTTTTTTTTTTTCGTAAATAAAGGAAATGTTCAATTTGCTTCTTTTTAGGGGGAGGGGCTTTTTCGATTTACTTTTTTTAATCGGGGGGGGGCTTTTTTGTTTCTAAAAGTGTGACTGAACTTTGAATTCGAAGCGGTCAAAGTTTTTATATAGCCATTTCAAGAATATTAAAAATAAACAAATTAAATTTTTTCAATTTATTTGTAAATGTGTTTTTGTTTGTTTGAATATTTAAACAGTGCTTTTTAAACAAATGAATCTATACATAGAAAATGAAAAAATAACTGAGGAAAAAAACAAGCAAAACAGGAAAATTTGCTATATAATAATAGGGACCCAGGCCTAAAACGCTTAAATGCAAGTGGCCTCAGTGGTCAACAAAAGACATCACCTGAGCAGAGAACCTATGGAACTGTTCCGAATACCAACTTAGAGTAAATGTAAATTTTAAGATCCACAGACTCCACTGTCAGAATCATAGGACGACTCCATTGCACGAGCCAGAACATTAGCACAAAAAATGTGACTTCACAAATGAGGAGCTGAGCGAGAGCTCATATTGTCAACACCATGTAACGCTTTCCGGAATGAACTCAATAGCAAACCAAAAGACAACAACATAGCAAACCAAAAGACAACAACATAGCAAACCAAAAGACAACAACATAGCAAACCAAAAGACAACAACATAGCAAACCAAAAGACAACAACATAGCAAACCAACTGATCGAAGGCCAGAAGTACAAAAGCTTTATCACGGAAAATGACTAAACAAACATTTAACATTAACCGAAGCAGGAAGTGTGGAAATTGTGATATCAGCCATTAATGAGTATGGATGAGCATGGAAGCAAGGGACATTGGGTAATGAAGGGAACGCAGAAAGAAAAGCAGACACAGGAGAAAATCTCGCAACCATCGACACCAAATCCCAAGGAGAATTAAACGCACGTCGATAGTGAAAGTGATGAAGATGATTACTTACATCATTTCTCCTCCCTAATTGCTAAATGCACTGCTAAATGAAGTGCTAAATGAAGTGCTAAATGCACTGCTAAATGAAGTGCTAAATGAAGTGCTAAATGCACTGCTAAATGAAGTGCTAAATGCACTGCTAAATGAAGTGCTAAATGAACTTAAAAAAAACTCAAGAATAAAGCCTACACGACACTGAATGACAGACCACCTCACCTGAAAAGTAGAACACATAACACTCTCCACATGAAAATCGATTCCGCTTTTTCCTTAAATATAGTTGAATAACTATAATATAATCATATGAATTTCCATATCTATGATATATGTATATGAGAGAGAGAGAGAGAGAGAGAGAGAGAGAGAGAGAGAGAGAGAGAGAGAGGGGGGGGGGTGACGCGTGACTAAGATGTATCTCTGTAAACACCGCACAAACTAACTTTGGTGGGGGAATCGATACTAGTTATTTATTTGTAAGGGCATTAATATTAAAAAGATAAAAATAACATCCGAGCGATTAAAAAACAAAACTATATTTTAGTAAACAAAAACAAAAAAAAAGCATAGTTTAATAAAAAGAAAATAAATAAATAAAAGTCCTAGGTAGGGACTACTGGTCCATAATAAAATAGCTGTCCATAGTCGGCGTTGCCCGGCGTATGAAATTATTTACTCACTAGAAGTAACCACACAGGTTTCCATTAAAGATTTCTCTTTGATAACAACTTGTGGTGTTCTCTAGAGTCTGGGTGACGAAAAGTTTCCCCAGATTTCAAGTACTCTTTTCTTTTCGATAACCTTTGCGGATAAATTTTCATTATCGTAACATCCGTTTACCATTGATTTTTCGTTGGCAGTGAGCACTGGTCTTCATTGGAATTTGGGGGGCAATAAGCCTATCCAAGGTCCCAGTCCTCTACTTACTCACCCAGCGACAGTCTGGCTAGTGCTTTATCTCCTCAGTTTTTCCATCCTTCTCGACCCGCTTCAATTCTTTGGTATGTTGCCTGTTGATGCCAATATCTCTCCCCCTTTTTTAGGGGGAGGTGTTTTTAGGGGGGGGGGTTAACTTATAATATCAGTTGTCTTGCTTTCACGTGGTGTGTCTTTGTGTTTTACCTCTGCAGCAGTTTCTATATATATGCCCGGCTTGCGCCTGTAACTCATGTGTATTAGTGTCAGCATTCAAAGGTTTCTCTTAATATTTGAGCCGCTATTATTGTATCGTCTCAGCCATACCTCTGATTCTCTTCCATTCCTTTTCCAAAGTTTTTTGGTATTATTTCTAGTGCTCCTACTATTAGTGTTATCTTAACTTTGTTCATCTTCCATATTTTCGAGCCAGTTCCGTGTATTTGTTTTACTTCTCTGTTTCCTTGATCTCCCTGTGGTCTGCTGAAACGACAAAATCTCTAATCTCGCAGAACTTTTCCTAATTACGTTATCTTGTGCGGTTATTATTAGGAATTAAGTTTCCTTGTTTAGCTTTCCTTTTTGTAGTCAATTCCAGGCGTTTTCGTTAGTCCCACCTTTTGTAATCCTTACGAATCATCTGTTTAGCTGTTACTCTTCTCATTTTATTTCCTCATCTTATCCCGTGTCTCTTCTTTTTCTATCTTGTTTGTTTTTTCAGTGCCTCTTGCTGCAGTAATTATTCTTTCTGTGTTCTGCATTATGTATTTTTCTAATTCTTTGTGTGTGTGTGTGTGTGTGTGTGTGTGTGTGTGTGTGTGTGTGTGTGTGTGTGTGTGTGTGTGTGTGTGTGTGTGTGTGTTATTTACAGTTTTCTAAACAAACCAGCCCTCTTCCCCCAACTTTTCTTTTCACATGTAGTCTGTCAGTATCATCTTTTTGGTATAGGGCATTGTGAATGGTCATGAGTTTCCTAGTCCTCTGGTTGAGATTCCTCAGTTCTTTACTCAAACTTATGAACGGTCCATTGTATCTTACTAGTGACAATGGCCATGTTTTAATTCCTTTAATTAGGTTTCCACTATATAGCTTAGTTTCTAGCAGTTTCCTTGATTTTCTGAGGTACTTCTTTCCAACTTTCTCTTTCGTTGTGCTGACAAATTATAATAAATACGTTAAAAATGTTGGAAAATAGTTTTTAAAAGCACGAAAAAAGATATACATAAAGTCTATCACGATACATTTATACAGAATTAATATTGATTGAAATTTGTTTGATACAAAATGAGAAAAGTTTCCCTTTTTGTAGTAATTATTGCGTGTGACTGTGAAAGAATTAAACATTGCGTGTGACTGTGAAAGAATTAAGCATTGCGTGTGACTGTGAAAGAATTAAGCATTGCGTGTGACTGTGAAAGAATTAAGTATTGCGTGTGACTGTGAAAGAATTAAACATTGCGTGTGACTGTGAAAGAATTAAACATTGCGTGTGACTGTGAAACAATTAAACATTGCGTGTGACTGTGAAAGAATTAAATATTGCGTGTGACTGTGAAAGAATTAAGTATTGCGTGTGACTGTGAAAGAATTAAACATTGCGTGTGACTGTGAAAGAATTAAGTATTGCGTGTGACTGTGAAAGAATTAAGTATTGCGTGTGACTGTGAAAGAATTAAGCATTGCGTGTGACTGTGAAAGAATTAAGCATTGCGTGTGACTGTGAAAGAATTAAGCATTGCGTGTGACTGTGAAAGAATTAAACATTGCGTGTGACTGTGAAAGAATTAAACATTACGTGTGACTGTGAAAGAATTAAACATTGCGTGTGACTGTGAAAGAATTAAGCATTGTGTGTGACTGTGAAAGAATTAAGCATTGCGTGTGACTGTTAAAGAATTAAGCATTGCGTGTGACTGTTAAAGAATTAAACATTGCGTGTGACTGTGAAAGAATTAAGCATTGCGTGTGACTGTGAAAGAATTAAGCATTGCGTGTGACTGTGAAAGAATTAAGTATTGCGTGTGACTGTGAAAGAATTAAGTATTGCGTGTGACTGTGAAAGAATTAAGCATTGCGTGTGACTGTGAAAGAATTAAGTATTGCGTGTGACTGTGAAAGAATTAAGTATTGCGTGTGACTGTGAAAGAATTAAGCATTGCGTGTGACTGTGAAAGAATTAAGTATTGCGTGTGACTGTGAAAGAATTAAGCATTGCGTGTGACTGTGAAAGAATTAAGCATTGCGTGTTACTGTGAAAGAATTAAGCATTGCGTGTTACTGTGAAAGAATTAAGCATTGCGTGTGACTGTGAAAGAATTACGCATTGCGTGTGACTGTGAAAGAATTAAGCATTGCGTGTGACTGTGAAAGAATTACGCATTGCGTGTGACTGTGAAAGAATTAAGCATTGCGTGTTACTGTGAAAGAATTAAGCATTGCGTGTGACTGTGAAAGAATTAAGCATTGCGTGTTACTGTGAAAGAATTAAGAATTGCGTGTTACTGTGAAAGAATTAAGCATTGCGTGTGACTGTGAAAGAATAAAGCATTGCGTGTTACTGTGAAAGAATTAAGCATTGCGTGTGACTGTGAAAGAATTAAGTATTGCGTGTGACTGTGAAAGAATTAAGCATTGCGTGTGACTGTGAAAGAATTAAGCATTGCGTGTGACTGTGAAAGAATTAAGCATTGCGTGTGACTGTGAAAGAATTAAGCATTGCGTGTGACTGTGAAAGAATTAAGCATTGCGTGTGACTGTGAAAGAATTAAGCATTGCGTGTGACTGTGAAAGAATTAAGCATTGCGTGTGACTGTGAAAGAATTAAGCATTGCGTGTGACTGTGAAAGAAAAGAATTAAGCATTGCGTGTTACTGTGAAAGAATTAAGCATTGCGTGTGACTGTGAAAGAATTAAGTATTGCGTGTGACTGTGAAAGAATTAAGCATTGCGTGTGACTGTGAAAGAATTAAGTATTGCGTGTGACTGTGAAAGAATTAAGCATTGGGTGTTACTGTGAAAGAATTAAGCATTGCGTGTGACTGTGAAAGAATTAAGCATTGCGTGTGACTGTGAAAGAATTAAACATTGCATGTGACTGTGAAACAATTAAACATTGCGTGTGACTGTGAAAGAATTAAGTATTGCGTGTGACTGTGAACGAATTAAGTATTGCGTGTGACTGTGAAAGAATTAAGCATTGCGTGTGACTGTGAAAGAATTAAGCATTGCGTGTGACTGTGAAAGAATTAAGTATTGCGTGTGACTGTGAAAGAATTAAGTATTGCGTGTGACTGTGAAAGAATTAAGTATTGCGTGTTACTGTGAAAGAATTAAGTATTGCGTGTGACTGTGAAAGAATTAAGCATTGCGTATGACTGTGAAAGAATTAAGCATTGCGTGTTACTGTGAAAGAATTAAGCATTGCGTGTTACTGTGAAAGAATTACGCATTGCGTGTGACTGTGAAAGAATTAAGCATTGCGTGTTACTGTGAAAGAATTAAGCATTGCGTGTGACTGTGAAAGAATTAAGCATTGCGTGTGACTGTGCAAGAATTAAGCATTGCGTGTGACCGTGAAAGAATTAAGCATTGCGTGTGACTGTGAAAGAATTAAGCATTGCGTGTGACTGTGAAAGAATTAAGCATTGCGTGTTACTGTGAAAGAATTAAGCATTGCGTGTGACTGTGAAAGAATTAAGCATTGCGTGTGACTGTGAAAGAATTAAGCATTGCGTGTGACTGTGAAAGAATTAAGCATTGCGTGTGACTGTGAAAGAATTAAGCATTGCGTGTGACTGTGAAAGAAAAGAATTAAGCATTGCGTGTTACTGTGAAAGAATTAAGCATTGCGTGTTACTGTGAAAGAATTAAGTATTGCGTGTGACTGTGAAAGAATTAAACATTGCGTGTTACTGTGAAAGAATTAAGCATTGCGTGTGACTGTGAAAGAATTAAGTATTGCGTGTGACTGTGAAAGAATTAAGCATTGCGTGTTACTGTGAAAGAATTAAGCATTGCGTGTGACTGTGAAAGAATTAAGCATTGCGTGTGACTGTGAAAGAATTAAGCATTGCGTGTTACTGTGAAAGAATTAAGCATTGCGTGTGACTGTGAAAGAATTAAGCATTGCGTGTGACTGTGAAAGAATTAAGCATTGCGTGTGACTGTGAAAGAATTAAACATTGCGTGTGACTGTGAAAGAATTAAGCATTGCGTGTGACTGTGAAAGAATTAAGCATTGCGTGTGACTGTGAAAGAATTAAGTATTGCGTGTGACTTTGAAAGAATTAAACATTGCGTGTGACTGTGAAAGAATTAAGTATTGCGTGTGACTGTGAAAGAATTAAACATTGCGTGTTACTGTGAAAGAATTAAACATTGCGTGTTACTGTGAAAGAATTAAGTATTGCGTGTGACTGTGAAAGAATTAAACATTGCGTGTGACTGTGAAAGAATTAAGTATTGCGTGTGACTGTGAAAGAATTAAACATTGCGTGTGACTGTGAAAGAATTAAACATTGCGTGTGACTGTGAAAGAATTAAACATTGCGTGTTACTGTGAAAGAATTAAACATTGCGTGTTACTGTGAAAGAATTAAACATTGTGTGTCGCGATTTTTTTTTTTAGAGTACGCATGCGCATGACTCTGGTTGTGTGGTTGAGAACTTAATTTATCTCAAGCCGATCAGGGGGCGAAGTGTAATATAGATGTTAGATTTGCCCCACCCATACACAGTAGATATTCCTAGATAGTTTCTTCCACAGAATTGCTAAACTTTGAAATTCCCCTCTGGGTTCCTGCTTCCCCAACTGTACTGACATGCAGAAGTTCAAGTGTAATGTAAACCGACATCTTGCTGCTCAATTCCCTACATAGCATTCCTACAACTTATTTCCCTGATAGTAGCCCTCTTCATCAAAGTGGCTCTGTGTCTTTTTTGGGGTGAAAATGTAATTTTAAAAAAATGTAATAAAAAAACGTACAAACATGAAACGTATTATTTTACAACTGAATCTACGGATTAAATTTTCCAAAATATTTTGTTGAAAAATGTTCGTGTTATTTTCAGTTTTATTTCTGAATTCATCCACTTGATTCGAAAGATGATTTACTTAGATTTTTTTTAACTTGTAGCACCTCAATAGTGAACAATACAACTCAAGCTTTTAATTTGGCAGCACATAGAGATTTTTTATCCAAAACATTTTATTACCAAACAATTGTTTTTGTCTGTTTCGAAAATAGACATGTTTATGGTAGTCAAAATTTTCACAGATACTCACGAAATCAGTTTGAAAAATTTAGAAGTAAAATAAACTAAAAGTTCTCTGTCATTAACAATGGCTAGGGCTATGACAACAGCATATTCTTTTCATTGTTTTGACTCTCGAGTGTGAATCCGTTGATATCTTATATGTTTTTATATAGAGTGGTGTGGTTCTCGGTTGATTAACTTCGTCTAACTGTGTGAAAACACCGAAAAGAATATTTTGTTGTCATAGACCTAGTAATGACTCCATTAGCCATGCTAATAAATTCTTGTTTCTTTTTTGTATATATAAAAGTTTAAATAATGGACATTGAAAGGAAAGTTTTATTTTTGTTTTGTCTTTTGCTTTGTCTATAATTTCTCTTTTATTTAACAGTCATTCGTGTATTGTAGAAATTCTCGGCTACGAAAATCAACAAAGACTATTATCGTAATAACTTTATCCCTTTTGATTGTTGTGTAATACTGTTTTTGTGCATTTCTAGGAGGTTCATTCTCTTACGCTTTATCTTCTCTCTTTGAGAATGGGTTATTTTATTGCTAATCGCCTGGGACGCCCTTACCTGGGAAAGGTGACAGGGCTTCCTCCTCGGAGGCGCTGACTTCTCAATCCTACATTCTGATTCTGGTGTCACAGTTCTTGCAATGGAAGAGAACTAAATACTTTCTTTTTCCTCGAACTTTAAAAAGATTCACGACTTTTGTCGACTTACAATTTTACCAATTTTAGACTGTCTTGTGCCTCTCCATGCACCCATGCTTCAGTTTCTGTTCGAAACTTTAGAGCAATTTTCCTTAATCTAGTTTATAATTAGCAATCTGCCATTAACAATGGCAACTGATATGCGTGAAATATTTGGTAAATGTCGGAAAGAATCCTTCTCGGACAATTTTCACTTTTTAAATGGAACAGAAATCGTAATCCATCAAAAATGATATTTTTTAATCGTGACATTTTTTATTTGCTTGAAAAATCGTGACATTTTTTATTTGCTTGAAAAATCGTGACATTTTTTATTTGATTGAAAAATCGTGACATTTTTTATTTGATTGAAAAATCGTGACATTTTTTATTTGATTGATGAATCGTGACATTTTTTATTTGATTGATAAATTGTGACATTTTTTATCTGTTTGAAAAATGATGACATATTTAATTTGTGAAAAATGGTTGTCAGAATAGTTTTTATACATTTCATTTGATCGATTGTGTGAATTTATCGATTCGTTTGACTTGACTTATTTTTCAATTTCGAATTCAAAAACAACTAAAGATTAATTAAATCAAAGTCACAAAAATAATTAATGGCTGTTAGCTTGATTCCATTTTTAAACCAAACTCTAGCAAAATGGTAAATCAACCAAATGCTTTTACGAATTCAACTGAGATTTTTCTTTTTTTATTTTACATTCTATTGTTCTTCAGAGAAAAGAATCGCACACTTCTTTTCCAATCTCGTAAAGTTCAAATTGCATCTTTGATTTTAAATATTTTCTGACTGCACGAAAACAATAAAAAATGGTTTAATATTTTTTTTTTATTCTAGGATTGCCGTGAGTACCGTTTACTTTGGTTTGGCTTTGAACAGCGGCGACCTCGGCGGTTCTGTCTACGTCAACTTTTTGGTTGGTGCTGTTGTCGAATTACCAGCCTACGCCATCTGCATTGTTTTACTTGATCGAATGGGAAGGAAAAAACTACACGCTCTAGTGATGACCATTGGCGGACTTTCTTGCCTTGCCACTATGATTCCAATCCTTATGTCGAACCATGAAACGGGTAAGATAGACATTTTGAATATTAAATTGAAAGTACAAGTTTCCTAGAGAGGAGAGATGTAATTGATTCTAATACTAAATACGACACCCATATTAACTAATAAGCGATATTGAGAAACAAAATCCTTTACATAAACGAAATAATAATTAGAATTTGCAGAGATTTTTCGTTTCATGAAATTTCATGAAATAAATTTTCGTTTCATGAAATAAATGGCGCGTCACAAGAGTTGTTCTTTTCATTGAAACGTTTATGATAAATATACAAAACTATTAATGAGTCGGCGAGAGAAAACGAGGATGATGCCGCCAAGAAGGCGACTGTGCCCTAGGCGACTTTAAACTCTTGACCTCCTTAGTAAATTGTTTGTTCTCAGCAGGTCTGCATATCTGGAGTCTCTATCTAACTCCGCACCGACAGTAAGGGTCACAGCCACGGCCTGAGAAATCGCCATTAGCAAAGTGTTCTCACTAAAATTCATAAGTAGGACAAAAAGAAAAAATATGAAAGTTAATGCAGACGATAAAAACATTTTAGAATTAACAAATGTCATACTTTCATAAGGAAATATTTCTGATAAGTAATTTTTGAAAAGAAAATGCATAACCTTAAAAGGTTAAACTAAAAGAAATTATTCTGGCTAAAGTTTGTAGCCGCCCCCCCCCCTAATACTTTGACTTCTACAGAATAATAATGTGATTTGTGGTTGAAAAGAAACCTAGAAGCGACAAATTAAAAATAAATCCGTCTCTGACGATGTCTACCAAGATCGCCCTTAAGCAATGGTTTAAAGACTCGTAATGGGAATTTAAAATTAGGATAAAATCTGCAAAATAACATAAGGCCTGTGCACTCTGAAAAAATAACGTTTGTTTCGAAAATTAAAAGTGTTGATATCACGATGACAAATTAATTACTGCCAGTATTATTGAAAAATACAGTTCTTTAGTTTTAAAAAATTCCAAATTCTGCATAAATAAATGTTTATTTGGCACTTGAAATTTTGGTTAAATCTTCGATATTTTTTCATATTAATAAAATATTCTGTAATTAAACTAGAAATTGTCTTAAAAAATCGCATGAAAGTTCTTTAAAATGTTTTGGAAACACTGAAATAAAAATTGAGCTGAGTTGCAATTTCGGTGGACATTTTTTATGTCGTTTACTTCTAGTCGATATTAAATCGAAGAATTTGTTCTGACAGGATCGTGTATTGTTGTGCAACATTGTGCAATGTATTTTTATGCTTTCTTATTTTTTATATTGCATGGCTGTTCAGTTGTTCAGCATTATTGATGCAAACTGTACCCATCGTTAAATGAGTCTATGTTCATTTATGGTGGACAGAAATAAAACAATTGCTTTTTTCTACTACGCATAGTTGTGGATCGCTGATGACCAACGTTATTATGACGTCATAATGACGTTTGTTGCAGACCAGGATATATATATATATATATATATATATATATATATATATATATATATATATATATATATATATATTCTGCATATGTTTGTTGCAAACCAAGATATATATATATATATATATATATATATATGTGTGTGTGTTATGTATTGTTTGAAATGTTTTGGCCAATGAGCTTTCCGACCTGTTTTTGTTGTTGTTTGTGGTGTGTTGTTTTTTGTAATTTTTTTGTCAGTTTGTGAGTGTGTATGTTCTTGTATTGGACTAGGAGAAATGTGTAATTGTTCGTCTATGAATGCAGATTTAAGTCTGTCTATTGCAAAATGTCTTTTTTATCTCTTTTTAAAATGCTGTCGAGAACTAGATAAGGTCCAGAATAGTGTTTTTTTGACTGCGTCGTTCCTGATAAAAACGTATTTACAGGTGTGAATATCGCTTGGAACGAAAATGTTCGTGTCTGGCTTTTTGGTTGGGGTGAATTTTAATCGTGACATTTTATGTTTTAAATCCGTTACAAAAGTTGTCGTTGGGGAAATGTCTGTATTGTTTTCACAGAATTGTCCCGGTAAAATCAGTTCTGATCCGAAAACTAATTCTAAGGTGTGCTCTGCAAATCTTCCTTCACAGTGTTACGAATTGCTAGAAGAATGAGTGGCAAATTGTCTGACCAATCCGTTTTCGTTCATAGCCAAAGATGCTTTTAATTGTCTATGAAACCGTTCCACCATACCATTTGCATAAGGGTGGTAGGCAGTAGTTTTAACCTGCTTTGTTCCCAACAAATGGTTGAATTCAGCGAAAAGAGTTAATTGAAACTGTGAGCCCCTGTCCGTTGTGATTACGGAGGGCACTCCGAAAATTGCTATCCAATCTTGTAAAATCGCTCTGGCTATTGTTGCGGCTTTCACTGGTATTGCTGTCGGCCATCTGCTGAATCTATTGACTATGGTAATGACGTGGGTGTGTCCTTTTGAAGTGGGCAAGGGTCCAATCAAGTCGATATGAACATGAGTAAACCTAGCATCTGGTACACTGAAAGTTCCTGAAGGTGATTTTGTATGCCTGTGAACTTTGTTTTTTTTTTTGTTTTTTTTTTTTGGTAAGGAATGCAAGTTTTAGTCCAACTACGGATGTCCGTATTCATATTTGGCCAAACAAAACATTCTCCTATTAATTTCACGGTGGCGCGTTTTCCTGGGTGGGACAAATTGTGGAAAAGCTGGAAAACTTGTCGTCTGAGGCTGGGTGAAATATAAGGACGAGGGTGTTTTTGTGAAACATCGCAATAGAAATTTGTTGTTCCGAATGGTATCGGCATTTCTTTCAGTTTCAGTGAAGTTTTGTCCATTATAGCTGGGGGCGTGGTATCGGTTAATTGCTCTTGTGCTATTAACTCCATACTTAGTGGAGTGGAATTTAAAGAAGCAATTGTTGCGCGAGATAAAACATCAGCTACAACATTTTCTTGTCCTTTCACGTAACGTATATCGGTAGAATATTGAGCTATATAGTCAAGATGTCGAATTTCTCGTGGACCGTATTTATCGACATGTGTGTGTAGAGCAAATGTTAAGGGTTTATGATCCGTATAAATGGAAAATTTTCTGCCTTCGAGGAGATGTTTAAAGTGTTTAATTGCAAGTAACTCTCTCAAGAAAGTGCTATATTTAGTCTGCGCTTTGTTTAATTTGGCAGAGAAGAATGAAATATGGGTCATTTTGTTGTCAGAAATTTTGTGAATGACCGCTCCTACTGCTATTTCCGATGCATCCGTCGTAAGCGTAAGTTCCGTTGTATCACTATCTTGGATATATGTAAGTTTGGTGAAGTTTGCCAAAGCAGTTTTCGATTGTTCGAAGGCCTGTAGTGCAGGTCCTTCCAAAACTAACTGTTGGTTTTGGTTCGTTTTTTTAACAAGTCCATTAGAGATGCGAGTAACGCGGAACAGTTAGGCAAAAAGCGTCGTAATAGTTAATTATGCCTACAAAACGGCGTACTTGTCTGACAGATGTCGGTAGAGGCAAATTTGAAATGGCACTTACTTTTTCAGGCAAAGGGGAGATTCCATCCTTGTCGATTAAATGTCCGAGAAATTGAACTTCCTGGTGGCCAAAAAACACATTTATCGGTGTTTAGTTTCAGACCGAAATATGACAGTCTTTCGAAAGTTTGTTCCAGGTGTAGCCGGTGTTCTTCGAGGTTTCTGCTGACGATTAAAACGTCGTCCACATATGCGAATATGAACGTTGGAAAGTTTGACAGGCGTTTCTAAGCCCGAAAGGCATCCTTAGGAACTCGTAAAGGCCAAATAGTGTGGTCAGTGCAATTTTTTGAATGTCTTCTTCTATGACTGGAATTTGAAAATATGCCTTTACGAGGTCCAGCTTGGAGAAAATTGTGGCACCTTGAAGTCCATTGGCGAAGGCATGGATATGAGGGATAGGATATCTATCCGGAACTGTTTTCGCGTTTAAGCATCTAAAATCTCCGCACGGGCGTTGTCAGCTTTCTGCACCATGTGGCAGTGGTGATGACCAAGCACTTTTCAAGGGCTGTATTATCCCCATGTGGAGTAGGTTTTGAAACTCGGATTTTGCCAATTTGTATTTATCCGGTTTCAAGTGCCTGGGGTATTGAATAGACGGGCGGTCCTGTGGTCTTAATATAGTGCTTAGCGCTATGCTTGATGGGGTCCGTGTTTTTAAACGGCTGGGAAAGTTGAGGAAATTTTTGGAGTAACCGGCGGACGTGTAAATCTTCGGGTAGGGTAGCGCTGATTTCGGTGGTTAAAAATTTCGAGGTAGTTCCACTCACCAAAATCTTTGTTTCGTTGTCGATGTGTGATGAGTCATGTCGACAGACAGGTTGAAATGGGCTAAAATTGGAGTGGTCACGCTGGCTATGGTGAAATTTCAGAAAAAAATTCCTTCGCATTCCCAGATTTAAGTTTAAAGTTTTCTCACCAAAAGTGGGTATTTTTGTACCGTTGGCGGCTTGTAGGCTGAAAAATTGGGTCCCTGTTGGGTGGTCATGCGATGTCGGTACGACGCTGATTTCTGCTCCGGTGTCTATTAAAAAGTCATATCCATGGATTTTGTCACGGATATAAATATAAAACAGACGACCTTTTTTTGTGCTCCACCAACAGTCGTCATCGTTACTGGCTGGAAGGTTTGTTTCCCTGCGCTGGTTTTTTGAACGCGCAGGGTGTGGTGCATTTTCTCGCGTCGACGCCGAATCTCTTGTGGTAGAAGCAAACATTTTGTCTATCTTGTGACGTGGACTGGTTCCTGCTTAAACTTCTTCACCTGTAACTTTGTTGTGTGTCGTTGTAGTTTCTGGGATAATGTTGACGCGTTTGAAGTACATTGGCTAGCTGCTTTGAAAGCTTTTCAACCGTAAACTTTAATTCGACTAATTCTTTGCCTCGGTTTTGGTCAGGTTGCCGTTGGTGGGCCGGCTCCGGGAACTTTCATGAATTCTGTCGGCTATGTCGGCGAGTTTTTCTGTTGCCGTCTCCTCCGACATCGGAGCGAGGATTTGCTTGGTAGTTGGGGGTAATTTACCCAACCAGAGGCTCTTCATGATGCTGTCCGACATTTTGTTGTCTCCCAGCAAGGCTTTCATATGGCGAAGTAGTTGAGAAGGCGTACGGTCTTTTAACTCAACTTGCGTGAATTAGTTATGAATCATGGCTTTGTTGGAAACACCGGTTCGTTGCAGGATTGCTTGCTTCAGCGTGTCGTACGGTCTTTCCTCAGGTACATTTTCATGAAAATCTGTGACTTCTTCTACCACCTCCAATGGCATTTTTTCCATGAGGTAACAATGACGCGCTCGTTGTGACGTTATCCGTTTAGGGTTGTTTGTAGTGCCATGTCGCACATGGAAAGGGACCCTGCACTCATCCCCGGTGGGCTATCCCGAGGCCACAATCCTAGTAGATGGCAGGACAGCTGATGGTCTGCTTGTGTTGCATGTCTGGTATTCTGTATAACCACTTGTTCAGCACCCCTTACCTAAACTGAAACTCTAAAAAAAGAAAAATGACAGTACAATAAAAAATTACGCTAAAACCAGGCCCAAACTCAAACAAAACGAACCTGCCTTCTCCCATGGGGCTTGTATTTACGAACATCCGTGGCTTAGAACTAATTTAAATTATGTTGAAGCATTTTTCCTAACAAACACCCCGGATATCTTAGCACTAAGTGAGACTAACCTACACTCCTCCATCCCCTCTAACTACTTTAACATGCCTGGATATCTCCCACTCTGCCGTAAGGACTCTGACAAACATATGGACGGACTTGGAGTCTACATTCGTAACATCCTCCCCTTGACTAGAGAAACAAACCTAGAATCGGAGGATCAAGACTTTGTGCTTTAGACTAAACATACAACATAACATTAGCTACTTTTATTTTCTCTACCGCTCTCCCTCGACCCAGGACCCGCACCATAATAAACAAAGTCTTTGACAGCATAGACACAGCATTCTCCCTCGACACTAGTGCACAAGTACATGTATTTGGAAACTTTAATAACCACCACAAAAACTGGCTTGGATTCTCTACTTACACAGATGCAGCGGGCAGCACAACACATAGCTTCGCTATATCTCACTCCGTATCACAAATGGTTACGTTTCCAACCCATTTCCCTGACCAGCAAGAACAACACGCATCACTTCTAGATCTGTTTCTGACCACAGTTCCCGAGAATTGTATAACAAATGCTGACAGCCCACTCGGGAATGCTGATCATGCAGTGATAATGGTAGAAATCGCCCTAAACTCTAGACCCAAGACTGAAGAGCCAGTGCTCAAAACAACGAGATATTATAAAAAGGCTGACTGGGAAGCCATCAGAGATCTTACCAGAGATGCTCCATGGGGAAATATTTTTTCTCTTCCTGCTGAACAGTGCGCTAATGAGACCACTGAATGGTTCAAAATGGCAATTGAAGCACATGTTCCCATGTGGAAATTTTATAGCAAGCCCCACTCTGCCCAATGGTTTACTTCTACTTGCGCAACTGTCATTGCTCAAAGGTAGCATACATACCACAGATTTAACCAACATAAGTCTAGTTCAAACAGACAGAAGTATATAGAAGCTAGAAGTAACGTTAAGAAAGAAATAGCGACAGCTAAGAGAGAATTTACTGAAACCACTAAAAAACACATCGAAGCACAAAAATTAGGAACGCATGACTTCTGGAAAATCTACAACAGTGTAGTAAATAATGGGAAATCAACAATTCCACCACTAACCAACAATCACGAGGTTGTTTGCTCAGCAACCGACAAGGCTTATATGCTTGCCAGCCGGTTTGCCTCAAACTTCACACTGGACTCTTCCAACCACCCCCTGTCTGACTTTCCTTTAAGGACAGACGCCACGCTCGACAATCTAAAAATCACCTCTGCTCAGGTGCATGCTATCATAAAAAATCTTGACACTTCAAAAGCATGTGGACCCGATCTCATCCCAGCTGTGCTATTAAAACAGTGCTCAGCTGAAGTAGCTCCAGTTCTCTCCAAACTCTACGACAAATGCCTTAATGAATCTTGCTTTCCGGACTATTAGAAAACTGCTTCTGTGGTACCAGTATTCAAGAATTCTGGTGAAAGAACTGACCCATCTAATTATTGCCCCATTAGCCTCCTCCCAATTTTCGCCAAAATATTTGAGACCTTAATTAACCATGCTCTAGTCCATCACCTTACAGATGCTAAACTTCTGACTGACAAACAATATGGATTTAGACAAGCCCGTTCCACAGCAGACATCCTCACTGTAATCTCTGAACGTATATACCATTCACTGGACAAAGTGGTGGAGGGCAGAGCGGTAGCTCTAGATATATCTAAGGCTTTTGACAGGGTGTGGCATAAGGGTCTCCTCAGGAAAATTAGATCATACGGTATCACTGGTAGAATACTTAAATCCTTCTTAGATAAGAGAAAAATCCAGGTTGTCCTCGATTGTCGTACATCTAAACAATATGATATAAATGCAGGAGTGCCTCAGGGGTCTATCCTTGGACCTCTATTGTTCCTAATATTCATTAATGACCTCCCCGACAAAATTGCCTCTGAGATGGGTATATATGCTGATGATAACTGGCACGACAGGAAAACAAATGAACATATATCTAAAGAAATGGCAAAAACACTAGAGGATGACCTCCAATCTGTAGTGGAATGGGGACAAAAATGGATGGTCACATTCAATGCTGCCAAGACTAAACTGGTTTCCTTCAATAATTACAAGAAACCTTCTCTGCCACCAATAGCAATGGCCAGTGACTCTATATCTGAGAGTACATCTTTCAAACTGCTTGGCCTAACGTTCACAGGAAACATGAGTTGGAACAATTACATTGAAAGCGTTGCCAGGGCCGCTGCAAAGAAGGTGGGCTCTTTCTACCGTGCTAGAAAACTACTAACACCCGAAAGTATCCTGTACCTCTATAAAGCCACCATTCGCCCATGTATGGAGTATTGTTGTCACATTTGGGCTGGTGCATCTGCTGCTAGTCTCTCGCTCCTAGACAAGGCTGAAAAGAGATTCGCAAATCTGATAGGCCTTGAACTGGCATCTAAGCTTCAGCCTCTCTCCCATCGACGTGATGTTGCATCCCTCTGCCTGTTCTACAAGTATTTTAATGGTGAATGCTCTGACGAACTGCAGACACTTGTGCCCCCACAACGTAGACACCCTCGACAAACCCAACAGGCAGCTAAATCCCACCCCCAAACAGTAGAGATCCCTAGATGTAAAAGATCTTTCTACTCCAGTAGTTTCTTCCCCAGAACCGCTAGACCCTGGAATTCCATTCCAGGTCCCTGTTTCCCCAACTGTACTGACGTGCAGAAGTTCAAGTGTAGCGTGAACCGACATCTTGCTGCCCAAATCCCAACATAGTACCCCAGTAGTTGTTGCCCCTGATAGTAGCCCCCTACACCAAAGTGGCAATGTGCTTTGTTTGGTGTGAAAATGTAAAAGATAAAAATAAAAAATAAAAAATAAAAAATAAATAGCGTCAAATATGGATTTGTGTGGAAGAGTTTAGTTTAAACCGCGTTTCGTTCAAACACATTCATTTCATTTTAAATTAAGGCGTCATCATCATTTGTTGCGGACCAGGATATAATAATCCTAACTCGCTACAAAATAAAATAATGAAATGAATGGAAGGAAGGAAAAAAAAATCGATTCCTGAATAAAATAAACATGTCGTTTATTTTCTGGTGAAAATAAATGGTTTAGGTGGAATACGTGTTCAGTTCAGTCGTTGACGACTATGCGCATGGTAAAAGAGGAATAAAGTAGGGGAAAGAAATGGCAGTCCAGCATGTAGAAAATGAGAGAGAGGGTTGACCACAGTAAAGATGCGCGTGCATGGTAACAGTCGGCCACGTGGAAGTGTCTTCAGGCCACAAGCTGTGGACGCAAACTTATCTAGTTGATAACCCAAGGCAAAAGGGAAGAAAGAGAAAGTTGAACGTTGTTGTTGACTTTTATACCGGGGTCAGTGTTCTGACTGCACCTGTCTGGATTTCACTTAAAAGGAAGTGACGTTACCAATGTGTGTATGTTTGCGCGCGCTCGAGCGTGCATGTGTGTGTACGTGGATGTGTATATACGTGCGTGTGTGTGCGTACATGCGAGTGGGTGTATGTGAGGAAAAAAAACATGTTCGAACACGTTCGCAAGAAAAACTGGGTGAATACAATTAGTTACTAGAATGTATGTCCATAATTTCTCTTTTATTTAACAGTCATTCGTGTATTGTAGAAATTCTCGCCTACGAAAATCAACAGAGATTAAACTATTATCGCCCAAAATCTTTAGTAGACATATCAGGCCAGAATTTTTAAATGTGGGGATTATTTGGTTGTGTAGGTAATTCACACTGAACACAGACGAAAATTCAAAAATGCTAAAAACATACATAAACAATACAAATGTTCACATTCAAACGTAAAAAAAAAAAGACATTTTATTGATTATTTTGTGTGAGATAAATGTGGATGTGTAAGTGCAATTGCCTAAGTATGCATGGCTATGTGTTTCAGTGGCATGAAAAGCTTAATGATAGTGGTTGTAGTAAGAAGAGGTAAACGAGCGATGATCAAAAGAAAAAAAAAACAAAAGAACACTTACGTGTTATTTGAATAACAAAGCTTTGGCTTGTGGTGAGTGAAGAGGAACGGGTTAGGGTTAATGGATGACTAGCTGGAGTGGGTGCGCTAAGCAAAATGTTTGATGTCTAGTGAGCGCACCAAGTGTTCCAAGTCTGACCTTCAAAATTCTAATACTTTTGTTTCTGGATTTTGTAACTTTATATAGTCTCGCCAAAAATATTAACTGAAAATAAAAACAAATCGTCTCCCCCCCCCCCACGCTGATTTATTAATTAGAGGATATTCTTTTCTGGTAAAAATAGAAGGAGCGTGTACACTGCACGTGTATTTATCATGTGTGGATGCATATGATTATAATGAGAAGACTGGATATTCCATTATATTTTTTTTCATGATAACACATATGGTGGTGAACATATTCTCCATTCAGGGCGCCGCGCCGCCGTCTTAGATAAACACGATGGTCGGAACTAAATAATAAATAAAACAATTATGAAGAAAGCGACAATGATGAGGAAATAACTGAATTTACATCAACAAATATTCTAACGTCAAAGACAAACATATCATTATATGATACAAAAAATATGGTTACGATTTTAAAAAAAAAATAAGCAAAACAAAATTCTACACCAATACTATTTCTGTCTATGCTTAAAGTTTATTTATTATTTAGGAAAAAATAACAACGTTCAAAGATTCTGCACAAGATAAAGTGTTCGGCTGTTTTTTGTGTGTGCGTGTTGGAGATGTAGCAACATTCTTTGCAGTTTTGAAAGTGCTTGTATATATATATATATATATATATATATATATATATATATATATATATATATATATATATATATGTGTGTGTGTGTGTGTATTTTTTAATTTGTAGTTTGATTTAATATAGAATTATTTTCTGTAAATATACGCATGAAGTCTTTCAACATCGAAAGTCATTAAAAGTTATTTTTTTATGTTTGCATATCGTGATTCTTCAACTGCAACAATTATGTCAGCATTGATAACTCTTGCACGTGACCATAACATGTTTGAATCTACTTGGATCACAATTTTTGCATTTGGTTTGAAATAAGTTCGGCAGAGATTTTCATGAATATGGTTTTTCAATTTTGAATAATTTTTTATTGATATTCAGTGACCTCACGGAGTGCATCGAAACTATTTTGGAACTGAGTTCTGTTACAAAACGGCTTCCATATTTGAATGTCACTCTCGTTAGTTTTCATTCTGTCTCATTCTCATGACAACCATTTTTTTTTATTTGTTTCTTGATTTATTCCTTATTTCACATTTAATTTTTATTAAAAATTACACCTATATCTTTGGGTTGTATCTATTGTCCTCCTCAAGATTTGATCACATTCTTTGATTTTCTGTCATATTTGCGGATACCATCAGATACTCCAAGACTTCCTTTGCAATCTAGCAGTATTTGGCCCGTTTTCTGTGTGTGTGTGTGTGTGTTTCGACATCATTCGATCAAACGGATATCTTAAAAACATAAGTCCCTACCAAATAGTGAATCAGAACATGTGAACCGACTTATCTTCCTTAAGATGCATTGCATAATAGCTATGCAACATAGTGAATTCAATATGTTTGCAGGAAGCTTCTTTCTTAGTCAGGATTTTGCTATTTTATGTTCAGTAGTTTTGGATCAAATCATTCATGTTGTATTATGTGGACTGAATTTTTGTACTATTGTATGCAGTTAGTGTTATTGTTGTTTCCGTTAATTTAGGTTTAGGTTTTATTGTGTTGTAAATCTTTACTGGTATTACATTCACTTCAGCTCCTGTATCAATTTTAAAATTAATAAATGTAGTTTTAATTTTCGCTTGTCAGTTTGGAGCACGTGTATATATATTTTTTTTTTTTTGATTGTCAGACATTGTATAATTTTTTCTTTTTTGTTCGACATATTCGTGCATAATGCCCTTTTTTTCCAGAGTTTGTACAGGTTTTGTTCTATGCGGGACAGTTATTTTTCTGGTGCAAACCAGAGCAATAGGTGCATTTTTCAATCCAGTACTGTGTTTTGGCGGGCTTTTTGTCTTATTTAAAGGCTGCATGGACAGACATCTTGTTTTTTGTTCTTTTGTTTTTCTTCCTGCCCTGAATTAGCGATATATTTTCTGTATCTGACGTGGTCATTATTTTAGAGTGTCTCTTCATTTCTTCGGCACTGAGCCCTGCTTGAATTGCTTTTTCGAAATCCAACGACGGTTCTCTCAGCATTCTTCTCGAAGCATGTTATCGTTAATGCCACAGATAAGAATGTCTTTTATTAGTAAATTCTCCAAATTTGCATTTGTTTGCTTTTTGTCGTAGTTCAGTAACATATTCACGAATCTCTGCGTTTCTTTTGGTTTGCAAGTCAAGAATTGGTATGTGAGAAAAGTTAGGTTTTTTCTTGGTTGGCAGTGCAAGTCAAATTTTTCTATCACATTTTCCAAGTTGTATTTTTGTTCTTCGTTCTCAAAATTGAAGGTGTAGTAAATATTTCTTCCTTCATTTCCTATACAGGTCAATAGTATCGATGTTTTAACCTTCTCCGGATTTTTATCTGACTCTGTTGCTTGTAAAAATAACTTGAATTGGTTTTTCCATGTTTCCCATTCTTGTCTAAGATTGTCTGATGAAAAGTTGAGTTTTTTGGGGTGCGGCAGAAATTCCATAGTTTTTTTGTGTATATATATACATGTGTATGTAATTTTTTTTTTTTTTTTTTACGTTTGTGAGTATTAAGGTTTGTAATTATTTTCTGATACCATGTTGTATTATGTGGACTGTATTAGTAAAGGGTTAGTGATAACATGGAGAGAAGAGAGAGAGAGAGACGTGTGAACGGAACAAAATCTTTATTAACGCTGAGAAGGAGTAGTAGTTTTTGCTACTACGATATACCACGTGATTGTGTTGTGGGAGGTTGCAGGCAATGGTGATGGTGGGAGTAATGCCAGTCAAGGGGAGATAACTCGTGTAACTTGATGTATATAACAATTCATAATTCACCAATTTTCATTTTGCTGCAATTGCATTCAACAAAATTGTTTGCACTTTTTTACATTTTTGATCGCACTAATATTTTTCGCATTGTCCAATTCTTCATTTCATTATTTCTTCATTTGTAAATGTATACAATATTTTCTCAGAGAATAGGCAATGTCTATTTTTTTGCTTCTCTGTAAAATTTTCCATGCTTTGAAATCTGATTAGCACTTACATTTTTTTCATTCACTGAAGTTATTTTACATCCAATTGTAAGCATTGTCTGTCACGGTGTGACACACACAAAAAAGATTTTACTTTTATGGTGACTGAGATTTGTATTTGTTCTTTTGGGGTATTTTGAGCCACACTGTGTTATTTTACTGCCCATAGTTTAGTGCTTTGGTCGTGAAGGGCTGAAAAGACAATAATGAGTTCGAGTAACATAATTTTGTGTTTGTAGAAAGTAAAGAAGTAATGGGTTGTCAGAAATTATTTCAAAGTTCGTTATAAGAAAGCCGCTCTATTATGACCATTATTATTATTATTCATAATGTCAAGAAGAGTTTATAATAGTTAACTTCTTTTTCCATTTATTTTTAATACATTCTTATGATATATTCCCATCTGCTTTCCTTCTTTGTGTTTCTAACTCTTTGTAATCCATAACGGCACATAGTTTTTACTCTTCTTACAATCTCTTTACAAATAGATACAAATCGTCTTTATCCTCTTTTCCTTTTGTAAGTGGCACTTGTATTTTTTTTTCACCATTCTTCTTCTCGTCTCTAGAGTGGATTTAGCTTTCTTATTTCTTTGTATTTGTCGATGTTTTATTTTATCATGTGTGCATTTTTTGTGTGAGGTAGTCATTTTCAAATCTCTGCATTCTTTGTTAAAAGCTAGCACAGTCTTCTTTTCCCATCGATTCATCTGTGGTGCATATTCTCTGCTATTTCTCTCGTGCTACATTCTACTTTCTACTCAATATTTCTGGATTGTGTGCTATTTTTCATTATAACTTTTGATAAGTTCAGTGTGAGATTATCAGGTTATTTCTTCAGTCCTTTTATAATTTTTTCTTGGATTCTGTTTTTGGGTGGAGCAATTTATATAATGGATACGCTAAAAGTGAGTTACCATTTGAATCTGTAAAAAATACAAAGGTGACAACAACGTTTTGCTAATTTTTTGTTTCTTTCAAATTTTAATCTTGCACTTTTTACGCACTATTTCAGTAGTGTGATTGCAGATACAGTTTATTTAAATTAATACCAGTGTTTAGTGGTGTGAACCTTAGTTAATTCATTATCGTTTTTGAATGGGTAAAGAAGGATAAGGTCCTGGATATGACCTTAAACTATATCCGATGGTGAGGCCCCAGCTTGCGGGTTTTGGGGAGTGTGGAGCCACCTTTTAATTGTCATTGCTCCCAGGTCCACTCTGACCCGGAGTGGTAGTACCTGTTAGGGTCCTAACTATGGGCTAAATAGAAAATGACTTGCAAAAAACAAATATATTCTATTAAAAAAATTTTCTTCAAAATCACCGGATTCGGCATTAAATAACCTGGAAAGGGTTGATATACCGTAAAACAAAAACAACCAAAGAAGGATAAGATAAAGCATTGGATGTGTGCGATGAATAGAATAGTCCATGATTTTCATGTATCTTACAAGTGGTGGATTTGCAGTCGACCATCAATTGACTGATTTTGCCTGATTGAAAATTCGTCTTGCAATCTTATGCAAAAGACTGGAATGCACTACAAAACGACTGGCAAACAGATGAGAAGGAGTTAACAGTTGGTACAAAAATAAGAAAATGAGGGAAACATCAATTAATAATCTATCGGCGTCAGTTTTGAGATAAGGCTGCCCACTGAGCTGATAAATAATCTTAATCATTCAAATGAAAACAGTGAAAACAGTGAAGAGCAACAGGTCAGGTCTCTATGGAACCAACGCGAGAAATGACCAAAACTATTTGCTGCATTTCTGATGAAGCTACAGAAGGAAGTAACTACAACTGCTAAATGTGTGTGTGTGATGATGATGATGAGATCGGAGTAGGAGGAGGGGTAATGATCAAAGTTTATCTGCCCCCTCCCCTTAATGTTATACACTGAGATCTCTTTTGCTAGGAGATTTGTAAGTCTGGCAATTCGCATATTAAGTACACCATTTGCCATAAAAAATATTTGCATATTGGCAAAAAAGAATAAGGTGGTGAATGTTCTTTTTTCAGAGTTATTAGAGTTGTTTTATTTTATTTTTTTTTTGCATAATTATTTTTTGTATAATTATTTTTTTTGTATAATTATTTTTTTTGTATAATTATTTTTTTGTATTATTATTTTTTTTGTATTATTATTTTTTTGTATAATTATTTTTTGTATAATTATTTTTTGTATAATTATTTTTTGTATTATTATTTTTTTGTATAATTATTTTTTGTATTATTATTTTTTTGTATTATTATTTTTTTGTATATTATTATTATTTTAAAAATCGAAATTAAAGAAATATGTTTTAAAAAAATCCTCAAAATAGTCGGTAATGGGTAAATTTGAACACGTTTAAGATTAATTTTTAAATTAAAAATGGTCTGCATTGTGATACTAGGTAAAAACATTGTTTATCAATTTTTGCTTTATTCAATGTTGTTTTGTTAATAATTAGAAAAAAAGTAAAATGAAATTTGTAATAATTAATTAATTTTAGTTTTGTTGAAAAAGTATGTAATAAATAAAAAATAATTTAAAATTAGTTTACCAATAAAATGGAGATGGATTTGTTTTGGAATAATTTTCAAAAACTTCCTTTTTCAGCGATTCATTAATTTGGACGACACACTCACAATGGCCAATCTCGATGACTTTATGAGGTTGCATTAAATCATGTGGCTATCATTATATGCACAGTTGTCTGCTATTTCGTTTTGTTTTCTCTTTTATTAAAATACTTTTTTTTTTCCAGGATATCGATGGATTATTTTGATATTGGCAATGATAGGAAAGCTAGGAATTACATCCGCTTTTGGAGTTGTGTATTTATACAGCTGCGAACTTTTCCCTACTGTTCTGCGAAACAGTGCAATGGGTATGTTTTCAACCTGTGGGCGAATAGGAGCTGTGCTGGCGCCTTATATCGCCGATTTGGTAAGGATTCTTCACATTATCTCAAAGGGTGCGTGCGTGCGTGCGTGCGTGCGTGCGTGCGTGTGTGTGTGTGGTATCTAGGTCGGTTGATGAGTCAGTGGCTGGATAAGTGAATTTATTTGACGGCTGAACAAAGTCGCCAGAACAGGTGATTGAGCCAATAGCCGAACGAGTGGTACTAGACCATTGGTTCTCAACCTTTTTCACTCCATTCCCCCCTTCATGAATTCTCAACATTCGTGTGGCTCCCCTTCATTTTTCTCCCAAATCCCACCCTGCCAAAAAAGGCGCAGAAAAAAAAGAATAAATAAAATGTTGATGAAGAGAACACCCTTGCTTTATTACAAAGTTTAAAGTCATAATTATCTTATATTGATAGATTTCTGTGATATGCTTAACTTACATCACTAGACTACAAAAGACTAGCAGACAATAGCAAATTTGATTTGGATGGGAGAAAGTTCAATTAACCTCTGCATACTTTATCACACATCAGTGGGAAGGCTGATATTGTTTCTTTTCAGTCAGTTGACGAATCCGAGGTTGTGTCACTGACAATGCACATCTCATGTCGGGGTCCACATCCAATCGGTTGCGGCTCTTATTCTTGATTTGTAGAAGGGTGGAGAAACCAGACTCACATAAATAGGTAGTTGAAAAAGGCAAGAGTAGTCGAAGTGCAATCTCACTGACTTTTGGATATGACTGATGCATCGAACACCAGAATACATTCAGAGATTTTTCTTCATAGAGATCTTTGGCAGCAGAATCATGTTTGAGATCAAGGAACTCGTCCTGAACATCACTGGGAATGGTAGTAATATCAAGAGTGCCAGAGAATGGATTCCTTACCAACTTCCCTTCTTCCTCCTCGAATTCTGGGAAGTACATATTAAGTTCACTTTCCAAGGATCTCAGATGCTGGGTGATTTCAGTTTTTAGTAATGGGTCAAGCAGACTATCTTCTTCATTCTCGTCAAGGACAGCTGAAAGGTTTTCAAACATGGCAACATTCCCGGCACCGACTTTCCTTTGCCAATTCTGGAGCTTGGCAAGAAATCCACGAAGACAGTCCATCAGGTGAAACACATTTCTTTCCTTGCCCTGTAGTTTCAGATTCAACCTATTTAGCTGCTCAAATATATCTGCTAAATATGCAAGACGTGGCTCCCACAAAACCTCATTGAAGTGACTCAACAGATCATCTTTCCCTTGCATTTCCAGGAACAATTTTAGCTCCCCCCGAAGTTCAAACACTCGATTCACAACATTGCCCTTGGAAAGCCAGCGCACTTTGGAGTAAAAGAGGAGAGCTTCATGCTCCGAATCCATGTCTCTACAGAGGTTCTGGAAAAGGCGAGAGTTCAGAGCTCCAGCTTTTACAAAGTTGACGCATTTGACCACTGCCTCCAGGATCTTGCAAAGTTCATCAGGGAGGGTTTTCGACGCCAGTGCAAAACGATGGATCATACAATGAACCCCCTTGGCATTCGGAGCTACTTCCTTGACACGCTTCTGGAACCCTGATTTTGATCCCAGCATCGCTGGAGCCCCGTCTGTACAGACTCCACAACAATTTTCCCATGGGATCCTGTTAGCTTTGAAGAAAGAAGATAGCTTTTCCATCACATCTTCAGCTGTTGTGGTGGTCTCAAGCTGTGTACATAACAGATATTCTTCCTTGATATCACACAAGAAAATATACCTAACAAACACGAGTAGCTGTGCACACGAACTCACATCCGTTGACTCATCCAGTTGTATTGCAAACATACCAGCTGGAGACGATTTGATCTCCTGTATCACTTTTTCCTTTATGTCATCTGACATTTCATTAATTCTCCGCTTCACTGTGTCATTTGACAAGGAAATTTGTTGAATTTTACGTTCATTTGCATCTCCAAGAACACGCTTGACCATCTTTAAAGTACATGGCTTAATTAAGGTTTCACCAATTGTGTGGGGCTTCTTTTGCTTCGCTATTTCAAGGGCAACCTCGTATGATGCCTCAACTACACTTGAGGTCTGTTGTTGGAAAGCACCAGTTGCATCCAGTTTCTGTTTTCCGAAACTACTTTCATGGCGCCTGAAGAAATCGGGGTCTTTTTCAGCATACTGTGGATGGATGGTCTGCAAATGATGCTTCAACTTACTAGGCCTCATAGAATCGTTCCCCAACACTTTGAAGCACAGTACACACTGAGGTTTCTCGATGCCATCAGCGAGAATTGATGTAAATCCGTAGCTAATGTACTCTTCACTGTACTTCCGCTTCTTAGTAACACTAGTAGCCATCGCAAATCTAGGGAAAATAAAGAAGACAGACCATCAGAACAAACATTAAGTGATAAGACAAAATAATGATAATGAAGGACAGATAAATAGGACAAGTGATAAAATGACAAACACACAAATATCCACATACATAATACATCCATGGACTCACACATTAAGCACACACACAGTCATACACAAACATACACAGAGAGAGTAAAGATGATAAACATTCACACTCAACCTATCAAGCTGAAATGTACTTTCTACAGCAAGAACACACCTCCTTTGACAAGCACTGCCCCAATTGAAATTATGAGAAGAATAGCGAGTCACATCAATATTAGCACTAAAAAAAAAAAAGCAGGAATACCTGAGTAGGGAATGAGCATGAATACAATGATACCAAAAAATAAGAAAATAATAAAGGAAGTGCACAAATATTTCACACACGAAAACAGCGACCGCATTTATAATTGTCGAACAAAATAAGTAAAACAGTATACAGTATGGTTCAGAATCAATTATACCCACATGTTTACGTGCTGATATCCAAGGCCACACTGAGATAATTCGATCACCTCTCTCCCACATACATACACACATACATACATACACACGTACACACACATTCGTAACAATATTATGTAGGTAACAAAATTTTATTGTCAACTTAATCAATTAAAAAAGAAAATTCCACCATGGCCCCCCTAAATTATTGCCATGGCCCCCTTGGGGGCCATGGCCCCCAGGTTGAGAGTCTATGTACTAGACGAAGTTGCCAGTGATTATGAGGATAGCAACTGATCATGTTGATAGTCAAATTAAAACAAGTGTCCTGATAGCAAACAGGAAATTAAATCAGTCAAGTAATTTAATATGCTTCCAGGGAAGGAAATTAGATATGAGCCTATAGTTGAAATGCATAGAGTTCCTGAAAAGTGACACAAGGCAAGAACAGATACTACACTTTGAAATATTTATTTGCAAAAATATAACATTTGTATTTTGAACAAATTAAGCACAAAACCATCAAAAGTTTGGGAAAAATGGAGATCGTTGGTCTATGGTAAAAAAAAAACTTGAATATCCTACTCTTTATCATACCTCAGTCACAATAGCACATTTGGTGGCTATTCTACTGCAAAACATCCTGAAAATGTTTTGCAAATTTAAAATTTTATTTATAAATAAAAGATTTTCCAAATTCATTGGTAATAGGGGGTGGTACAACAAAAATCAAATAAACACACCAACCCTTTTTATCAATCACTGTTTCTGCTTTGTTCAATGATGAAAACAAGAGGATAAATCTCTAAATTGTAAGTGGAAGTGGGTGGAAGAAAAACAAAATAGTGACAGTGTTAGAGAATAGAGGATGTTTTTCCAAGATGAGAACAATTTGGAAGAAGCGAAGACAAAAAATAAGTCAGAAGGAGTTTTATTACCAGGGGACGGAACTCATGCACTCAATTAAAAGGCTAACCCTAACCCTGGAGTTCAACAGGACTAGAATCTGCATGACGTCATTCTCAGGCAGGGAACATGTACTCATACTTGACTTATGTGCAAAACCTTGCAATTTTTATCAATCATTATTTTTTTTTTAATTAATAAAAATTAATAATTAAAATAATAATTTAATGGAGTTCCTAGAAATTACTGGACCGAGGAAGCTTTATGGCACAGTTTGGTGCTACGATGGCTCTTGCTGAAAGGTCAAGAACAAGGTTGGGAAAGGCGTAAGGTTCTACACAGATTCCTCTGTAAAAGTTCAAGAAAGCCAGTCTCTCGGTATGTTGATGACATGTTAAATCGGACATCCCCAAGCCTCCCTTACAAGGATGTTGAATAAAGATGTGTGTGCAAATCCAGTGCTTCACTTCTTCTTTGCGAAGTAGCAGCGCAAATGCAAAGATGTAGAGTAGGAGCAAACATTGGACGATCCTAACACACTGACTAGGAGATAATATAACTCTGAATACCTATCTACCTGCATCAGTGTCGTTAGTGAGTGATACAGAACAGAGATTGAGTTAACAGAAATCCGATTCAAAACTTGGCATCTCTAAAGCAAAAAGCAATGATCGAGCATGTCAAAAGTTTTGGATTGACCCAAATTTATCTTCACAGCCTCATACTATTTTCTATTCTCTTTAGTATCGTACGAGTGAGATGCAAGTTGTTCTGAATCGATCTCCCCTCCACAATGTAATTTTGCTCAGACTCGATCAACTCTTTAATAACACCCTGCAACTTGTTCAAAAGGATGTTGATCTTTAACTCTGTGTTTAACAGATTTAAAGATCAGCAATCATCTAGTTCCTTCCCAGCATATCTGCTCCGTTTCTTCAGCAATGTGATCATTCCCTTTGTAACTTTACTTGAGATTAGAGCCCTGATCAAACCAATGGTTGAACACATTCGTCAGAAGTTGTATAAACATGTGCAACACTTTGATCTTGATAATCAGTACCAAGTGGCTGACATGAAGTTCTTTTTTTTTTCTGTTCATTTGCTGCTGCATAGTCGAGTACATCCCCAGGGATGAAAGATAGACACATCAACTGTCACGTGTGATTTGCCTGCAACCTACAATCTTCCATTTATTGATTTATAGCCATCATCATAAACTGTTTTCATTGCGTTTTCAGTTTAATATGAATTACCATAATTGTTTTAATAATGGAAGTCTTAGAAGTGCTTTTCTTTGTCTGCAGTTCCAATCTGAATTATTTATATTCACAACGAATATTGATCCTACCACATCACGTGATACATTTAAGATTTGTTTAAGCATGTGCATGGTCTAACAAAGCAATGATTATTATGTGTAGGTTTTTAGGTGTTTGCTAGGATTATGTTTTAGTTGAAGCCTTGTATACTTTATGATGAATTAGAGATAGGGTTAGGATTTTCTTTCTTATTTTAAAAGTTCTTTTCCTGCCAATGATGTTTTCTTTTTTGTCACTGACTTTGTCCCATACGCATATGTTTGTATGACAATGTTCATTGTAGATGATAAATATCCGCTATGTTGCCATAAGTTGCCATTTCATGAGTATTTTTGTGCTTCTAATTTACAAAATCATCTAATCTATTGCCTAGATATCAGTTTGAGATGATTCTAAAACTCAATAAGTACAAGTTTTTCTAAAGATTTATTGACATTAATGTGTCACGTGACTATTTTTCTTGTTGATTGTCACGTGACTATTTTGCTTGTTGATTGTCACCCATAAAAAGTAGATGACTTGTTGATCTACTCTTTGTTTTTCTTACATAAAAATTTACTTGAGTATTTTTCAAACTTCCCGGCCTAACATTCACAGGCAACATGAACTGGAACAGATACACTGAGGACATTGCCAAGGCTGCTGTAACCCTCTGCCAGGCTAGAAAATTACACCAGAGAGCATTCTATATCTTTACATCGCCACAATTTTCACATAATGCATAGAGTATTGTTGCTACATCTGGGTTGGTGCATCTACCACTAATCTGTCACTCTTATACAGGGTCCTAAAACGTTTCAAATCTAATAGATCCCACAGTGTTGGTCGAGCTCCAACCTCTATCCCATCACTACAATGTGCATCCCTATGCCTGTTTTACAGATATTTAATGGAATATGCTCTGATTAACTCATAGCACTTGTGCCCCCTGACTAACCTGACAAGCAGCAAAATTTCACCCCTTCATTATTGAGGTCCCTAGATGCTGGAAAGCCTTCTTCTTTAATAGTTCCTTTTCTTAGACTACTAAACTTTGGAATTCCGGCTTCCTTAACTGTACTAACTTGCAGAAGTGTAGATGTAATGTGAACATATCTTGATACTCAACTCCCCACAGACTCGTGTTAAACACAATCCAAAATAGTAAACCGTTACTTTCCAAAGTAACAATATGTCTTGTTTGGGATGAAAAAGAGTCTTTTAAAAAAAATCACTTCATTAAAAACGTTTCAGTTTGGTAATTCCCCTCTGATATTCTTCAGCAATCATAACTCAAAATAGGCAACAATTTAATCCTGAAGAAAATTTTATCCTTTTTCACTTAGTTTCTCATGGACCAGATGCATTTCATGTGTGTCGTATATGATTATAATTCTCTCTTTTGTCTTTTCATTGTTTACATGCTGGCGTCATAATTGTAGGAGTTCAAAAATTGAAAAGATATGCAAATTAGACAAAAAAAAATAATAAACTTCTTTACTTCTGTATTATTTTCATGCAAATATTTAATTTTAGGATTTTCCCATTTCAATATATTGTTGAAATGTTACATTTTTTTAAGTAGTAAAAAAGATTTAAATGTTAAGATTCTTGATTCAATTAGTGGTGTTGAGTTTTATTTTCATTTAATGGAAAAGTTATTAAATATGTTTGTAGTGACTAATACGAAATACACATTTGAATATCATGTGTTTAGCTTTGAACGCATAACGTCAATTGCATTCAAGATGAACATTCATCTAACAGTTGCATCAAACTCGGCTAACTTGAAATAATGCGAGGGAGATGAATATTCATACACATTTTTACCTTTTATATATTTTGAAAATTTGAATAAATGTTCAACAATATGAGTTTTCTATTTTACACACACACACATCTCTCATTCATATCAATCCAAATCCACCGAAAACACTCTTTTTCAATTACGTATATACATCACACACCAACTAAATATTGTGTAAAATGTGGAGAAAATATATTTAGCTGGCTACGCTATTGAAGTTGTTCAGAAGTTTTGTTTCCTTGGTGAAACCAATACAGTACAGGGTGGAGTGTGATTACAAGAACTAAGAGTGGATGGAGTAAATTCAAGAAACTTTTGCCATTACTAACCAGCAGAGCATCACTATTATTGATCAAGGAAAAAGTCTATCAGGTTTTGTATGCAGTGTATTATAATGTATGAAAGTGAAACCTCACCAGTGAGGGTTGAAGAAAACATGTGTTACAATGATATGAGAATAATACAATGGATGTGTAATACAAACCTTAAAAACACATTGATTACAGAGGAAGATTAAATCTGGATAGTATAGGGAGATGTATATAGAACAGGAGACTTTGTTGGTATATTCACATTGAAAGAATGGATGAGAGTCCGTGGCTCAGTAGATGTAAAACAGTCGAGATAGTAGAATCAGTTCACAGAGGAAGGCCAAAGAAAACATTAGGAAAAGTTATAGGGATGGATTTGAAAGAAAGATGGATTAATAAAGACCTAGCCAGAGATAGGTTGGTTTGGAAGTCAATTTCTTAAAGTTGTTCAGCGTTTCTTTCAAATAATTACAAGTAAAATTAGACATTAAATTTAATATGATAATCATTAACCATGTTACATCACTTGGGGGCTTCATAAAATTTTCCCTTTCCTCTCTATCTTCCTCATTCCATTGTGTCTGATGTATCACTCACATTTATTAGAGTGAAAGATGTCCGTTTGTCTCCCTTTGGATTTGAGGAGAAAAGCAACCATTACGCTTCCCCACATTTTTTTCCAGTTTGAAAGTAAGAGTACCTATTTACTATGCCTCCCCACAGGACAGAGTTAGACACCAGGGTCGTTTTTTTAACGTGGAGAAAAGGTACAAAAATAAAAAATTGTCTCGGTCGTGAAGGACTGATCCTCCACCGAAAGAGAACAAGAAATGAAAGTGCAGCATCTGAAGAACAGATACTACACTTTGATAAGAGTAGTGTATGGCCAAGAAAGGGCTATTTAAGAAAAAAAAATGTTAACAGAAATATACTCTGATAAAATTTACAAACTGTGGTATTGTCTTTTACTGTGTATTATGTACAGAATGAATAAGGTTGGCTAATGTTGTTTAATGACATATCAACTTGTAGTCATTTAATTTTGTGAATTGTGAAATTTTTAATTTACAAGTTTTGTTCAGATTGTCATTGATTTTTGGCAACATTTAATGATTTCTGTGGATTTATACAAATTGTTCACCTAAAAATGCGGCACATTTTATTTTTTAGCTCTTTTCACTCATCGATAGATCATTTATGTCAAACGAATGGAAACTGTTTTGGTGCTTATGCGCTTATGATGCCCCACTATTTTTTTCAAGTTAAATTCAAGTTTTACAATATCCTTTTTTATTAAATTGTTATATGAAAGTATAGAATAATTACTACCCCCTTTACCCATGTTAAGAATAGCTTTCTAAATAATATTATTTCAGCATGGTAACAAGTGTAGTATCTGTTCTTCAGATGCCGCACTTCAATTTCTTGTTCTCTGTCAGTGGAGGAGAAATCCTTCACGACTGAGACAATTTTTATTTTTGTTCCTTTTCTCCACGTTAAAAAACGACCCTGGTGTTTAACTCTGTCCCGTGGGGAGGCATAGTAAATAGGAACATAAGTGTATAAGTACCATTTTTTTTTTTTTTTTTAATTCATTGCATAATTTTTCACTTTTGTAATGCAACAACATTTTTTTTGTAGAATTGATTTCTCATCAAATTCATCCTTGTAGGCTTTTTAAGGTGATGGATGCTTCTTTTGTTTTGTTATTTACACACACAATAATAATTTAAATATAAAAAAAAACATTTCTTGAATGTTTTTTTTTTACACCACTTATTAAGGCCAGATGTCACTTGAGGATAAACTTGAGTCACAGGATAAGGTCTGAATATTTATGCAAAAAATTCTAGATAAGAATCTGTTGACATTTAATTTGAAGACAAACAATTTGTAATGTACAAGGAAGCAGTGCCATGGCAACGTGTTCCACTGACAGGGAGTTCATGCTTTCATCTTGCCACTATTTTTCGGCAACCTATTGAACCAAATCAACCTTTCTAAGTCAATTTTTTTTTTTAATTCTCTTCAGTGGTTCTATTGATCATTTTTTGTGATCAATTCACATTTAATGGATAAAACGGAAAAAAATATTGAAATTCTTGAAAATTATTTCATGCCAAATTCTTTGCTTGCAGGGCCATTTTATTGGTGGTAACATCGGTCGTGCTCTGCCCTTGTTGTTGTTTGGATTGACTGCTATTGTCGCAGGTGCTTTGTCACAGATCTTACCAGAAACAAAAGGGCGTAAATTACCCGATACAATCAAAGATGCTGAAAAGATGAGCAGGTAAGAGAAAAATTGAGGATTGAAATATCAAAAGACAAAATGTCTTCAAAATGAGTAAAGTTCAGGTTTGAGAAATCATTTTTCAATCAATTTCAATATGATTGCAATGGTAGGAATCAGTGTCAATCAAGGAAGAGGAAATTATTTTGCCTGTTTTTAACAATCTTTGACTGCAGAAGTAAAAAAAATCTCAGAAAATGTTTCCACTTAATTTTCTTTACAAAATATCAAGGTGAATAAGTTAGTTTGATCAATTAAATTTTGTTTATTACAATTAAATAGATGATAAATTGAAATATTATTAAAAAAAACTTTTTTTTCTTAAATATCTAATATAAATCTGCTTAACCCTCCTGAACTCTTAATACCCAGTCGGATGAGGACTATCCTATTTGTACTTACCTCAATTTTGCTGATGATCATCGAAAAAAATTTTGCCGCTTCTACACTATTGGGACGAGATTTTGTAGTCGATTAATGGAGTTTTCAAAAAAAAAACAATGGTTTCAACTGATTTTATTTTGTCAATTCTAAGAAGTTACAATGGTAGCTTCCAAATTATGCAGTCAGAATTACCTGATTATTACTGAATTATTAAAAAAACAACTTTAATCGTAGTAGCAGGTGAAAAATTGCTGCCATCTTGGTTAAATTGAAACAAAAAATTACCTCCCTTTTGAACTCTCCTGTGTCTTATGATCAATTTCATAAAATTCTATTTATTTTCTACTTTATCGATTTTCATAATTTTTGGATATAATCATCTTAAAAATATGAGGAGTACGTAGATACTATTGTTTTCATGTGAAATTCAGTTATACGATTTCCGAAATTTCGTCCCAATAGCGTAGAAGCGCCAAAGGGTTTGTATTACTGTACACATAGATTCGAAAAAGTTGTTTAAAAACAAATATAGAACAAATAAATGTTATCAAAGGCAAGATAAGTTACTTTTCTACCTAACTGGATATATTTTTTGTGTTTTTATTCAGTGTAACATGTTTATTCAGCTCGAAAAACATGCAGTGTTTACCGATGTATTGGAAAATTCAAAATGGCAGCCGACTCTCTCTCGGAGAGGGTACGTTTGGGAAAAGGTACTATAAATAATAAACTAGACAAAATACTGTTAGAAATTCGCTCAATATATGTTACCGTGACATAAGTTGACATGTATTCGGTTGTTTTCTAACAGTATTTTGTCTAGTTTATTATTTATAGTACCTTTTCCCAAACGTACCCTCTCCGAGAGAGAGTCGGCTGCCATTTTGAATTTTCCAATACATCGGTAAACACTGCATGTTTTTCGAGCTGAATAAACATGTTACGCTGAATAAAAACACAAAAAATATATCCAGTTAGGTAGAAAAGTAACTTATCTTGCCTTTGATAACATTTATTTGTTATATATTTGTTTTTTGACAACTTTTTCGAATCTATGTGTACAGTAATACAAACCCGCGCCAAAATTTCCTTTCAAATAATTACATGGAAATTGACTTTTTATCACACAAAAAAAATCAATTTCTTTTGGAATTCTAAATTTGTGAACAACCATAGAATGAAAAACATTGCAAAAAATAAAATAAAAAACAGCTCAATCTGACTGATATTGATTCATTGTGGGGTCTTCATGATGCACATCTATAATTATCAAAGATTTTAGTTCAGAAATCTCTATCTCTACTATGAACAAAAAGGTACTTTATGTACCTGGCAGTGTTCTAAGATAGGTTTTGTATCAGAATGTTTTTGATAAGTATTGATAATCGAAATAATCTGATGGAAGAAAGAAAGAGTATATTTTGACCAAAGTTAACACCTTACACAGCCTAACATCACAAATGTAGTTGAGAAAGGCTTGACATAAAATCAACAGTAAGGTTCTTTGATATGACCGGAGCATTTTCGAAATGAATCTTTCTGTTTGAAGCACAATTGCACCATGATATTTGACTTTTTCGTTTTCAACTAAAATTCAAGCCATTATCACTGCACAAGCCAAGCATATAAAATCAACAGTAGGTTTTTTGATCTGACAAGGACGCATTCAAAATGAATATTTTTTTAGAGCACTATGATACTTGACTTTTGCATTTTAAACTTTAATTCAAGCCATTATATAAAAACAATAATTTTATAAAATCAACAGTAGGTTCTCTACAGTGCAATGTAAGCTATAGTATATTGTGAACTAAGTCATTGTGAATGCGAAAGCTTCTTCCAGGTGCACTGCAATGGCTCCCCTATTAGAGCAGACAATCGATTTGATTGAAAAATGGACGATTTCACCAATTTCTATGACAATAAAAATGTGGGAGTGTGAAACATTCATTGATCATCATTCAATCCTGAGCAGTGTCGGGTCACGATGCTAGTATATACATATAAAATTGACCTTGTCGACATGTATGCAAAAAGTCTCTACCAAACTCCTCTCTAAATAATTGGTTTACAGAGTTAAAATGTGATATTTAGAGTATTTGAACCTGTAGCAGACATGGCATGGCATCGACTATATTTGTTTTATTTTAATAAATGTAAATTAATGTTATTTTTTGGTTTTGTATATGTATGGATTTAGGCTAGAGAGTTATATGTTTGGGTTTCGATTCTAGCTGATGGAACCGAGTCATTTTTTTTTTACTTTAGAAATCACTACAATATAATAATCGATAGAAAATCAGCTCTATAATTATAAATTAAAATATAATATTTAAGAAAATTTTTATGACTAAGCGAAGCCGGATGACCTGCTAGTAAAAAAAAAAAAAGTAATGGTAATATAGAGTCCAGCACTGAGAGCAAAAGTGATGTTCGCAACCTTTGCTTGTGATAAATAAAACTGAAATAAATTTTATCAATTTTTTTCTACAAATACTCTTAAGCCAAAGTTTATATCAATATCATTAGTGGAACCATTACAATGATGGGAAGCCATTTAACTAGGCACCGCCAAAACGGGGGAGGGGGGGAAGTAAGTACTTTTTGACGGACCGTCTTTTTAAATATCTACCAAAAATCAGGTAATTATCCAATCAATATGAAAATTTCAGCGATTATTAAGAGAAGAATGAACTTTATAACAGTGTACTTATTTTTCATAAATGATATTTATATATTTTTTTTTTTGCTTACACCCCCCTTGTTTTGAGGGGGTACAAATATGCTTAAAATAATCATCTGAAACTGAACAAAACATATTGTGTTACTGTAAGGGACTGGATTATAGATTAAAAAAAAAAAACTTGTTTGCATACCTTATTTTGACGTCTGAATATCAGAACTTCGATTGTGTTTAATTATTCCGTTTTTGAGTTTTGAAGTGTGAAATTCGGTGAATATGTTTAGGTAAAATAATTAATTTAAGTTAAGCAAAACAAAAAAAATTTTTTTAAATATTTATACGGAAAAAGCCATTTTAAAATCTTTGATCAATAAAGTAATAACTTTTTTTAGTGAGCCGAATAATGCATGACCATTATTAAATAGGAAATGCTTTGAAGAATTGATACAAAAAAAAAAAAAAAAAAAAAAAAAAAAAATCGATAAATATTGTGCCCTTTGTGTTAAAAATATCATCATTTTTTCAATCCCGTTTGAATACATTTGCCACCTTTCGACTACGGTGGACCAAACTCGCTGAAATAATTTTTTTTTTTATTCTACTTTAAATTGCCCCCCCCCCTCTCCATTTTGGGGAGCCTGACTCTCATACGCATACACATTAAAAACCAAACTCATACAAATGGTCACCCATCTGGTACTGGCCAGCCTCAGCATTAATAATACATTGAAATTTTCGTCACTGAATCACTGAGAAATAAGTTTTTTTTTGGCCTGTTTGGTCTTCCGTAGTTTGCTTTTTATCAAGTACAAATGGAAACATCGTATCAAATCGACGCAAAGTAACTGGTTGCTTATATGAATAAGTGGAATTATTTGAAATCCAGGTACTTATATATTTTTGCATATTCTCATAGAAAAATCACCCTACATCTTAGTTAGACAAGAAATAAACAAATTAATTCTTTCAAAAACCTTTCTTTCTTTTTTTAACTATTTATATACGTTTTTTGTGCAAGACAAATGTCAATTGTTAACTTTTGGGGAAAATTTAACATTTAAAATTTAATTAAAAATAGTAGAAAAAGTTTTACATTATTCAGCTTTCTATATGATAAAATTCAGGGTTTAATCTTTCTGGAAAAAAAGTTACTCAGAAATAATGGATTTTAATAAATGTAATTTCGTTTTAAAAAACAATCACAACTTGATTTTTCGGCCATTTTCAGCAGTGTCTACATTTAACCGAGATCATTTTAAAATTATTTAACGATCTCTTAACTAAACTTTTCAAAACAAGGGGAGTTTTTTTCAATTTGTCAATCATAATTTTAGAATATATGTAACAAAAAAAAAAAAAAAAAAAAAAAAAACTTATGTGTGACAAAATATTTAGAATCAGAGAGTTAATATTTCGAGTTGTTTGAATTATTTCAACTGGAAGTCGTTTTCTTAAAATTTTCAGTTTCAAAGCAAAAGCATAAAAGTTGATAAAGATAAAAGTTGGGCAGTTCTTAAAAAAGAGATAATAGTGCATTCCCACGGTATCAACTATTCATGATTAGAGTTTCATACAAGTCGAACATTATGATATCCATTCTCTTTCGAGAAAACATAAACAGGGTCATTATCATGCAATTTAAATGTGTCTAAATAAATAAATGCAAAAGTTTTTTCAATCTTAATTTCAAAGTCCATTATGCCTATTAATTGTAATGATATATTTTCAAATATTGTATATCCTCTAGTGTTCTTTGGCCTTTCTAATTTGCAGATTTATTTTATAAACCTGCAAATTAGAAATAAATAAATTCATAATCAGGTATTATGATATTTCCAGATAATTTCAAAAACTACCTGGCAAATATGCCATGTGACCCAAATGCTAGACAGAGACACAAACAATTGTACTTAAAGGGACAGTCAGAACCTTAAAAAGATCTCTCGATTGGAACAAATAAGATAGCAGGTGAATGTTTGGTATCCAGTAGGATACCCTCATCCCTTACTCGTACCAAGTGATAAGAAAACTAATATATATATATATATATATATATATATATAAAATGTCAATAGTAAAATGTCTGGTGTCACCTATACTTAGTCAAAAGTCCAAAAATCATAAAAATAATGTTTTTATGACTAAACATTTTGAAATGAATAAAAAACATGATTTAATCTATTCTTGCATTATTTTTTTAATGGAGATGGGTAGTGTAGTATTGTCCTCTTATGAATTATTTCCTTCCTTTTTAAGGGAATGAGGAGAATAATATTTGTCTGTTGTCATAGGGCCATCTTCTCAGTAACTGCCTTCTTTTTTGGGAGGTCAGGGGAGTATAGTATTCGTGCCGTTGCCAAGTATTGTTTTATGGTGCGATTTTCCCAAATTAGTACCTACTCTTTATTTTTATTGGAGGGGAGGGGGAATCACGATACATGTTCATTTCTTAAATACCATCCTTCAATGATTACCTTGTATGCATGGCATGTATGTAGTGAGAGGAGGAGAGTAGTGTGGCATTTATTTGGTTGTCATACCTCTTCCTTTGGTGGTCTGGGGAGAGGGGAACGGTAGTAGAGATACTTTTGCTAGGCTATGAAAATAAAAAAAAACATCAAAATATTAGTTAACTTTTACTTATTTCTGGTGGTCACAGTATCTCTGTGCCTGATAGCATTTATAGTCATTTAATATCGGATTCATTCATTTTGGTAATCGTTTTCATATTTCAAGCTCTTCATTCGTAGATTAATTTGTTTTATTTTAGGGTTGTATTTTGTAAATCATTTTATTTACTCCAACTGGCAGTACAATTCTGGATCAGAGAGGAGATAAATTTATATTCTCAAAAAACAACTAAATGAGGGTTTCACTCACTGTAAAAAAGATAAAGGGCTGGGAACGATGAATTTTCAGATAATACAAAGCAAATATCTTGCCTAAGGATTTCCTATATATATATATATATATATATATATATATATATATATATATATATATATATATATATATATATATATTAGCAGAGTTACCTGTCGGTGTCCAGGTTTGAATGTGGGGATACACATGCAACCATATATATATATGTATATATAAGGTTGGTGCAAAAACAATATCGTTTTCTCACATATGTTACTTTTATATATGACTAGCCTGGGTGCCTGGCGTTGCCCGGGTGTTTGGTGGTGTGTGTTGAGAAAAAGAAAAAGAAAAAGTGCTAGTAAGTAGGCAGGCTCGAACACATACCGCGAAGGAGGAAAAGAATGTGAAAAAAAAAACAAAAAAAAAACATGACGTTTTTGTGCCCATCTGTAAACTGGAAGTGGCAAAGGTTTAAATTAAAACAAGTCAATCGAAAAGAGGCGATGACTTTCGAAAATATCGGTGAAAAAAAGCAATCCTTCCCTGTAGAAAAGTGCTCAGTTGAGGGTGAAGGAATTAATGTTTTTAGCCAATTTTTCAATATTTGTCGTCCGAAGGGTCGAGCTTCAAAATAATATTGATCTCGTGAAAATCCGTCACCTTTGTCAAAAGTTTTAGGCAGATGTACAATCATACATTTAAACAAACAGGTGAGATTTCTATTATAGATTTCTGAATTAATTCATTGATATATAGCCATGTTATATATCATTTTGAAGCATATTTTTCACTCTATCGAATTGTGTTATTCGTTACCGTTCTCAATCTCTTCATTTTTTTTTTTTTGTAGGCTTTTTGACAGCATGGACAAAATTCAAATCCGCACGATTTTCTTGTTCCAGTTCAAACTAGGCCAAAAAGCTGCCGAGACAGCTTGTGATATCAATGATGAGTTTGTCCCAGAAACCACTAACGAAAGTGTGGCACAACGGTTATTCAAGAAATTCCGCAATGGTGATGAAAGCCTCGAAGATGACGGTCGTGGCCAGCCAACTGCGGTTGGTAACGGACATTTGTAAGGCTTAATTGAAGCCGATCCTCGCAAAACGACACGAGAAGTTGCTGTTGAACTAGAGGTCAACCACTCAAGTCGTTCACCATTTAAAGCAAATAGGGAAGTCAAAAAAGTTGGATAAATGGATGCCGCATGAATTGAATGATAATAAAAGAAATTGTCATTGCGCCTTCTGTGCAACAAAAACGACCCATTTCTCGAGGGGATTGTGACGTGTGATGAAAAGTGGATCCTCTACGACAACCAGCAACGTTCGGCACAGTGGCTGGATACTGGAGAAGCTTCACAACACTTTCCAAAGCTGAAATTGCACAAAAAAATTATGGTGACTGTTTGGTGGTCTGCGGCCAATCTCATCAATCACACGTTCTTGAATCCGGGCAAAACGATTACATTGACAAAAATGTGTCGATTCTAATGGTTTTTATTTCGATTTAATAAAGTTTGTTAGGAAAGGAATTATGATCTTTTGAAGTTCAACGTCAAAAATTATGATCTTTTTGAAGTTCAACGTCAAAAACAACTATTTTTTTTTTTTTTTTTTGCACCAATTTAATAAGAATAGTTTACCAGCAACTTTGATGTTGTAAGCTTGATATCTTAATCGACTGAGCTCTTCTCATGTATGGTAATATTCTTAACCAAAGGCTTATAAATCTCATTGTGAGAAAAAGTGCTTTATCTCCCGTGAGAAGACACAATTACAAACACAAGAATCCATTGAATTGTCTGCGTTTGTTCTGAAAATATAGAAAACTTGAAAGTTCCACATGCTATGTTTTTGGAAAATTTGAGATGAGAATTAATAATTTAAATTTGTATTACTATTCTCATTTTGGTTGTTGTGTTTATGACATTTTAACAAAACCTGCAACCATGTTTTCGGATAGAAATAAAAATAATTCTATAGTAATGTTACATATCCAGACAAGAATGACTTACAATGCCCAAAATTCATGCTAGAATTGTCCATTGGTTCTATTTGGTCATGGGTGACAGAATGAAAACAATCTATCCCATGGATCAAATAAAGAGTTGAATTTGAAATTCTGTCCAGGTTTCAAAGTTCAACTAAAAGGTTCAAAAGTTCCAAAACAAATCATATGAAGAAAGTTTGAAGTTACATTCACACTATAACAGGCATGATGAGAATAATTGTCCAAACGTGTTTATTTAATGGTGGAAGTGTCTATATTTTATATTGGTGTATTGACATGCTTTTTTTTTTATTTATTTAACATTCATTTTTGTTGTTTTTCCAGAAAAAAACCCAAGCCACAAGCACAGGAACTTACATTGATGAGAGTGCAATCGTAATGCTCAAAGCTTTGACACCAACACAGACAAGGAAACCATGCTTTATTCATTTTTTCCCCGTTCAAAGAATGAAGACTTACATTTAAAAACCCGAAATCAAATCCAATTCTAAATATCAAACAATGTGCCCAGTTGAGGATGAAGGAATTAATGTTTTTAGCCAAGGGGTGGGGGGTAATAAACATGATTTGTATCGGGTTAAAATTATCTGTTCTGTTACTTGTCTTGTGATCAGTGAATTTATTGAGACCAGCTTTCAAACAAATCACGCTACCATCTACAAAAAAACAGTTTTGTTAGTTCCATCAAAGATTCTCTTTCAAACATTTTCAGATTTTTCCAATTATGAGGATTTTTTTAAATTTTTTATATATATATATATATACTTTATGAAATTATGAACTCTGACTTTATATTTATATATATATACTTTATCCTATTAGACTCTGAATGAAATAGTAAACACTTTAGAACTTCATGGTCAGCAGCTCGATTTTTAGATGTAAGCTAATGGCATCCTCATGATGATGCCATTAGACTGAAGCTGCTAGCTAAGGAACACTGAAGTGTTAAAATTTTTCAGAGTTTTAAAAACAAAAATAGTATATTTTAAATTAAAAGTTTCTGATAAAAATTAATCATTAAAATGGGCATTAAAAAAAAAAAAAAAATGGACCGATTTGGTAAATTGCTAAATTTTAACAGAATCTAAAAATGAAATGTCATTCTAAACTAAAGCTAAAATATTAACATGTATGAAAATAGTTTTTTAATGCATACAGAAATTATTTGCTTTATCTAACACTCATTTTTAGGAACAGAAATGTGAAAGTGTCACTAAACTTGAAAGTTATCTTACATGCAATCCTGGAAAGAAATTATGAACTCTGACTTTTGTTTAAAAAAAACAAAAAAACGCAGCCTTCTCCACGTATAATTTTAATATGATGCCATACAGCATTTTATTTATCAGATTGAATAACGGAGCCAACATTTTCTACAATTTTAAGTTCATTTTTTTAAACCTTGTAGATTACCTTTTCCCACTGCATAAATGCATATAGAAAATGAAGACATTTAAATTGACCAAATTTTTTTTTTTAGTGTGAGGGGGTAGGGGGGGAGGGGGGGGGGGGATGGAAAATTAAATGTATTGTTTTGAAATCAAAACCATTAGCTTATTGCATTTTTGTTGTTGGGGGTGGGGGTACAATATATTCAACAACTCTGAACTTGACCTTTGCAAATTTATAACCAAGCAGATCAGATACAGACACATTTATTCAGAAGACTTGCTCTTGACAACTAAATTATATTCAAGTTTTGCCTTTGTTTCCTCACGATAGCATTTTTTAGCAGTTTTAAAATTGTCCTTTAATCCTAAGTTTAACATGCAATCAAAAGCTATAAAATCATTTCAATGCACAATTTTTTTTTTTTTTTTTTTTTACTACAAATATTGATTTTCTCATGGTTTTCATGACAACAATCAAAAACACAGTGTGATCCTTAAATCTCAAGAAATCTGCACAATTCGTGATAAGCAAATTCAATATTTGGTATATAAAAAAAAAATATCAAGAGCCAACAAAACTTGGAATTATTAAAATTTATATTTTTACAAATTTTGCAAACTGACAATAAAAACGTTTTTTTTTTTAGTACTGTGTTATTTATTTGTGATTTCATGTGAAAAAAAGAAACAATGTTTTGAAAACAAATGTGGTGCATATTTACATGAGTAATCGTTTAAACCAATGCATTTCAGATGAAAACATTGTGTACCCATGTGTCATGATAACATTAGTAGACATTACACAAATGACGAAATATGATCTAGTAGAAAAATAATTACAGGTAAAAATAGATTTATTGAATTATCAAATTTTATTGTATGTGTTTACTTGTGTGACCAATTAAATATGACATCATGGGAGATAACCCTTGACTTAAATTAGGGGTCTGCCATATTTACACACACTATATAGGAACATAATTGTAGCCGATTTTTAATTTCAAATACTTTTAGCACATCACTTGCTGAGTCATTTTTCATAATCTGTGGAAGACCAATTTCGCCATGACACACAAGTATGTAATAATGTTTACACCTGAAATGTGTGGCTTTAAGATCAATGTAAACAAGTACCACGAATGTTTATTTGTGAATTTTTTTATGAAACCAAAGTAATAGGTGTACAAGTGTTAATGCAGGTTCAATTTTTAAATGTTCACACATTTTTAACAGAAGAAAGGGAAGTTATATTCCAGCAATAAAGTGTTAAGATCTGTTAACATTTAAAATATAATAGTTGTTTGAAAAAAGTGTCAAAAGTTTATGGCTAAGAAATCTTTAGGTTTTCAAATCTGTTTCTTCTAATTTGAAATGTGAAATTTTGATCATCTTAAAACATTAATAATTTTGATCATCTTAAAACATTAATAATTTTGATCATCTTAAAACATTAATAATGAAAAAAGTGTAAACAATGAGCTGAAAAGTATACCAAGCAGATAATGGATTCAACTGTTCTGTGCGGAAGACATCTTTTTCAAACTTTTAATGTTCCACATGAGATAGAAACATCACAAAAGTGAGGAGTGATCAACAAATAAAATAAGCTGAATTCAAATTCGTTGAATCAGAAAAGAAACATTTGACACAATTTGATGAAATTAGTTTTATTAGCAATACATGTCATATTTAAATGGTGTGAATAAACATGAAATTCTACACTTAAAAAAAGAACCTTCTTATTTGAAGTGTAGATTAACATTATACAGCGATTAGAATTTGCAATGCTTATTCAACACTTCTGAATAAGATTTCTGAATGAAAATGTATTCACAGAAATAAAAAGAAAAAACAATCTGTATATTTTGCATTTATTATTGTATAATGCAATTGATTCTGAAGTCAGTTCATATATCCTAAGGAGTAGATCTTAAAAAAAAAATGTTTTATATTTAAACTATTTACAATATTAGATTATATGTGGGTGCTTCAAAATGAATATTCCTGGTTGTGATTTAAATCAATATTTTTAAGGCATATGATTTAGAAAGAACATATATAATTTTTTTAAACGAAGATCAGTGTTGAAGTCATTTTGGAAATTGTAATAGAAGATCATTTTCTATTACGAAGTTGAGTATTCTAGCAGAAAGGCCAAATGGTTGAGCTGAAAGCATTTTCAAGGGAGACAATTCAAAAAGTTAAGCAACTTACAAATTCAGATATAATTTAAAATTTTTATAATTTTCTCTGTACAAGTATAAAATATTAGATTAAAATGTTTTTAAAATTGTAAACTTGTAATTCAATTAAAATAATATTTGGAAGGCTTGTATTTTCACTGGAAATAATAGAGCATTGGGGGAAAAAAACCTAAAAAAGAAATATTGGAAAAAATAAATTGACAACAGAAGATTCAATTCAGAAAAGTGAATGTATCCGTCAATCAAAAGTGGAATGCAAATAATCATTTAAAGTAAAAGTTTTGTTGTACACAAAATCAGCATTTTTTTGGTGACAAAGTCTTGAAGAAACAGAAGTGGTTTTCTTTAAAATATGGCAAGAGATATCTTGGTAGTTGCCAGTCAGTCTCTCTCTGCTCGCAATTGTTTAGTAAGACCAATATCTTACGGTGAAGGACACTGAAGATTGATAACAAAATGTACCTGGAATTTTGCTAAAGAACTCAACTATAAATAAGCCAAATTATAACTTGAGAAAAGATTTTATCGAAACAAAGTCAGCAATTTATTCAGCTTTTCTAAGGTTTTTGGAAAATAAGAAAATATATACTTTTTTTTTTAATATGCGGGTAATTTTGAAGACAAAACTTACAAAAATATTTCTTAGCATAAAAAATATAAACATGAAATTTTATGCCACAATGAAATGACATGGAATACAAAGTTGGTTGGCTTTTGTGCAATTGTTCATTTCCGACAAGAAACGATTTAAGAATCTTGCATAGAGGAAGAGAAAGAATAAAAAAAAACGTTTCGAAGACTGATCAATTAGCTTATTCATTCATAGAACAGACTAATATAGTATGTAAAATTTTTTATTAAGCGTGTGTATATATATATATATGATGATTGCAACGTCTTGTCAGACAAGTGTCACTCCCTCAGACACTTAAAGTCCATGAGCCCATATGCCTGAGGGAGTATCTATACAAAGATGATGTTACAGAGTCTTAGCTTTGTACGACAGCTAAGTCTCTCTCGGTTCAAAATGTTGAGATCCAGCAACAAGCAAGAGCAAGATAGCCAGCAACAAATTAAACTGCAAACCAGCTTAATGCAGGTACTGGTCTCCCATTATATATAAACACACACACAGAGTGTATATAAAAAATTATCAGCATTGTCTGGCCAATAATAATTTGAAAATTTGCAAACATGATTCTTCAAGTACATTCGTTTTCCATATTCAAAGCTATTCCATTTCACCCTATGTTCATAAGTAAAGGTTTTATCATCACTCAAAGTGCAAGTACATTTTTACAGACATTATATATGAGAGAGAGAGTGGAAACTTCTGATAGTTGTCTTAAAACATTTTATACAAGAGTTGTTCAAGATGAAAAACTGGATAAAACAAAAGTCGCATTTTCAGCCTGCAATGTTTTCTGAAAATGCAGAAATGTTTGCATAAGATCTATGAAATGGAAAGATTCAAATATGAGGATTTCAGCTTCCAAGTCTGGAAAATCTTCAAGCAACAGTCTTTTCATGGTGAACCAAGGACAACCAAAAATCATAACATGAAAAAGCTGGCAAATTCCATAATGTTCATGAAGACATTGAAAATTATTTGAATGCCAATAAATGTTTTTGTTTTTTGTTTTTTTTCCCCAACAACCACAAAAAATGATAACAGGCTGTCATATGAATAGAGAAAGTTAGCAAGCCAATAATTCTTTTGGACGTATTTTAATTGTAGCATGGGAATATTTTGGAAATAAGATTTAGAAATTTCCAGAAGATTTAATTAAGTTCTTTTAATAAATATTAAGAAACTAAGAACCTGCAACATATAAAACATTTTTTTATATAGATGGAGAAAGCATATTAAAGTGAAAAATAAAGTATGAGCATAATTTCTCTATTTAACCAGTTTTATACTTTTTAACAATTTTTAAGATAGATTTTCAATATTTGAAACCATGTTTCATCCATAAATTTGTTTTGAAATGCTTAGCATGCATGATTATTTTAAATTAGATTTTCAGACGAGTGATGATAACTTTGTTTTTATTGGAAATTGGGACATCTTTGTTTTATTTTACCAAAATAAATTCTAAAAAAATAGGTCTTACACTTCTGCATTTTACTTTGTTTACACACACATTTAAACAGAAAAATATATAAAACAAGTTCTGTGTCCTTTAAGAGAAGGACAATTTTAAGTGAAACCAAAATTTGCACGTTTACTTGTTTTTTTTTTTTGGCGGGGGAGGGGGTGTTCTTATTCACAGATAGTTGGATATGGATTTCTTAAATGAGTGATATTCAAATTATGAACATGGATGAATAGAAAATAGAAAGTTACTAAAAGTTTGGTGCATAAAAATATTTGATACTGCCTCAGAATAGATAATTTTCTTGAACCTTTCATATAATCTACACAAATATCAAGTTGAATCATCTAAATTCCATGTTAAAAATTTTCATAAATTTAAAGGATTTTTTTTTTTTGTACATTCTTTTTAACATTAACTGAAAATTCCAGTTTTCATCATTCTTGGAATAAATATATGCTTTAAAAATTAAAAAAATAGACCTGTTTTAATTTGTTAAATGTAGATTTAAAAATGTTTCTTTTTCACAAGTAAAAATATGTATTTTTAAATCATTTTTAAATATATCTTTAATCTATAAATAATTTTTTAAAATTCTAAAACTGAAAAGTTTCACATGGAAAAAAAATGTCAACTGACAATATTTATTTAAAAATAAACAAAATTAGACATTCTTTGAAAACCTGAAAGTTTGGAGAACCCATTTTATCATGCTCTAATATTGACTGCTATCAAGAACTCAGCATATGCATATACATTGGAAAGATTTTTTCAGAAAATGATATGTCATTGAAAAGAATAAAATTAAAACAAAATTAGAAAATATTTGAAACAATTAAAATTTTAGTTATTTATATTATTGACAATTATTCACAAATTCTGCCAATAAATTAAAAGTTATTCTTCGATACATCATGTATTTTTCAAGAGTTATTTGTTTAAATAATTGTATGAAGAGAAAAAATAAGTGCAATTCTTTTTAAAGTCATTTTCTTTTGTTATGGGCATATGCTAATATATATATATATATATTAGATTACATTATCTGTCTTTTTCCAATGCGTAGTATTGCAGTAGCAGCAAAATTGGGAGGAGTCGAAAGGAGAAATCGAAGAAACAGAAGAGAGGATCAAGTGATAAGTCGAGCAACCAAAGATCCATCACACATTTGCAGTAATCTTTGAAAGCGATCTTTAAATCTTGCAATATTTTGAGCTGCTACAGACATTGCAACATTATTTTGATTTCTTGGCATATAAGTTTCATAATCATAAGCATTTGGCTCAATATAAGGATTTGTCTGTAGGTAGCCCATGTCTCGTCCTTGAACAGTAGCAACAGCCGCAGCTGCTGCAGCCAGGTACTGCCTCGAAGCTGCTTCTGCATTCACTTCTGGCACAAACACAGCTTCATTGATCCTTTCTTTAGCATTGCAGGTGAGGGACATGGCTGGTGGAGTATACGTCATCTTGTAGGAGTTGATTTCAGCTAGAAGTTGCTTCAATTGAAGTGACAGCTCTTCTCCAAATAACTGGCCATGTTTCTTGTGACGGTTGAATAAAAGTAATGCACTGAAAAGTTAAAATAATATTTTTAGAAAAAAAGAAATAAAAATTTTAATCGTGGTAGCACAAAGTTAACCATAATCAGTCATCAATTTGGCATGAAACACTCATTCTCAGTCAATGGACGTTTGACCGTTCTTAATGGAAATATTACTAATCTCCTTCACATCTTCAGCTTATATTAAATTTTACCTTCCTCTAAATTATATTAAATGACTCGATTTCAAAATCCTGTTTTAGATTTTGTCTTAGAGAAATACCATAAAGCACATTTTGTGCAAAGTTGTATATCTTGATTCTAGAAAGTGTTTAAAATTTAAAGTTTAAGGGCTCTTCAGAAGGAATTTAAATTTAGAGAAAACTTTCTTCATTGGCGTTAGTATAGATCATATTTAATGCAAATCTGAAATTTTTTAATTTTCAAATGAAAAGTTGTGTTTATTATGCATTTTAAAAAATTTGAACTTTCAAGAATACTAAATATCTAATACTTATTGTTAAAAATATCACAAAGTGCTTCTACCTGCTTTTTACACCCTTTGCAAATAAATAGATCAAACTAAATATACCGCACATTATCACCCCTTCTGCTTAGCAGCTGTGTTTCAAAATTTATAATGATTGATTAGTTTGGGAATGGATCCTGTACATACAAATATATGAATACACACACATACTATACATCATGTATACACATAACATAATAGTAATATATTGTGTATATATTTTCAGCATTAGGGAATCGTCAGGCTATGAAACCTGAACTCCTCTGTAGCTTAATTGCCAAAATATATTTATACTAGCATTTCAGCCCGGCGTTTCCCGGATGTTTGGAAGTGTATGTTGAGCAAAAAAAAAAAAAAAGCGGTCAATTTTTTAACTTTGACCCCTATTATGACCCCTTAAGATTTATTGTTTTGGGCTCAAATCAAGTTATTAAGTTAGATCCATGTCCAAGGAACCTATATCTAAAATTTCAAGTGTTTAGACCCAAAATTGTCCGAGGAGTTTGGTAGAGTTGTCAACGGTCAAATCGTTGAACTTTGACCCCTTAACAGCCAAATTTCTGGCTGAAAACCGATCACAAAGATTTTCCCAAATCTCAGTACCCTGTATATCAAATTTTGAGTCTGTAGACTTAAAATTGACAGAGTTATTCCGTAGGGAAATGTAGACACAGACACGTTCACTTTTATAAGATATATAGATTAGTATAGTCTAATTAAAAAGAAAAAGAACTTGGTTGTCGATTAATTTGGGACACTAAAGTTTTATGCAATAGAATGTTTTATTTTGAGAGAAAGAGAAAGAAATGTAGCATTATGATTCGAGTATCAATTACTTTAATGGAAGGGAAACAACTAGATTTGTATTTTCATGTCTGTTCAAAGTAATTCCCCTTGATTTGGTTATTTCCCCTTGTTAATGATAGTTGAGAAATATTTTATAGAAAAAAAAGAATGCGTACAATTATCTTTTGTTGGTTCATCAAAGGAACATTTCCCATGTTTTATTTGTATATTCTATACAACAGACACTTCATTTTGTCATATTTGGCCCTTATGTTTCTTATCTATGTTTTAGTTGTTGAGTTTACATAGCAATGTATTATGTCATTCTATATCAATACTTTTCTATTTAATTTTCAAAACAATATTTTTACTTGGATGTTAAAACCCATTTAGAATTCGTATTGATTATTGTCCATCATAAGATTATTAGCTGAGGAGTATTGTGATTCCTTATTTTTCTCAATTGAGTTTCAAATAATCCTTCAGTTTTTCACGTGGTTTTGCTATCAAATGATTTTGTCCATGCTTGTCTCACTGGAAATGGCAAAGAAAAAGATTGGATCAATTAGGATTCGTCCATAAAATGTACACTTTTCTCACAAATTTATTGCTGTCCATCAGTTCATTTGATACAAATACATTAAAGAGAAATCTTTTCAGATATATTTTAACAGCTATTAAAGAGACTCCGTTCATAAATACATTTGTAAACTCAAGAGAAATGTGTATTGCATCAGCTGATTTCTTTTTCCTGTTATTTTTCTTTCAAAACCTGGATTCAAAAGATTAATCTTTATATTATTCATTTACAATAGAATTATAATTTCTTTGTATTGAACTATTACATTTATATTATCTTGAAATTAAAACTAAAATTCGATTTGAATTGTTCAAATTTGATCATATTTTAGGAGGGAAGGGGGGAAATAAAGTCTATTTGTTATTGAATTTTTCTGCAATCTCACCTCAACATGTTGGTATTCTCACTTGAGAGAAATAAGAAAATATGATGGTGGAGGATACTTTTTTTTTTTTACTTTCCTTAATATAAATTATTTTGTTTTACAAGCGTAAGAAAAAATTGATGCCTCCATTACAAACTACACAGTAAATCTAGTTCCATTAAAATGTTACACATTCTGAATGAACAGTGTGAAGTTACAAGAATACTACATGCAAAAAAATTAACTCACTGTTTGCCAAAGCTGATTTTTTTTGTCCCCCCTCCAAACCTCTAAACATGATCTCAAATCTGCTAAGTTCTGCAGAGAAAAACTTGTCACAACTTATACCTACTCTTTTACCAAGGCTGGTGGACCAACTGCAGAATAGTCAACTGCAATCCTCTCCATTGATGCCATCAAAAACAAACTTGTCTCAACCAATGATTCACACAATGCAAATGGCTTCACTTTTCAGGTGAAAATTTAACAGATTAAAACATGTACGCAACCAAAATAATATTTCTTCATAAATCAAATTTACCAACTTCCAACATTCTTGCCTCATCCACCATATTTTATGCGAAGCATATCATTCCTGCCTCAATATTACTAATCTACACAGGAACTTTGAACTGCAAAAATTTGATAGTCAATAGGACAAAGCATAGCTGGTACTGTTAAAACCACTTGTTGGATGACCCAGGAGGTAATACTCTCATCGAAATTTGAATCTGTATATAACTTTCTGACAAATTTGAATCCCATATTCTTTGCCTCACAAAAAAACACAATCATGATATACAAGTGAGAAACTGCTAGCACGACAGACCAGACAAGCAGCACTAGTATAAAAAATAAAGTCACTCAATCAGCATTTGTTACTGTGCTCATAAATGATACTATAGAGACTCGAGGCGCTTGTAGTTGGTTATTTATAAATTCTTTATCCTACGACTTTTCAAGTGAACATTCATTTTGTTGCAAAGAGTGTGATGAAAACAGGCATAAATATTTCATAATCAGAAAATCTTATTAAATTTGGAAATCATGAATATGGAATCACATGGAGCTGTCGTAACAATTGGGAGCAACAAAAACAAGCATACTGCTTAGATTTGTGAATGATGATTGTGTTGGCCACTCCCTGGCTTTGTGTACATCTCCAACAGCAAAGTTAAGAAATCTCAGACTATCAGGAGATAAGGACTAAATAATTGTATTACTTCTGTAAAGCAAATAGACAGGCAAAATAAAATATTCACCGATAGAAAACCTAATGCTCATTTACAAAAAACAATACATTGTTCAGGTTGTGTACAAGTTAATTGATAGCTGATGACATACTTTACTGAAATTCTAAGACACTTGAGTAAAGAGTCAAAATTAAATAAAAAAAAAATTGATATCACTGCAGCTCTTATGATAGATGTGATGACATTGTGATCATATAGAAATCAAATCGAAAATGTGGATGCACCGTTAATAAAAGTTCAATTAGATATTGTTATTAAGGATGGGAAAAACAAGCAAATGACAGAGTTTGTCTCTGCAGAACTGAGCAGATTCTGGATCATGTTTAGAGGTGGAAAAAACAACTTTGGCCAGAGATATCCATGGCAATATGTATAAGGCTGAGCATCATATCACAAATGCCAAATTTGGAAAACTTGTGCATCACATTAATAAACAACATTCACGCCAGGTTTTCAAACGCTTTTCTGTTGTGTGAATTTAGAGTGTTCAGTTTCCATCCAATTTGAGTCAGGAGTAAGGAAGAGCTGAAGATCTAAGGAGAGGAGGAGTTAAAAATTAAGACTTAACTACGGCAATGAACAAATCTACAAATGAGTTGGGAATGGTGTTTATGCAGACTATCATTAATACTGTTCACTTTTAAGTCAAGAAAGTTCTCAAAAGAGAGTACTGCTCTTGAGACAATATGTCAGAAACTTTAGGATCCTTGCTCAGCTGGCCAGCACTATCAAGATAGCGTCTTAGGTTTAATTGGATGTTCACACTTGAAGAGGCACTGACCAAATAGAAAGGTATTAAGCTATATAATATGGATGGCAAGTACTTACTGGCAAATGCTATTCACATTAATCTCTTCATAATATACCAAACACATGCCTACATCATTTAAGATTTCTTCTACTGTTTTATTAAGTTTTATTGTTATGCTAAATATTTCATAAGGATTGATTAAATTTTCTTAAATTACAATTAAATGTGCTTTATTTTCAGACTAAAAAAATCTTGACAAGAATGTTTTGTTCATCTGCTAAAATCAGCACTTCTTAATTTATGTTATCCATTTTTACTTTAAATAATTTCTTGTTCACATGCAAAATTGTCATCTATTTTTTTTAATATTTATTTTGGGGTTACAAAAATATTTCCTTTGAATATTCCTGTTGGGAATATTCCCAATTAGTCACATATTTCGTAACTGATTCAACTTAGGTTTTAAAAGGAAGGTTGGGTAATTATGCAGTTTTCAGACTCAGAATTTTATTAGGAAGATGATATGCTGTAGATCAAAAATTGTATTCTGAGAATTTATCGTTCATCCATGTATTTAGTGGAGCTTTATGGTTATGTGGAAGTTCAGAAATATATATAGATTTGCTATGTTATTTTATAGTCTACTAGCTATGATATTGTAAATAGCTTGTTATATATTCTTCAGAGTTCTTAAAGTGAAATTGTAATTTAGTTTTACAAATTTTCAATTACCATAGAGTTTTTTTATTTTTTGTGATAATTTTGACAAGCACATTCACGATACCTTTTCTCGTTATTTCAGTATTGTTTATAGAATTGTGTTTTCTGGGAACTGAGTGTTTTGCCAGAGATTTTCTGGATTTTGGGCTAGATGGTTTTAACTTGGGAGAAAAAATTCAGTTGGCTTACATGATTTTGCCAGGAGTTTCTTTTGATCTTAATTCCTTTGTGTGCTTTATCTGGAGGAGATTAAAGTGGATTCATTGTTAAATTTACACAGGCCTTAACATTGTAAACAAATAGCTTGTCTACATTCTTTGTTGAACTATGCATTGCTGTTATTTTGTGCAAGATGATGTGAACATTTTTTTATATCCCTTCTAGTTTGCCTGCTTTAAAATCGAATCAAGCTTCGTCACAATCCAAATTTTCAAGTACAATTCGGAAATGATCACTAACAGAAACTGTCATGCACATCCAAGAAAATTCAAGGCTTACAGACTCAAATCTATGTTATAGTTAGAGCCAGTAGATGGATCAAATGTATTTGGCGTTTTGTAATGAAAATGCATAAGTTGTTAATGTTTTCAAGCATTCTACCTTTTCTGAATTTGTGCTTGTTCATTCCTGTATAGTGTTATGTATGTTAAAGACTTCCAGCAGAAGCTGACTTGTTAAAGTATTATATTCGTTTTTACTGATAGAATTTTGCAGTTGGAAATATAAGAAACAATATTCTATGGCGATTGCTTGGAGTTAAATTTAACTTGACTTTGAGGTGACCAAGATTACCATACCTCCACAAGCTCTTTCTCTGATATCAAACATAAGTTTGAATATTTAAAAGAAATTTGTTAAACTTGTCATTTACTTTAATGTTTCTTGAAGGTAAACAATATCTGGACAAACATTTGTTAATAACAGCAGTAATTCTTTCATGTTGGCTTCCATTCCATGACAATTCCATTGTATTATTTTATGGGTCATATTTTCTTTTCTTTTTTTGTTTGATCAAAGTTAAATATTTTCTTTTGGTTCCAAGATTTTCTGAACTTTTTTACATTTCATCATCACCTGATTGCAATTTCATCTCTTATCAGAATTTAACTTCTTAGTTAAAAGCAACTAAATTTCAGTGCTATAGTGTTGTCAGTTTAGATTCTAGTTTTTTTTATCTTGTTTATTTGCCTTTATTTTCTTGATTGTTGATCTGAGTTGTGTTGGTTTCGGTTTCCAACTTTTCATGGATTTCGAATTTGTTAGTTTTTTTATAGTTATCTGTTGAGTTTCTTGTTTTTATAGTTATCTGTTGAGTTTCTTGTTTTAGGAATGTTTTTTATTGTTATCTTTCTTTTTTAGCATTTTGAGCAGGTGGTAATTTTTTGTTTAATTTTCAGACATGTTTTTTTGTCTTTTGTCTTATTAATATCTGATTATAATCTTTTAGGTTTTCTTGAAATGTTGATTATTTACTTATGATTTAGTTTGACGAGTTTTCTAATAAGTTTTCTGTATTGTCATTTGTATTTTGTTATATTAATGTGGTTGTTTTCGAGGTAACTTCTGCATGTTTTTTTAAATATGACTAAACATTTTTTCTTGCTTCCAAGTAAGGTACATTTGTTTTACTGCGATGATTTCTTTTTGGTATATTGTGCTGGTATTTGAATAGGCTGGATGCTTTTCATTACATTTTATATTTCATGAACATTTTATATCTTTTTGGCTTTCTTCTTCTGTGTGGTCGAGTCCTTGTTCTCCATTTTTCTCCACATATTTTGATCCCTCTACATATTTCCTTATGGCTCCCATATTTATGATATTTGTGTCATCTTAAAGGTGTTGGTATATATTATTCTACTTTTTCAATTTTATTTTTATCTCTTTAAAAATAATAGGGGTGTCAAAAGTTAGTATGCATGTATTTGTTGGTGTGAATTGACTATTCTTTTTGTGTTTAGACGTTTATACTCCTTGCTTATTTAATGCTATAATTATCTTTCCTTTATTGCCAAGGCCAATTCATGATTTATTACAAGTCGTTTTGATATAGTTTTTCATGTGGAAAAAAAATTGCATCTATAATTTTAGAATTTTTAAACAAGTTTTGCGAGTCTTTGTTTATTTCAACAAAAAATTCCCATTTCTTGATAAATTAACTCTTGCTTATTAGTATTTTTTCTATTTTCTAGCAATTTGACAACTAAGAATTTTGGAACGCTGTTTAAGGGTCAAAATTGTTTTATTTATCTGACACCCATGATTAACTAGTGCTTTTTCTTTTGTTTTGAAGAACAAGACTGAGCAAAAAAAACAAAAAAAAAACAAGTAAAGCTATAATTTTTGGTGCATCATTGATCAGGGAGCCAGTATATTCAAATAGCCTATTCTGATTAACATCAGTATCAGCATATTTTGAGATTAACAAATTAAACAATTTAACAAAAAATTAACAAATTAATCATTTAACAAATAATTAACAAATTAAGCGTTTAACAAAAGATTCACCTAATTGTTACAGAAATGTAAAAGGAGACTGTGCAGATGAATGAAGTTGAATTTTGCCTAAAAGTTGTTATTACGCAAGGACATATCGCGTAACATGATATCTTGATTTTATAAGGAGACATGAAAAGTGGTGCAAAACTATTCTGCTTTGGCGGAATTTATTTTACTGAAATGCTATTCTTCTAATAATATGTATAAACATAAAAGTTATCTTGTATTTTCAAAGTCAGCATTTATACTCAATTCAGACAAGCCTATTTTTTCGTTTTTTTCCTTCCACTTTATAGTGGCATGGATATATTTTATCTTGTCTCAGTTTCTTCTGAAAATACTTATTCTGATTAAGAAAAAAAAAGTGGAGACATTCTTGCTCACCATAACAACAAAATAATTTTTTGACATTTCTACCTATTTCTGCTATTTATGACTTTTTCGTAAAATTATTTCTCATAATACAAAGTAAAATATTTTTCTTCTACTTCCACTTGCAACATGTTTTGAGCATTTTAAAGGATACAAGAGGCCTTACCAGATCACTGAAGCTATTCTGGAATGAAAAAAATTATTCTAATGCATTGTCTGCATTCTTAAAATGTCTGTTTTATAAATCTATTTTCAAATATTGCAAGGAAGTAATCATGTGCAGAGTTTTCTCCCCTGGTGTCTGCAAAAATCAATTTCATTAAGTAGTTTCAAGCAGAATTGTTTCTCACCTCCACATTAATTCTTTACTATTAATTTACTAGTTTCTCACCTCCACATTAATTCTTTACTATTAATTTACTAGTTTCTCACCTCCACATTAATTCTTTACTATTAACAAAACATTTTTTTTTTCAACTTCAAAAATCCAAGTTAGTAAAATTTATTTCCATTTCTTCATAAACATGTCATTTTTTACTATCAGGAAGATACAGTTATTAGAATAGAATAGATAATAAAACAGGGACCCGATCCTTGGATTAACCATTAAGGAGTCTGTCCTATCAGCAGGTGCAAAGTACTGGGGCTGCTGTATCGCCATTTGGTGAATGGATTCTGGACCATGCAGTAGCTTCTCGTGGGTCCTCTCGATGCCATATTAGTGGGTAATTGTTACGGCTTTACCTTTTCATGTGCTACAAAAAATATTTCTTCATTTCTATTTCTCTCTTACTTTCCCTCTCTGTCCTGCTTCAAGCAAGTCTGTCGACCTAATCCACAATTCCCAAAACTCCATCATGAAAAGTTTTAATAAAAAATACACGATTAAACCCGGATCTCCAATTTCTAACGTAGACCCCCACTACAATGTCTCCTTCTCGAATATCAGAGGTCTACGTTCTAACCTTCCAGAAGTTGAAGGGAGACTAAACCAGACATATTCTTTCTAAGTGAAACTGGCATTGGACAGACTATTTCCCTAGATGAGATACTCTAACTTTCTAAGTGAAACTGGCATTGGACAGACTATTTCCCTAGATGAGATACTCTAACTTAACTTCCAAATCTGACCAACAGATCGCCATGGCCATGGAATATGTGCCTATATAAAAGATGGGTTTCCATGTGGTAGGGACATCTCCAGAGAAAATCCTAACTTACCCTATATGTGCTTCTGGATTGCACGTGCTCAAACTACTGCATTTATATTTGCTCTCTATCGCCCTCACAACAGTGGAGTTACTATCTTTAAAAGCATATCTGAGAAAATTGACAACGTCCTATCTGCTTATCCTTCAGCTAATATTCATGTCTGGAGACTTTAATGTTCACAATGTGGAATGGTTAACTCACTCAAACAAGACCGATGATGAGGGGAGGTTCTGTCATGGTTTCTCCATTGCTTATGACCTCACTCAGATTGTTCACGAACCCACCCGTGTGCCTGATACTGACAGCCAGTATGCAAATCTACTAGACCTTTTTCTCACAACTTGCCCTGAACTGTGTTCAGCTTCTGTTCTATCTCCACTTGGATCTTCCGACCACTCTGTTCTATCAGTTAAAATAAAAATGAAATGTAATAAGTCCCCAGACGTACCTCTCTATCGTACAGTATATCAATACACTATGGCTGACTGGGATAGCTTCCGTACATTTATATCAGATCTACCTCTGCGTTCCATGTTTAAAAAGCATGTGTCCTTTATAATATCAGACCTGACGGAATGGTTAATTGTAGGTATAGACCGTTTCATACCCTTGAAAAAATTCCAGCAAAAACAGCCAGCCGTGGTTCTCTCCAGAATGTACTGTTGCCATTGTACATAGAAATCACTTTTTCCATTGCTTCCAACGTAATAGATGTACTGAGACTAAAGCTGCTTTCAGGACTGCCAGCAATCACTGTAAAAAAGTTATAAAGAACGCAAGAGAGTTATATGCTCAGTCCATTAAGTCCAAAGTAGCTGAGCAGCGGCTTGGTTCCCACCAGTTTTGGCAAATAGCAGACAGAATCCTGACCAGAATCATGTGCTCTATCTCAACCATCATCAATGGACCTGAGGTAATTTCGTCAGCATCAGACAAAGCCAAACTCTTTGCCAAGAACTTTGCAGCTAATTCTACCCTTTGCGACCAAGGCCGCCAACCTCCAATATTTTCTCCTATATCAGAAAACATACTATGTGATATACAAATATCTGGTCGTGATGTTGCCAAGCTAATTAAAAACCTTGATTCCAGTAAAGCAACAGGCCCTGATGGTATTCCAATCATAGTACTCAAAAGACTTCAACCAGAACTAGCGCCCATCCTTACAAAACTGTTTAAACGTTGTCTTAAGGAGAATTGCTTCCCATCACCCTAGAAAATCTCATCAGTATGCCCTGTATTTAAGAATTCAGGTAATCTCTAATCTCCCTCTCAGTACAGGCCAATAAGTCTTCTGTGCATCATGAGTAAGTTTCTGGAAACTGTGTTAAATAGAGAAGTAATCAACCATCTCAGCAAAAATAACCTTCTTAGTGGCACGCAATATGGTTTCCATTCTGATAGATCTACAGCAGATGTGCTTACAGAGCGAATCTCTCGACGGAGGCTTCCTTTCTAGGGCAATTGCTTTTGACATATCAAAGGCTTCTGATAGAGTATGGCATAAAGGTTTACTTCACAATATCTCCAGCTATGATATAGCTGGAAATGTCTTCTCAATTATTAAATCATTTCTCTCTGATAGGTTCATAAGAGTAGTGGTTGATGGGCAGAAATCAGAAGCTCTTAGTATTAATGCTGGAGTCCTTCAGGGGTCCATTCTGGGCCCACTTCTCTTCCTGATCTATATTAATGATCTTCCAAATCACATCCTTACATCATTCGTAGACATTTATGCTGATGACACTACTATCTATGGTAGCACATCTAAGACCGTAAATGACCAAGTTCTCTGATTCTCTCTCCTCTGATCTTGAGCATGTGGTACAATTAGGAAAGGAGTGGCTGGTTACTTTTAATGCATCTAAAACCAAGCTTTTATCTTTACATCAGCAACACTCTGATCCCCATCTGGCATCAATTGAAATGAATGGCTCTCGTCTTAAGTGGAACACATACATTAAATCAGTTTCCAAGGCAGCTGGAAAAATGATGGGATCCTTCCATCGATCCAGTAGATAGCTGATGCAATTCTCTATCTATAAAAGAGCCAGGTACATCCAAGGATGGAGTACTGTTGCCACATCTAACAGGAGCTGCTAGAAAGGATTTATCCTACCTTGATAGAGTTCAAAATAGACTTCGTAGCCTCGTAGGGGATGTCCTTTTCTCTTCCCTGCAACCTCTTTCTCACAGAAGAGATGTTGCGAATTTGTCTCTGCTTTATCATTATTTTCATGGCAGGTGCTCGGCTGAGCACCAATCTATGCCCCCCCCCTCGCCAAACTTTCACAAGAAACACCCGTCTAGCAGAAATCACTATCAATAATTTCCCCCACTCTTTATCTGTACCTAAACCTACATGTAGATTCCATGAGCAAAGCTTCTTTCTTAGAACTGCACGCCTATGGAATTGTCTTCCGTTTTCCTGCTTTCCAGCTGATTACAATATGGTTGTCTTCAAGTCTAACATAAACAAGTTTTTGATGAGCCGTTCTATATAAGTTAACAAATTTACGACATTTCCATTACTAATGATTTCTATATTGTCCAATTTCTACTGTACACTCTTTAACCCTTATCCTCGAGTGGCCTCTTGGCCTTGATAAGTGGTGATGCCTATGTAAAAAAAGAGATGATTTATGGTAGCATAGATCAGGGCTGTGGAGCGAACAAATAGATTTCTTTAAATTAAATCAAGATGACATTTTAAAATGCCAGAAGTCAGAATATGGGTGAATTGTTTAGTACACCAACTTCATAGGATGGTTTTCATCATGTATCACTGAGGTCATTAAAAACAGAGGAAAAGTATTGTCTTAAAAACATGTGAGCTCACTTTAATATCCAAACCTTATAGTATATAAGAAAATTTCTAAGGTTGGAGAAAGAAACAATTCAAAATTCCAGTAGTGAGTATCAAGTTATCAACTCCAAAGTGTTATTACGATAATGCATTACAATGTGTTAATAAGGAAAGGAAAAGTGGACTGTTCCAATTATACTAACCTGATCTGACCTTGAATGCGGCCAAGTTCGCATGCCTCTTTCGCAGCCAAAGTATAACCTGTATCAAAACTGTTTTGAATGACTTCATCTTGACCGCCAGCCATACCATCACGGAAACCTTCCTGTAAAAATAATCATTAACAATTTTTTACTAACTAATTAAGTATTTCTTTATTTGAAAGATATTAATAGTTCAGTTTTAGCAATTTTAAGCCGTTTACAACAGTGATTACCCAGAAAGAAAAACCCATAGCAAAGTAGCACTAAGAAGTTATGAAGAAACTAAAAAGATGATAAAGGAAAATAAAGAATAGACAAATATCATGAAATTCTAAAAATGCCCACCAGAAACCAACAAAATCTAATTATACCTTTACCCTGAATAAAAACTGCAACTTTTCAAAGTATAATTTTTCTCCTAACAAAAAGACAAACATTATCTGCTATTATTGTGGGTGACTCAACCACAAAAGTTTTCAATGTAATTTAAGGAAATCACCAAATAGACGACGCCCACCTCAATTCCCTTCTCATACCCAATTTTGGCCTTGTGGCACATTTTCAAAAAATTCTGTAAAAACTTCAAAAATAAATATCCTGCACATAACTTTTCTTAACATGGGAAGGAACTCCTTCTTGAGATTTCTTCCGATTGAATACCTATTGGAAACTCTGCAGAGTTGAACAATAAAATTGTCACCATAGAAAAGGTGACATGATTCCATTTCCAAAACTAGTTTTCTTTTTTTGTTGCAGACGATCTACTAGTTAGTTAGTGGTGTACAAATCCCAAGAGCGATAGGAGCCTTCTGTCATGTCTGAAAGTGACACAATGTTCAACGAGCGAAATCGGAGATGTGCCGCTGTACAACTCATGCTCTCTACTGATCTAAGTTATTATAACCAGACCATTGCCAGCACCCTCAAAATGCATCACTGGATTGCCACAAAGGACGTACCCAGAGGGATGAAAACAAAGTTTCAGGCCACGGTTATAATCTTTTGTGTGGTTTCAAGTCAGAGCCACATCACGCCACCTTACATCTTCGATGTCAGCTTGAAAGTCAACACCAAAGTGTACCTGGATGTGCTGAAGAGTGTGGCGATTTCCTGGTGCAATCAGGTGGCTGCTGGCAGACCCTGGGTATAGCAGCAGGACAGGCCCACACGTACAGAGAAAGCCAGGCTTGGTTTCAGAAAGAGTGCTATAACTTTGTACCCTTCTCTCACTGGCCCTCCCTCCTCCCCCAACCTGAACCTGCTGGACTATTTTGTTCGGTCATATCTCGAGAACATCACCAACATGACCTCCCACAACACCAAAGCCAGCCTGATCGGTGCCATCCACCGAGCTCCTGTCGGCGCCTGTGGAAAAGGAATGCTCCAAGTTCCAGACTCATATCAAGGCAGTAATTGAAGCTGAAGGTGGCTACATTTAATAGATGTCAGCTCTACTACATAATCAAGTTACCTGGATTGATTTTTTTCATAAATTTTTAAAATGAAGCTATAGTGTTGTTTTCTTTAGGACGACAATTTTATCGTTCCACTCCGTATTCTTCATCTTCGTCTGTAAGCTTTTACAATTCAAAGTATCCTTGGATTGATACTACCATTTTGTCTGAAACAATATTTCTCTTCTCTTCTGAAACTAAAATAGCTTACAACTCAAAATTCTTACCTTCTGGTTCAAATTTTTAAATAATCTAATTTCTAGGTAATCATGCAAATATTTCAATAAGGAGGTTGTAAACTTTGTGATTCTATCATTCTGTTATTTAATAAGTTAAAAAAATCAAAATTTTTAGTATTCATTTTCAACAGTTAACTTAAAACAGTAACCAAGATGAAAAACTTATAAAAAATAAGTAAAAAAAAAAAACAAAAAAAAACATCCCGATGAAAGAAATTAGCAAAACGTTCAAATTTTAAAATTAGTCACTGGATCTTGATTCGTTGTTTTTTTTTTTTCGTAGTTTTTGTTTTTCATCAAAATGTTCTTTATATTTTATTTGGCGGACATTTCCTTTCAGTTAAATCTCCATATAAAATTTGTTTAGGAAGTTGGTTATGAGTATCTCAGTCGATACTGTATCTCACATTCAATGCTCAATATTTTGCTGCCACTTTCCCAACATCTACACAAAATCCATTGTAAACATTATATGCTTTCTGTAAATCACCCATATTTTGAATCAAAGATGATAAAACAGGTTTTGTATGCCTTCATTTGGATCTTAAATAGCATGTCGGATTCAAAGGCATTGGTTGAAAATAAAGCTGCAGGACTCCAGGCATTGTTGCAGAAATGTTCAAAACTGCAGATAATTCGGGCATTGAAATGATCACAGACTTAACAAATCATATAAGAAAAGAAGAGGCTGAAAGGCGATGGGACTTAGTATCAGTGTAAATTTTTATAAGGAAAGCAGAGAAGCACAAGACAGAGTAAATACAAAGGTTGATGGATTCTTAAAGTGATTGAAAGAATAATTGAGCAGCAAATAAAAAAACAAAATGCAATTTTGTTTTATAATTGGACAAAGTAACACTGATGCTATATTTATGCAGAGACGAATGCAAGAGTTGTACCTTAAACCTTTACTGGCAGAATTTTTTTATGCAACGAATTTTTTAATCATGAAACTCACACATGACAGAAGTTAGTGTGCAACTGACGCATGAACATAAACAACCCCTCATTCACTTGTTGAACCATGCATAGACCTGTTCTTTTTTTAAGACCAGTTGGGCTGACAAGCCAAAAGAGCAAGAAGTATTTTTTTTTCTGAAAGGCGACTTGAAAGTACAATTTGGTGGTAAAGGGTTAACAAGAAACTGTATTTTACGTGGAGTGAGAGAAAGCTTTTGACAAAGTGGTAAAAAATGTTCTCACATGCTTGTAAACTAGAGACAAATGAATAATTAGAGTAGGTTGTTCAAGCAATGTACAGAAATGCTCAAAGTCTTGTTAGAATAACAGCATATTTTGGTGACAGCGTTAACAGGACTACATCAGGGTTCTGTACCAAGTCCATTATTTTTTATATTTTACAAGGGGCGTGCAATAAGTAATACCCCTGACCCACTTCCAGTTTTCAGATCTAGCTGAAATTTTGCATGTGCAATGATTTATATCTCTACGGGTTATGTGGCAAATTACAGCTCTGAACTAATTGTGGCTTCTGTTTTACAGGTGTTTGAACTGAGTCAGGAGTGAAATGGAGCCTGTTAAATGTCGAGCAGTGATCCGGTTTTTGTATTTGAAAGGACGCACACCACAGGAGACTTTTGACGAAATGAAAGAAACTTATGGTGATAATGGCCCATCATATGACCTTGTAAAACGCTGGCATTGTGAATTCAAACATGGACGGAAGTCTGTGGAAACAGCTCCCAGACCTGGTCGCCCCCTTCTGCCATTGATGAGGCATCTGTCCGTCAAGTTAAGGCTGCCATTTTGGAAGATCCGTGCATTACTATTCGCCAAACAGCTCAAGATGTCAAGATTAGTATAGGGTCTGTGGAAACTATCATTCATGACCATTTGCATATGCATAAGGTGTCTGCCAGAAGAATTCCCAGGTTACTCAAACCATTCCAGAAGTGAGAACGCGTCGACTGCTCGAGGATGAATTTAGAGATGTGCTAAGAAGATGAGTCAAAGTTTTTCAAAAGACTGATAACACAGGATGAAATCTGGCTCCATCACTATGATCCAGAGATCAAAGCCCAGTCAATGCGGTGGAATCACTTGGACTCACCACCTCCAAAGAAGGCAAGGGTGCAGCCCTCCGCTGGCAAGGTCATGCTCACAGTCTTCTGGGACCAGGACGGAGTAGTAATGACAGCTTTCCTGGCACCCTTTGCCAAGAAATCTGTCATACTCCGCAATTACAGGAGCCTATTATGCTTCACTTTTGAGGAAATTAAGGGAAGCTATCAAAATCAAGATGCGAGGCAAGATCAGCAGAGGTACCCTCCTCCTGCAGGACAACGCTCCGGTCCACAACTCGCATGTTGCCAGATCAGAAACACGGGCGTGTGGTTATGAAATCCTGCCCCATCCTTCCTACTCTCCTGACCTTGCACCCTCTGACTTTCACCTCTTCCCAGCCATGCAGTTGTTTTTGAAAGGAAAGTGTTTCCAAGATGATGCAGCCTTGATTTCTGAAGTCATGTCTTGGTTGGAGGACCAACCTGGGGTGTTCTACAAAAACGGTCTCAAGAGCTGCATCATACGATGGGAGAAATGCATAACTCTGGGTGTTTCCTATATAGAGAAAGACTAATAACTGTGCCAAGTTTCACTGCTCTCCTGCTATGGGAAATGGGTCAGGGGCATTACTTATTGCACACCCCTCATAAGCATTATCTACAAGTTTTGCTTCAATTATCCAGAAGTAATGCTGTATGACAATTTAGTATATGCCTGTGAAACAATAGAAAACCTACTTGTTAAGGTAACGACTTGGAGGAATAGTATGGAAAGTAACGGTGAGAGTTAATGTTACCAAGACCAAAGTGATAATCAATGATTGTAGTGTTGGAAAGCTCCTAAAAAGGTAGGAAAATTCCACTACTCAGTTTATGGAAAAGTAATCAGATACAATTTAATTTTGTTATGGTACTTGTAAGCATTATATTATAAATGCAGTGGAATTATTGATAGGTTGAGAGAAGATAATTTGCATGCAAGAAGTGTAAGACAATGGATGATAACTCCGATGTAGATAAAGTATATTTAGATGACAAGGCTATTATAGAAGGGTTTTTTTTTTATCTTGGTGATACTTGTTGAGTACAGGGTGAAGCAGGTGCTAATGTGATTGTAAGAGTTAAAAATGGACGGAGTAAGTTAAAAAAAAAAAAAACTTCAACTTTTACTAACAAGCAGAGCATTATCAATGTCGACTAAGGAAAGAGTTTATCCGGTAGATGTATTACTTTAAAACTTGGCGTTGCATGAAGAGAAATGATATGAGAATATGATGAGTGAGCTGTGAGCTTTAAAGCTTGGTTTTGATGACAAGAAAATTAAATCTGAACAGTATAAGATGTATAGAACAGGAAACTTTGATAATATGGCCACATTGAAAGAATGGATACAAGTTCTTCAGTGAATACAAAATGACATGTCGTAATGTATTTGTTTCATTCAGTTTGAAAGAAAAAAGTTTAAAGAAAACGTAACAACCATGAAACAATTTACCAGCAATGAAATAATCACACACACACACACACACACACACACACACACACACACACACACACACACTTCATTTAAAACAGGCTTTCAACTCAAGTCAAAGTGAAATATAGCTTTTATTGTCCACACATTACCTTGTCTCTCAGAGAGGTGGGTTGGTTTATCGCCAGTAGCATGAGGTGCCACCAGGAAATGTTGACTGGTCTAATTACAACAAATTTTGCATCTAACTATACCCCTCTTATTGAGGGAGCTGGATTCACTATTATAATTTGACCAGGTGTCTAACTATTGTACATAAAAATATCAATATTATATAGGTTATATTTTCCATCAAAATAATGGAAAATAATACATAAAAATTACAGAGTAAATATTTCTTAAAAAGTGTTTGATAAAAAATCCTTTAAAAATTTACTTTTAGTTAATGTTTACATTAAAGGCAAATTTTTAAAGGATTTTTTTGAATATGAAGAGTTTTTTTATATTTTTCTGCTTTTCTACTACCATAAGCTGAAGAGTTTTGAGGATAAGTTGATAATTTTCTACTTTAAAACAATTGTAAACATGTTAGGAAAATCATGATTATAGCATGATAGCACATTACATTGTTTTTATTTAATTTTTCTTTCTAATTAAAGAATTAAAGTCTTTATTTGTTATGTTAAAAAAAGAATTTAAACAAAAATAATGACCATATATTGTGGCTCTAAGAACAGATGAGGATAATAGTCCACAATAAATAAAATTAATAGATAATACTCATCTCAATAATGAATTCCAATTAAATAATATATACCATTAGGTACGAACTCGACCATGGAAGGTCAGATAATAAACATGAATTTATAGACCAAAAAATTCAACCTTGATCACCCTTTGGGGTCCCTGGCGTAGTTGATAGAGACGTTGAATCTCTACGGTTCCAGGTGAGAATTGTCTGAAGATAACAGTTTCAATCCTACCCAAAGCCGGCCAGAGGCTTACTTAGCCAAAACGTGGTGAGACGACAACAACTATGGAAGACAGTGAATGCAGTCAGGAGATTCAGAGTTTCTATCCATTGCGGTTATCACCTGACGAAGGCCAGAGGAATAGTTGGCCGAAACGTCATCAAACAACTAAGAAAAGATGAAGTAATAATAAATAAATAAAATTAACAAAACGTTTATTTACATTTAATGCAGAAGCACCAAGCAATTTTTCCTTTTGAATTAATTCTTGTTTTTATTTATTTTTTATCTCAATTTTAGTATAAATCGAATTCCTTATTTTTTCTTTTGCAATAAAAAATTAATTGATAAAAAAGTTTACATATTTTTATTATAAGGGGTGAAAAAATAAACACAAAATATATTTGAAAATTGTACCCATTTTGTACTTTCAAAGCTCAACAGATGCATGTGCTACCTGCTGGCATGTTTGAAAGTTAGGGTCTGGCTTTATGCACAATTATCGGGATGATGAGGTGTGGGAGGAATAAGAAAGTCAGAACACCAGAGTTGATTGGTCAAATAAAGAATTTCATTGATAAAGACCGTCGTGCATCTATAGACAATAAGTGCACAGTTTGATGTCAGTGTGGGAACTGTACACACAATTATTCATAAAGGAACTGAAGATGCAGAAGATTTTTGCAAAGTTTGTCCCAGGGGTACTTAGAGAAAATCACAGACTATTTGACCAAGATAGGCATAAAGACAGTTCCTTATCCTCTCTATAGTCTCCCTGTGACCTTTGATTATTCCTTAAGCTCAAGAAAAGTCTTAGGGACTGTCATTGTGAGACAATAGAGGAGATGAAAGCGGCTGTGACTCATACAAGAGGACTTCCACGGGGCTTTCCAGAAGGTTGGAAAAGTACAAGAGGAGATTACTTCAAAGTGTGTACTATCAATAAAAGTGGCCATATGAAAAGTCTAGAAACTTATTGAAAGCACCACATATTTGCTGTATATTCGTTTTCCACCTTTTCTTTGTTTTGTTGGTTCTTGTTAGAATGCCAAAATTATTTCCTTGATTTATGTTACCGATTTGATAGAAAATAAAATTGTTGCTTAGTTTTTTTTTTTGGGGGGGGGGTATCATATTTCTGTTCTTTACTATTTTTGATCATTCTTGTTTTGCATAAAAAAATAAAACATCTTATTTCAGACATGTAAAACAAGGGTAAATTACAATGAACGTAATGAATCCTAGGCAACGCTAGGTATGTACAGCTAGTTTACAATATAATAATCCTTTTTATTATTTTAGACTCGCTTCATTCATTTTTGTTTTAATTTTACTGATATTTTATGTCATTCTAAAAAAAATTTTAACTAAAAAAAAAAAAAATGAAAAAGTGAAAGAAAAAAGTATACCAAAAGAATGATTAATTTACTTCAACGTCTGAACGCTTGCCAATTACTTTTGCAGTTTTCTAGATGTGATGATCTCTTCCAAAAAGCATGCCAAAATAAGGAATTAGTAAAGAATTAGAAGGGAATAAAGAGAAGAGGAAACATATCTAAACTTGTTGGACAAGGTAAAATTGCAGACAGAGAAGAATGGTGTTGAATAAGAAATCTCAAAACAGCAGCACATCTGTAGAAGGAGAATGGTCTTTTAAGTAACTTAATATAGTAGGCAATATGTTCGAAGTTCTGTTTTTACTGATGAGAAGTTTATGCACAGTTTTCACTGAAAGTTGCTGATGCATTGCTTCTCAGTCACAGTTAATGTTGGGTTGTTAGTAGACTTATAATTAACAAGGACCTCACAAGGAAAAATCATAAAAATAATTCTAAGTGTTGCAAGTAAAAAAAAAATAAAAAATTGCTGATATAAACAAGTAAAAACCTATATGGTCCCCTGACTGATGCCTTTTTCATGTTTCTGAATACAAGGTAATAAAGCAACTTTAGTAAAAGCATTAATCACAATTTTTTTTATTTTGTAAGTAACGAAATAAAAATCTCCAGGCAATTGCTAGATTTTTAACTTTGCCATCTGAAATTTTTAAAAAACGCTGAATTGAAAACAAAAAAAAATCTCCATAAAAGAAAAACACAAGATTTTTAATTTTCTAGAAAAATTTTTTTTATAATATACAAAATATTCCGTGTTTACTCTCTCTATAGTTTTGGGATTATCTTGAAGCGGTTAGCTCTCAAAATTTCTGCCAAATTTTAACAGCTAGTTTCCTGTTTTTCGCAGAATGGTAACTTTTGTTTTGCCAGAAAAATAATAAAATAAAACAGTGTTTATTGAAAATTAATTTAAATGTTACAAATCACAACAATAGCAAATCTGAATATTGAATATTGACAAAGAAATTCTCCACAAATATCAGAAAAATTAATGATTGTAAAAGTTTCATTTTACAAATATCAATTTTTATAATATTTGTGGAGTTCTTAAAAAAAAAAAATCCATAAAAAGCAAGCAACAAATGTATACATGATTAATTGATACATTTTATAACCGTTCTGAAAGGTGGGTTGGGAGGGGCGGTAAAAGTGTCACCAGTAAAAATGGCACAAGTGTATGAATGGGGAAAATAGCACAAGATGAAAATCTCGAAAGTTTAGAGAAAATATATAAATGGAAAACATTTAAGTTTTTGGGGTTTTTTTTTTGGTTTTTTTACATAGGCATCACCAGTTATCAAGGCCAAGAGGCCACTCGAAGATAAGGGTTAAAGCATGTACAGTAGAAATTGGACATTATAGTAACCGTTAATAATGGAGATTCGGTAAATTTGTTAACTTATATGGAACGGCTCATCAAAAACTTGTTTATGTTAGACTTGAAGACAACCATATTGTAATCAGCTGGAAAGCGGAAGATAATTCCATAGGCGTGCAGTTCTAAGAAAGAAGCTTTGCTCATGGAATCTACGCTTAGGTTTAGGCACAGATAAAGAGTGGGGGAAACTAGTGATAGTGATTTCTGCCAGACGGGTGTTTCGTGTGAAAGTTTGGTGAGGGGGGGCATAGATTCGAGCTCAGCCGAGCACCTGCCATGAAAATAACGATACAGAGATAGACTCGCAACATCTCTTCTGTGAGAAAGAGGTTGCAGGGAAGAGAAAAGGACACCCCCAACAAGGCTACGAAGTCTATTTTGAACTCTATCAAGGTAGGATAAGTCCTTTCTAGCAGCTGCTGTCCAGATGTGGCAACAGTACTCCATCCTTGGACGTACCTGGCTCTTATATAGATAGAGAATTGCATCAGCAGCGAGATATCTACTGGATCGATAGAAGGATCCCATCATTTTTCCAGCTGCCTTGGAAACGGATTTAATGTATGTGTTCCATTTAAGATCAGGAGTAAAGGTCAAGCCCAGAAGCTTGTCAAAACATGAGGTCTCCCCAAGAGGAGAGCCATTCATTTTAATGGATGCTAGATGGGGATCAGAGCGTTGATGATATAAAGATAAATGCTTGGTTTTAGATGCATTAAAAGTGACAAGCCACCTCTTTCCCCATTGTACCACTTTCTCAAGATCAGAGGAGAGATAATCAGAGATCTTGGTCATTTACGGTCTTAGATGTGCTACCATAGATAGTAGTGTCATCAGCATAGATGTCTATGAATGATGTAAGGAGGACATTTGGAAGATCATTAATATAGATCAGGAAGAGAGTTGGGCCCAGGATGGACCCTTGAGAGACTCCAGCATTAATACTAAGAGCTTCTGATTTCTGCCCATCAACCACTACTCTTATGAACCTATCAGAGTGAAATGATTTAATCATTATTTGTTTGTCAAATGAAAAAAAAACAAAAAAAAAACAAAGTATTATCTTTAAAAGTAGATGAGGACCCTTAGCTATCCTCTTCAAAAATGAGATTCTGATTTTTTAGACGATTACGTGTGACCACCCCGAAAAAATATTTTAGAATTTCAAGTAGAGGATCAGTTTTTCCTATAAATTTATATTGAAATGGTCCTTCATTTCTTGGTCATTCCAACTTTTTTTGAACAGGTTATTAATCTTTTATCTCTAACCATAAATCCAATTGGCAAAGTCGTAAAACCATATGAAATCACTTTAAAAGGTAAAGCACACACAAGTTATCTCTCATAGGAAAAAATAGTTGTTAGTCTTGAGTTCTAAACTGTCACAAAGGCCTAGAAATGAGGATGTTATTTTACATTAAATTAGGCAGCACTTTTCAATAATCGAATATATTTTTGTCAGCTCTTCTCTGAATATTTAAAAAATAACTTATCCAGTTAGGCAGAAGAGGAACTTATCCCGTCTTTGGTAACATGTATTTGTTATTATATATTCGTTTTTTGACAACTTTTTCGAATCTCCGTGAATTGTAAAACAAATCCAAATTGGCATGTTCTTATTTACTTGCCTCCTCACGATAGATAAAGGTCAGATTGTTATGTGTAGAAGACACTTTAAAAAATTGAGTTGTCTGCTTACTAGTTTGTAACCTTATATTGTAAACCAATTGCATATATTAAAGTTCAATCTAAAAATATATAATCAATATTTGTAAAATGAGTCTACAAGAGTTACTGTAGTGCTAGTCAAAATCAGTCATAGAACTGTTACCTATTTTGACCATTTAAACCTTTGGCCTGGTGTAAAACATTGAGTTAAAACAGCCAAATGACACCGTTTCATAACTAACGATGCCTTAATTTTTTTTTAATTCAGTACCATTTAAAACCCCTATTTTGACACAAGTATGAATTTTAGAAGAAAAATAAAAATTAGCCCCAAAAGGTGTGTTTTTCACCCCTAAAGCACCTTGGGGCTCAAGCCCCAGAATTTTTCCAGGGTCAAAGATTACTGTTCCAGAAAGATCCATGTGATCTTGCTTTTGAGTAATTTTCAGCAAAATCTAATGGTCAGAAAAGATTCTATGTTCCGAAAAGTGCTATTTTTTACCATTTTGACCTCTTTTGACCCCCTGGGGACGCAATCAGAACTTTTATAAAAAATCCAAGAATGTTACATTTCCTCCCTTGTAACTTCATGCAAAATTTCAAAAAAATGTAAGTAGTTATTGAGAATTTTGTGAATGAACAGACGAGGGTGAATTCTACAGTCCAATTCCAATTAAGTTGGTAGACCAATGATAATGTTGCCAAAACAAGAAATGACTATGGCTACTATCATCTTTAGTGTTATTATCACTGTTAACAATGGTTTTAAAAGTTTGGTTAACTGTGGTGATGACATCGGGTTAAGGTCAGCAGAGATTCTGCTTGAAAGGAGTGCCAATGGAGTTGCTGTCTCATTCAGCAAAGATGGTGGGGAAGAAGCCCAACGTGTACATAGAAAAAAACATTTTTTTTTTAGATATACAGCATGGTTATTTGATGATAAGAATGCCTTGATGAGAGTACGTTGATGAACGTGCACAGAAAGACAAAACTGTATTCAACTCTGCCACACAAGTTGAGTTGTTGAAAGATCAAACATCTAACTTTAAGTGCAGAGCCTTATCCAAGGCACAACACTACATGTCTAAACAAAGGTTAAATGTCAAAAATTTATAATAGAATTGTCAGCATGAACATGTGGTGCAACAGATAAAGGTATTAATTAACAATCAGTTCTAAGGTTTAATCCTTACCACAGGCAATAACTAATAACATAACTGTTACATAATCACGATCGACAGAATGAGACCAATCCACACCAATGGATCAAATAGTTATAGATTTTGTACCAAGATCAAAAAGATGCACCTGAAAAAGGTTGGCGGAAACATCATTACAATAAGGATGAAAATAGTTATCCAAATACCAATAGTGTGTCAGTACATATGCACACCAGAAGTCGGATGATCTACTTTGGGCAACATTAACAATATATATCTATCTATCTACAATTATATAAATGCAACTTTGTTTGTGTGTGTGTGTGTGAGGAGTTCCTTATAGACTCCGAAATGGCTAAACAGATTTTCTTTAAAATTTACAGAACTTCAGTATATAAGTCTGGGAGTGATCTTGGGTTTTGTCTCAGAATACCCCCCGATAATCAAAACTGTTATTTTAATTTATCTATCATCGGTAAAGCCATTTTTTCCATGTCATCACTTAGCAACAATGATAGAACAGCGGGCCGTGAAAATTCCACTGTGAGTGAGTTAATAGCATGATTTTTTTTTTGTATGATGTGGTCTGTAGGTTCAAACTCCGCATGTAAATTTCTTTCTTTTTTTTTTTTCCGTTAACTGGAAAAAAAAAAATTTATATAAAATAATTTTATAAAAAAAACAGTTTCTTCAGAGTGCAATGTAGAATAACATACATTTTGGACTAAGTTACTGCATGAAAGCTTCCTCCCAAGCGGTTTCACGGATTTCGATGACAATAAAAATATAAGAGTGTGAAATATTTGTTGATCATCATTCAATCCCAGGCAACCTTGGGTCCCTGCTAGTATATAATAAAATTATGCGACCATAACTGAAAATCTCATTGGGACCATTTTGTTCAGCATAGTCTATAAACATCTTGTCAACAAAAGATCTTATATATAAGGTTACAAAACAAATGCTAGACACGCTTGAGTGCATTGTAGAATTTAGTTATAAATTTATAGTTTGAAACTTAAATGACTAAAATGCTCAAGATATCGGGGAAATATAAACAAAAAAAATCCAAAATTCATATCTGAACTTTTTTTTTTTTAGTTTACACAACATTCGAAACGTAATTTCAACTGGTCTGAAAGATGGATGTTTCATTTTTGTTAACTCTAAAGAGTTCCAAAGCAGCAATAATAAATACAGAAAAAAACATGCATAAATTTAGAAAACAATATGAATTGAAAAATTCCATAATTTTCTGTTGCTTATTATAAAAATTTCCAATAATTCAACTGAATTTCCATGAAATTTTGTCTTCATAAAATTCTTCCACCAAAGAGTAAAATCTAATTAAGCAATCTACAATAAGATTAGACAGATAATTGTTAATCAACATAAAGAGGTTGGTCTAAGCAGGTAGAATTACAGGTGACAAGAGAGTGACTGAGTGCATTTTCTTTTCCAGACAAAAAGAAAAAAATATTTACAAAAGAAACTCGTTTTCAAGTTTTTCTACATGTAATCTATTTGTTCTTTACAAAATCAAAGCTAACTTGACTGCAACAAAATTCCTTAATGTAATAGACTTAATCAACAACTTGATAAGATCCTCAATTTCTAAATCTTTCTCCTTCAACTGCCCACTCTTGTTCTTTATTTTCATCATTAGCGAGAATATTATTAAAACGGAAAAATATAAAATCAAATAGCATGAAATATTTGTTTGGAAATTTTTAAAATGTTAACATTCAGTTTTTTGTAGTCTTTTGGATAGTTTCCCATTTTACTTTTTTTTTTCATCTTCAGTTTCCATATGTTTTGTTGGATGTTTTTATAGTTTGAAATTTGGATTGAGGATACAGTGTGATTAAGTTGTCATTCAAAGTTTTTTGTTTGTTCTTAAAGTTTTGCTTCAGGTGCAGTCAGCATATTTGACAGACTCAGGTGAAAAAGAGAACAATAGAAAGCAAAGTCTGCAAATGCAAAACCCTGTACGCGACGCTGGGGTTCGGCCACCGTGGACAAAAGACCCTTGCGCGACGCTGGGGTTCGGCCACCATGAACGAAAGACCCTTGCGCGACGCTGGGGTTCGGCCACCGTAGATGCAAAGTTTGTACAGGACACTAAGGATTAAAACTTATACATATTGATTTCTTTCTTTTTACGTTCATTACTTTTTTTTTTACATCATACAATTTATATTGCAATAAAATAATATTTCCAAGAAATTAAGCTAATTCAGATTATTTTTGTTAGTGTCGAGATTTTAATTGAAAATAGATCACACTTTAGATTCTATTTTCGAATGCTTTATATTAGCTTTTCTTACAAAAGTGTCCACTAAGACTTTAGTAGTTTGTTACGCTAAAACTTTTTCAGTTTTCTTCTCCCAGTACTTTTTTATTTGCTTGAAAACAAATACTTGTTCAAAAATATCCATTTTAAAATACTGGTGGGGAGGAGGGAGCAGTTACTATTTACAACTATAGAGTAAGGAGCCTAGTCCCTAGCTGCAAACTTAGTTAAATCACTTTTATTTACAAATATATTTTTATAATTTTTTTTTAATCTTAATCTAAAAAACATTGTTAAATCCTATTTTAATCACCTGAAACAAGTTCTTTTATGACTTTTTCAGAATGAATACTATTATATATTTGTCTCTACTATTATAGAAAAGTCGCTTTGTGTGTGTGAGAGAGAGAGTTCCTTATAGGTCCTGAAATGGCTGAAATTTGGAAATTTCATACAAACCTAATTTACATGTCTGGCAGTATTCTTAGATATGTTTTGTACAGAAATTGATCTGATAAGTATTGAAAACTGAAAAATCCGATCCTAAAGTTTTTTGTCTTAAAAGCCAAGAATTTTTACAGGGAAATATTTTATGTTAGACCAACAAAGAAGATAATAAAATCTTAGAAAATGATTTCTTCTAAAAACAACTGAATTATTGACATCTGGAGCTGAGTGGTCGACTACAGATTAAATGATCCCTGTTCAAGTCCGGGTGTATGTCACCATTTTATTTAAATTGTTTTCTTACTAATGAGTTCAATTTACGATAAAAAAGAGGTACAATTTAAAATCGCCACAAATCATTTCTTCATTTTCACATTTTAAAACTAAGCATTATTCAAATGTAACTTTTCCAGAGAATTTATCGTCAAGCCCAAATATGATCTGAGGTGATCTTGGAAACAAACACAGATGGAATTTAATAAAAGATATTATTTTATATTTTTTGGAATTAGTCCACTGGCCAAATTATTCCTAAGATAATATTCAATAGAGGATTGAGTCTATAATAATACATACACAATCTGCATGAATTAAAATATGTTTAAACATATTGTAAGACCAGGCAATGTTGGGTGTCCAACTAGTTTATTTTTAAAATTAAATCAGTATTTTCTTTTTTCCACAAACAACACCAGAACATGGATTCTGCTAGTATTATATTTAATTCTGTATTTTTATACAGGAGAATTGACTAGAGTAATCATTTTACACATGTAAGAGCATTTTATATATGAGAGAGAAATTATTCACAGAATAAAATAAATATATGTATGTATAAACGTATTGGTTAATTCAACAAGGGGAAAACATCAATGGGAAGAGGGGTTATATATGCTCTTTATACCTGGGCATTTTGAATCCAAAGACGTTTTAGGTTTTGGATACAAAGAGATTTCAGATTTTGAATCCAAAGACGTTTCAGATTTTGGATCCAAAGAGGTTTCAGGTTTCAGATCCAAAGAGGTTTCAGGTTTTGGATATAAAGAGTTTTCAGGATAATAAATTATTTTTTGTAAATAAAATCATGATTCATATTATGTTATGTTTTGTGTTTAATTTTTTTGTCTTTTTAATTAAAAAAAAAGGATACCTCTCCCCTCCCAACAATTGAAAATATGTATCAATTAAGTTTTAAGTTAAGCATCCAAGTTTTTAAAGTAAAATAAATATATAATAAATAGAAAACTTGTGATTTTAGTAAAAGTATAATTTTCTTTTGTTTGTAAACTCTGAAATTAGCCGTGATTTTTTTTACGGATGTTTTATTCAACAAACAGTTTATTTCGTGCTGAGATCACAATGCAGGATTTGTTTTGTTCAGAGAAGAAATCATCCTTGACTGCAGCAATTTTTAATTTGTCACAGCCAGATTGTTCCTTTTTTTTTTTTTTTTTTTTTTCAAGGTACTCACCACTTATCAAGGCCCGGAAGCCACTCGGGGATAAGGGTTATTGCATGCACAGTAATCAATGGGATAGTATCATAGTAATCCTTAGTAATGGAGATTTGATAAAGTGTCTTACTTAAGGGGGCGGTTCATTAGGAATTTGTTTATGTTGGACTTGAAGACATTCAGGTTGTAGTCAGGTGGAAAACAGGCAAACGGAACAGAGTTCCACAGGCGTGCACTTCTAAGAAAGAAGCTTTGTTCATGGAATCTATGTTTTGGTTTTGGCACAGATAAATAGTGGGGAAAATTTTTGACAGTGGTTTCAGCTAGGTGGGTGTTTATTGTGAAAGATTGGCGAGGGGGTAGCAGAGATTGGAGCTTAGACGAGCACTTGCCATGGAAGTAACGATAAAACAAAGACAGGCTCATAACGTCTCTCCTGTGAGAGAGAGGTTGCAGGGAAGAGAAAAGGGCATCCCCCACTAAGCCTATTTTGTACTCTGTCAAGGCAGGATAGGCTGTTTTTAGCAGCTCCTGCCCAGATGTGCAGCAGTACTCCATCCTTGGACGTACTTGGCTTTTATATAGATAGAGAATTGCATCAGCAGTGATATATCTTCTGGAGCTGTAGAAGGATCCTACCATTTTTCCAGCGACCTTGGCAACAGACTTGATGTACATGTTCTATATAAGGTCAGGAGTAAAGGTCAAACCCAGAAGCTTATCAAAACATGAAGCTTCCCCTAGACGAGAGCCATCCATTTCAATTGATGCCAGATGGGGATCAGAACGCTGATAATGTAAAGATAGGAGCTTGGTTTTAGATGCATTAAAAGTAACCAGCCACCTCTTGCTCCACTGTACCATGCGCTCAAGGTCAGAGAAGAGAGAGTCAGAGAGAAATTTGTCATTTATGGCCTTTGATGTGTTGCCATAGATGGTTGTGTGATCAGCATAGATGTCAATGAATGATTTAAGTATGTGGTATGTGTTTTGGAAAATCATTGATGTAGATCAGGAAGAGAGTTGGGCCCAGGATGGACCTCTGAAGGACTCCAGCATTAATACTGTGGGCCTCTGATTTCTGCCCATCAACCACTACTCTTATGAGCCCATCAGAGAGAAATGATTCCATTTTGCAGAGCTAGATATTCCTCACTTTAAATAGCCCTCATAGGGAGGCAGTAAATAGGGATTTTGAAATCTTCGGACTGGGAGCAAAGTGCAGTACCTGATGTCTTCATCACTATTTTAAGTTTGAGGTTAAAATGAAATAAATGAATCAAAGAAGTTTGATTTCATTAAATTCCTTAAATGCTAATATCAAAATCACAACATTGACTAAATAGTAATTAAAAAGAAATAGATTAATTAAAAAGTTCCAGACTGTACAACTATCAACCATATTTAAAATTTCTGACTTAATGGAGGAGGAGGGGGCTATTTGTGATTTAATTTTTAGAAAAAAGATTATATACTAGCAAAAAAACTTATGTTCCTTTTGTATAATTGTTATCAAAATCAACCTTGTTATTATGGGTGCTATAAGACATTTTAATGAATGAGGGAGATAGGGAAGAGGAAAGGGGAGGGTGATATGCCAAGTAGTTGATCCTTTTCTATTTTCAAAGCATGTTACATGGCGAAAGGAGAAAAAAAATGACTGACATGATTGTCATAAGTAGTTGATGCAGTTGACGTTCTAAATGAGTGACTTAGCACCTGTGAATGAAAAAAATTTTTGTTGCTTACTGTTAGGGTGTAAATTATTCACAAATAGTAAGTGAAGATGTCACTTGACAATCAGATGTTGTCTACCATCTGCTGCTGCTTGAATATTATATGTTTGATAAGAATCAATGCTCAGCAAATTTGTTTACCTTTTTTCACCTAGGATTAAATATGCAGAGATGAAAGTTTCTGTTTGTTAGCAAACTTCTAGCATTTGGGAGATAGACCTCACCGTCCTCTAATCATATATATTTTTAATCTTCATTATCCAGTGTACTTTGATAAGTATATATAGTTTTGATCAAAGATGAACAAGTATTGCGAGGTCTTCATTTGTGCTCAACAACTTTATTTTATTGCATTTAAAACTTGAAAATGACGATAGATCCGCATAACCATATAAATTCTGAAACTAGTCCTTTAATAAATATATTTTATGGAAGCATATTTTTGTAGAGATACAAGTTTGCAGTTGATGTATGAAAAAATATATCATTTTACTTACTAATTTCAAAAATAATTTTAAAAAAAAAATGCTAGAACGTGGTTCATGAACTGGAAAATACTTGGTGTGCTTCAATGGAAGAATGAAGATAACTATAATTTGACAGAAATTTCAATTAATGTTATTTTACTTTTTTGGCTGAGTAATCCCACCACCATAAAATCGAATTTCTTGAAATGAAAAAGAAAAACTTAAAAAGTTATGATTTTTTAAGTTTCTTGGTTCATACACAAATACAAACACAATTAGTTGATAATCTCTTTTGTCAACTAATTGCCTATTTTCATATGAAATGACAAACTTAAAAAGTTATGATTTTTTAAGTTTCTTGGTTCATACACAAATACAAACACAATTAGTTGATAACCTCTTTTGTCAACTAATTGCCTATTTTCATATGAAATGACAAACTTAAAAAGTTATGATTTTTTAAGTTTCTTGGTTCATACACAAATACAAACACAATTAGTTGATAATCTCTTTTGTCAAATAATTGCCTATTTTCATATGAAATGACAAACTTAAAAAGTTATGATTTTTTAAGTTTCTTGGTTCATACACAAATACAAACACAATTAGTTGATAACCTCTTTTGTCAACTAATTGCCTATTTTCATATGAAATGACAAACTTAAAAAATCCCATAACTTTTTAATACATACAGAATGGAATGATAAAATCGTAGCCCTAGAAAAGATGACATGATTCCATTTCCGTTTGATGAAAACAGACTTTCTTTTTTTTTTTTGTTGCAGACCATCTACTAGTTGGCCAGTTGTGTACAAATTTCAAGAGCGATAGGAGCCTTCAATCATGCCTGAAAGTGACACAATGTTTAACAAGTGAGATCGGAGATGCGCCACTATACAACTCATGCTCTCTACCAATCTAAGTTATAACAGGACCATCGCCAGCACACTCAAAATGCAAATCTGGATGGTTCAACGCTTGAGGGCATAGCTCAATAAAGTTTCTGGACCCATATCAAGGCGGTGATTGAAGCTGAAAGCAGCTACATTGAATAGATGCCAGTTCTACTACATAATCAAGTTACCTTAATTGATTTTTCAATAAAAGTTTTAAAATAAAGTTGTATTGTGACAAATTTATCATTTCACCCTATGCATACAGTAGGTAAAGTACACTAATGTGTACTTTGCAATACTAAGGCAGTAGTTTTTATGACCTCAATAGAGTTCAACTTTCATATAAGTCTAAAGGATGTTTGTTGAACTGGATGCATATTTTATAAATTTAAAGAAATTAACATAAATATTACATAAATACATTTTCAAACTAAGTGACTTTTTTTTGATAATCCACAAAAAGTAGGCATAAAGAGTATTCAGCATTAGTTTGAAGCAAATTATTTTTATTAAATAATTTCTATGTTTTTTTGCTAATAAAAACAATATAATGATTATAGTTACTTACTCTCTCATGCAAATAAAAAATTTTTTCACAAAATTTCAGAAATGTTTTTCTCCATATTAGAAATAGTAGAAACTAGGTAAAAATGAAAATCGACAAACCTAAGTACTATATCAACACTGCTAAGGTGCCGGTATAAACTAGTAAAAATTAAGATAATGCTCATTGTCGGTAGCACCTTGTTTAGCAGCGATCTGGGGAGAAGACTGGCGCTATAGCTTACCCCCCTTGCCCACTATGTGGCTCAACTTATTGCACTGGTAGCAATGTATGTGTCTTCGTATCCCTCAGTCAGGCATGTCCTTCACACCGTTTCGGCAGATGCTGGTGCTTCCGCGGCTGCTGAAACCAGCTCCGTATTGTCTTTTAGAATATTCCGAGTTCTGGCCAGCAACTCGTCTAGCCCCAGCTCACTGAGCCTTGACGATGCTCGCAGCAGTCAGCTGACGTTGACTCGAGACGAGAATTGAATCCTTTCATCAGGAGGAATCATACCAATCCCCTTCTAACGGCTGTAGTCACAAATCTTTGAAGGCAGATTAACCTGCATCCAGTTCCTGTTGAAGACAAAGACTATTACCTTTCAAGGTGGATATCAGCTCCATTTCGTAGGCAAAACAGAGACTCCATTTTTGCAACGAGGGTCTAATAAAATTTTGCATTGAAATTTGAAGGTAGGCCTTTCTTGTATTTTGTCTTATTTTGCCTTGGAGGGTAAATCGGGTGAGAAAAATTTCTCACAATAGAGATTAAAACATTACCTTAACAAAATAATGGTTCAATATATAATTTAATGACCAAACGACACTGTAATAATTAAATCTAACTTTCAAAATCATATTTAAAAATAGCAAAATAAAAATGAAAGTAAAATGCCTCTCAGGTACAAGTTCAAATTCAAAGAAATATTTTTTAAATGTCACAGTCGAAAAGGAAGACAAGCAGCATTCAGTTGTCATTGTTCTAAAAGTTTTGGTGGTTTTATTAACCTAACAATTCATGTCTTAACAGTTAACAAAAACTGAGCTAAAAAAACTATCATATCCATGTCTGCAAACTAAATTTCCTTCACAAGTTTCTTATCTGCTGATTTCAGCATTCAACCATGATGATATGTTTATTAGCCAGAAATAAGGAATGACTTTAATGATCTTAAGATTTTATTTATTACAATATGAAGAAAATTCTGAAGAGTCGTAAATAACACTTTTTGTTTATTAACAATTTATGACTAATTCAACTGATCAACTACCAGGGAGAGCGAGGTTCAATCAAAAACGCTTTTTACAAGATGTGTGAACTTAATAGACAGGGACTTCCAACAATACACAACAATTATCTTAACTAGAAAGTTATTTTGAAAGCGTCAATGTTGTTTCGGACGACAAAAATAATTACATTCATTGGACAAGAAAAAAAAACAAAAACGTTTAAGTGGAGAAAAATAGTTTAGCATGTGAAATAATATTGGAATTGAACGGAAAATATCCACTTGAATGTTCATTTAATGTGAAATAATATTGGAATTGAACGGAAAATATCCACTTGAATGTTCATTTAATGTGAAATAATATTGGAATTGAACGGAAAATATCCACTTGAATGTTCATTTAAAGTGAAATAATATTGGAATTGAACGAAAAATATCCACTTGAATGTTCATTTAATGTGAAATAATATTGGAATTGAACGGAAAATATCCACTTGAATGTTCATTTAAAGTGAAATAATATTGGAATTGAACGGAAAATATCCACTTGAATGTTCATTTAATGTGAAATAATATTGGAATTGAACGAAAAATATCCACTTGAATGTTCATTTAATGTGAAATAATATTGGAATTGAATGAAAAATATCCACTTGAATGTTCATTTAATGTGAAATAATATTGGAATTGAATGAAAATATCCACTTGAATGTTCATTTAAAGTGAAATAATATTGGAATTGAACGAAAATATCCACTTGAATGTTCATTTAATGTGAAATAATATTGGAATTGAATGAAAAATATCCACTTGAATGTTCATTTAATGTGAAATAATATTGGAATTGAACGAAAATATCCACTTGAATGTTCATTTTATGTGAAATAATATTGGAATTGAACGAAAATATCCACTTGAATGTTCATTTAAAGTGAAATAATATTGGAATTGAACGAAAAATATCCACTTGAATGTTCATTTAATGTGAAATAATATTGGAATTGAACGAAAAATATCCACTTGAATGTTCATTTAAAGTGAAATAATATTGGAATTGAACGGAAAATATCCACTTGAATGTTCATTTAATGTGAAATAATATTGGAATTGAATGAAAAATATCCACTTGAATGTTCATTTAAAGTGAAATAATATTGGAATTGAATGAAAAATATCCACTTGAATGTTCATTTAATGTGAAATAATATTGGAATTGAACGAAAAATATCCACTTGAATGTTCATTTAATGTGAAATAATATTGGAATTGAACGAAAAATATCCACTTGAATGTTCATTTAAAGTGAAATAATATTGGAATTGAACGGAAAATATCCACTTGAATGTTCATTTAATGTGAAATAATATTGGAATTGAATGAAAAATATCCACTTGAATGTTCATTTAAAGTGAAATAATATTGGAATTGAACGAAAAATATCCACTTGAATGTTCATTTAATGTGAAATAATATTGGAATTGAACGAAAAATATCCACTTGAATGTTCATTTAAAGTGAAATAATATTGGAATTGAACGGAAAATATCCACTTGAATGTTCATTTAATGTGAAATAATATTGGAATTGAACGGAAAATATCCACTTGAATGTTCATTTAAAGTGCAATAATATTGGAATTGAACAAAAAATATCCACTTGAATGTTCATTTAAAGTGAAATAATATTGGAATTGAATGGAAAATATCCACTTGAATGTTCATTTAATGTGAAATAATATTGGAATTGAACGGAAAATATCCACTTGAATGTTCATTTAAAGTGAAATAATATTGGAATTGAACGAAAAATATCCACTTGAATGTTCATTTAAAGTGAAATAATATTGGAATTGAACGAAAAATATCCACTTGAATGTTCATTTAATGTGAAATAATATTGGAATTGAATGAAAAATATCCACTTGAATGTTCATTTAATGTGAAATAATATTGGAATTGAATGAAAATATCCACTTGAATGTTCATTTAAAGTGAAATAATATTGGAATTGAACGAAAATATCCACTTGAATGTTCATTTAATGTGAAATAATATTGGAATTGAATGAAAAATATCCACTTGAATGTTCATTTAATGTGAAATAATATTGGAATTGAACGAAAATATCCACTTGAATGTTCATTTTATGTGAAATAATATTGGAATTGAACGAAAATATCCACTTGAATGTTCATTTAAAGTGAAATAATATTGGAATTGAACGAAAAATATCCACTTGAATGTTCATTTAATGTGAAATAATATTGGAATTGAACGAAAAATATCCACTTGAATGTTCATTTAAAGTGAAATAATATTGGAATTGAACGGAAAATATCCACTTGAATGTTCATTTAATGTGAAATAATATTGGAATTGAATGAAAAATATCCACTTGAATGTTCATTTAAAGTGAAATAATATTGGAATTGAATGAAAAATATCCACTTGAATGTTCATTTAATGTGAAATAATATTGGAATTGAACGAAAAATATCCACTTGAATGTTCATTTAATGTGAAATAATATTGGAATTGAACGAAAAATATCCACTTGAATGTTCATTTAAAGTGAAATAATATTGGAATTGAACGGAAAATATCCACTTGAATGTTCATTTAATGTGAAATAATATTGGAATTGAATGAAAAATATCCACTTGAATGTTCATTTAAAGTGAAATAATATTGGAATTGAACGAAAAATATCCACTTGAATGTTCATTTAATGTGAAATAATATTGGAATTGAACGAAAAATATCCACTTGAATGTTCATTTAAAGTGAAATAATATTGGAATTGAACGGAAAATATCCACTTGAATGTTCATTTAATGTGAAATAATATTGGAATTGAACGGAAAATATCCACTTGAATGTTCATTTAAAGTGCAATAATATTGGAATTGAACAAAAAATATCCACTTGAATGTTCATTTAAAGTGAAATAATATTGGAATTGAATGGAAAATATCCACTTGAATGTTCATTTAATGTGAAATAATATTGGAATTGAACGGAAAATATCCACTTGAATGTTCATTTAAAGTGAAATAATATTGGAATTGAACGAAAAATATCCACTTGAATGTTCATTTAAAGTGAAATAATATTGGAATTGAACGAAAAATATCCACTTGAATGTTCATTTAAAGTGAAATAATATTGGAATTGAACGAAAAATATCCACTTGAATGTTCATTTAAAGTGAAATAATATTGGAATTGAACGGAAAATATCCACTTGAATGTTCATTTAAAGTGAAATAATATTGGAATTGAACGGAAAATATCCACTTGAATGTTCATTTAATGTTAAATAATATTGGAATTGAACGAAAAATATCCACTTGAATGTTCATTTAAAGTGAAATAATATTGGAATTGAACGAAAATATCCACTTGAATGTTCATTTAAAGTGAAATAATATTGGAATTGAATGGAAAATATCCACTTGAATGTTCATTTAATGTGAAATAATATTGGAATTGAATGGAAAATATCCACTTGAATGTTCATTTAAAGTGAAATAATATTGGAATTGAACGAAAAATATCCACTTGAATGTTCATTTAATGTGAAATAATATTGGAATTGAACGGAAAATATCCACTTGAATGTTCATTTAAAGTGAAATAATATTGGAATTGAACGAAAATATCCACTTGAATGTTCATTTAAAGTGAAATAATATTGGAATTGAACGAAAATATCCACTTGAATGTTCATTTAAAGTGAAATAATATTGGAATTGAACGAAAAATATCCACTTGAATGTTCATTTAATGTGAAATAATATTGGAATTGAACGGAAAATATCCACTTGAATGTTCATTTAAAGTGAAATAATATTGGAATTGAACGAAAAATATCCACTTGAATGTTCATTTAATGTGAAATAATATTGGAATTGAACGAAAATATCCACTTGAATGTTCATTTAAAGTGAAATAATATTGGAATTGAACGAAAAATATCCACTTGAATGTTCATTTAAAGTGAAATAATATTGGAATTGAACGAAAAATATCCACTTGAATGTTCATTTAAAGTGAAATAATATTGGAATTGAACGGAAAATATCCACTTGAATGTTCATTTAATGTGAAATAATATTGGAATTGAACGGAAAATATCCACTTGAATGTTCATTTAAAGAATCTAAGATAAACCAACAGAATTCAAAAGGTTGAAAAATTAATTTTCAGAATGCAAAAATGCAAAAAGGAATTTGTAATGGCCATCAAATACAGAAATTGTATAAGCGAGTTTTTTGTTTGTTTTTCTTATTGACGCTGTAAACAAGTCGGCCATTGTAATCTTTTGTTTTAAAAAATGAAGTACTTCGTGACCTTTCGGAATTGAAAGGAATTTGGGGTACTTGTACAGTTTAATCAAGACATTAAAAAAATGATATCGAAAAAAGGTTATATTGTACGTATCCAAAAAAAAAATTTCACTTAATTTGATAGAGTAGTTTTTTTTTACAGCGAAAAAAAACACATTTTTATGAGAGCGCGTTGAAGTCAGACATTATGGAATGTTTTGAACACGCCATGGGGAGATAACTTCAGTTAAAGTATAGACACTCCCTAACCATCTTTAATACTAGCTTTTCTTCTTAAACTTCAAACCTTTTGCTCTGTATCATAATAAGAAATCTTTTTTCGCTGTATAAAAAACAAAAAACCTACTCGATGAAATTAACTGAAATTTTTTTTTCGGAGAACTTTGTTCCATAACGGATACGTTGTGAGATTTCTCTCAAAATCTGGCAGAATGGAAGAAAACCAAAGAGAAATTACAAGCCCACCTTAAAATTTCAACGTAAATTTTATTTATTAAAGTAAAAAAGGGCCATGTTGCAAAAGATGCGTCATCTTCAGCTATCTGCCACTATGGGCTGGTAACGACCCCGAAGGGAATAATAGTTTGCCTTCCATAAAGGCTGGGTAGAATTCCCGCTGACGAAGAAATACGCAGGTTGGAGATGTAGAGGTGTCTTCCACGATGGATACTGCTAGCTGGGCATACACGAGGAGTCCTTGTAGAATCTGTCCAATGGCAGACAAATGACAGGTCAAACAGTAGACTTTAATTTCGTCTTGACAAACATCAAATTGCAGCACATGCATGCAAATATAATTCGCCCTACTTAAGGGCATTGGTAATTGCAATGATAATTTTCCGCTCCACATTTGGGCATTAAAACATCTCGAAGCAGCAAAGTATTTTTGCTGCCTCGATTCAAGTGAGAAATCCACTCGTGTCCAACTCTACGTCTTTCCAGATTCTGATTTGAAAAGGGAATTTGGTGCCGAGAACATTCTCGGCAGTTAGTTATAACATGCAATTTGATTGGTTAAAACAAATCCGTGGACGGAGAAACCTCCAATAAAAAGCTTGCTTATTTCTGCAGAATTACTTACAACATACAATATACCCCCCTTTTTTTTTTTTTTTTCGATATTTTCATTTTTTAATGTCTTGATTAAACTGTATAAGTACCGAATTTGTAAGCATTTAAACCATCAAATAGAAAAGCTGGTTTTAAAAATCTTAAATTCAAAGGTTTGAAAACTTTTCACATCCTAGACAACATTATCTTAAACTTACAGTTGTAACAATTTGGTTCAGGTTCAATATTCAAATAGTAAAAAAAAAAAAAAAGTTCAATTTAATTGTGCTAAAAGGCAAATGGAAATTGCGAATTTAACTTATCGATAGAAAACCAATCTATCAGAAATGAAAACAATCAACACAAAATTAATTGTAACAATTTGATTCAATGAATTTAATAACCAAACGATAATAAATTTAACTGTTAAAATCACATTTAAAATATAATTAGATAAAATATAAAACTGCAGAGTAAAGAAAAAAAATCGTGGTATCATTAGATATGCACAACTCGTCCATCATAGCAAAACAAGTTTGTTTTCCATTAAAATATGATGGGTGATGGTTTGAAATCAAAAGTAATCTAAGAGTAGGAGAAGAATAAAAGGAGAAAAGGCGGATATCAAAATTGATCCCGTCGGCTGATAATAATAGTCAGAAATGTAGGACAATTGTCTCTTGTATCGATGGGGATAGGGGTGCGGAATGATGAGTCAACTGTTTCAATGGGGTCTGTATTAAATATGATGAAAAAGGAGAGATGCAAAGAAGGTCGATGTAGAAGAAAGGAGGGAGGGGGTATCATCCACTATCTCACCCCTAAAGGATGCCAGAAAACAAAAGGATAGTTTTGTTAATCATGGGGAGGGGAAAGGGAATTAAAATATTCAAATAGTAAAATCTTTCCAGTTCAATTTAATCGCACCGTTTCACGTAAAATAAATAAAATAAATGGAAATTCATTGCAAAGTTGTAGAAGTTTATTAAGTAACAAAAGTATTAATTATTAATTTAATTTTATTATAATTAATATTAAAATTGTAATAATTATATAATTATTAATTTTATTATTATAATATCAAAATTGTAATAATTATATAGTTCTTAATTTTATTTTATTATTATAATATCAAAATTGTAATAATTATATAATTATTAATTTTATTATAATTAATATCAAAATTGTAATAATTATATAATTATTAATTTTATTATAATTAATATCAAAATTGTAATAATTATATAATTATTAATTTAACAATGTGTGACTTCTCGTTTACTTCAAATATTTTTGTTTCTATTAATCGATTATTTATTGAAATCAAAAATGCAATAATAATACTAAAACGAACTTTCTAAATATCTTATTTACTAAAAAGTATTTTAAGTAGCAACTATTATTTTAACAACAATGAATGTTTTGGGAATTGTTTTTTTTATGTCAACTTTAAAATAGTTTCATAAACGTCGAAATGAAACCCGAAAATAATTTCTAAAATATCAAACTTTCATGAAGTTAAAGTGAGGATTAAAAACACGTTAATATGTGGCCACTGGTCAAAAGTTAGAAAAAAGATTCATAATCTATTGATCAAACCACAACTATTTTCTGTGCTATTGTTTGACTGTTGAAATATTTCAGGACTTTTCATAGATACAATCTTTTCTTTTTTTCTTTATAATTTGTGTTCAATTTTCTTTTTCTATTCAACTGTATAAACTGTTGTGATGGCAGAATTTTACAATCGATTTTCAACTGTTTAAAAATAGTTAAACACTACAAGAATTTACATTTTCAAATGACGTCCGATTCCAGATGTCTGCTTGGACAATTACGAGAAGGAAAAACAGAAAATTACGGAATTTTTTATTCTCACCACAATGGCATGTTTCTTTTGGTTAACAAAAGAAGAAGAAAAACAACAACACACACACACACACACACACCCTTCACTAATTCCAAGAATCTTTCGTGCCCCCCCCCTCCTAAAAGACAATCGCTGCGCGCATGCGCGCACACAGACACAAATGGTCGCAACTCTCACTTCCAACCACACAAGCAGATTGGGTTCTTTTTTTAATCAATATAAACTCTACTCAAAGTTACAAACTTTTACGATCCAATAATGAATATTCACGTGGAGAAGGAATGACGAATGGAATGTCTTTCCAGGGGAAGCAGAGAAGGGGGAAACAAAATGGACTCAACGAGATAAACAAATGAGATTGATAATTAAAAAGAAAGTTCAAACTAAGCAAATATATTTTCTTAGAACTTGACATTAAAATTTAAATACATTCATTAAATTACAATTTAAGTCACTTTTTAAATCTATTTTCAGTATAAGCCATTTTATATGGTAGAAAAATTTTAAGGTCTACACACATAGTTAACAGATCATTTTTATCGTACATAAATCTGTGTTGATGAAACTATCAGACATGATTTCGTGTGTGTTTTCTCGCATATACATAACTTTCATAAACACACACACACACACACACACACACACTTACGTGAATATTAGATTCAAAATATATAATCAGGGAAAATTAAAACATTTTTATTAATTTTTCTGATTTAATCCTATCTTATAAACAAGACTATATTTTTAATTAATTTTCTCTGAACTGTCCACCCGGGTAACGCCGGACAAACATACAAATTTATTGATAAGAAAACCATCAAAACCAATAATAAATAAAAGCATCCTCTCGCGATGAAAGAAGAGTCAATCCCAAAATAGGATCGTCTTAAAACGACCACTCCAAGATGATGATTTCAGATTCATAACTTTGGCATTCGAACACCCAACCTACCCTCTTCACCCTAGTGACGGGGCGGGGGGGGGTCGGATAATTTTTCTGAAAAATGTCGACTTTCATTTAGTCGTGTTGTTGTTACACCAATTCTAATCAAATAGAATTAAAAACTTGAATTTAACTGCATGATTGCACGAGTTACTTTTTTTTTTTATTTAATTTGTGATTTTTTCTTTGTTGATTTGTTTCACAAAATGAAAAATTTCCCTCAAAAAGTTTTCAGCTTTTTAACTTTCAATAATACTATTTTTAAAATAAAAGAAACATTCATTTCAAACATTTTTCTATTAAAAAGTTACATTTAAACATGCTTTTGAAAAAACAGTTTTAATTGAGATTATTTTAATGTTGAAAAGTTTGAAATCTTCTTTTAAATCATATTACTTCCGCTTTTCAAATGCAACAAAAAATGTTAAAGCTTGATTTTTTTATGGCATATAAAAATTGAATTATCTACTAAAATGATTTGGGGAGGGACAATTGTTGAGAATAGGATCATTTATTTTTGTGTTTCTATAGAATTTGAACCGAACTAATTTTTGCTAAACCAAACCTAAAATAAAATTCAGTTCAAATTCTGTAAAAGTACAATAAAAAAACAAATCTAATAAGTAAACTTCACATTTATTTGGAAAAAAAAAACATCAATGTTCATACAAGCATGACAAGGTAATACTCGTGTTTTCTTCATACAATGGTAAATATTAATTATGATTGTTTCGCGTGATTCTCTTGTTTTGGATTACATAAATAAAATAAAGAAAAAAGGGATCCTTTTCTAGATAATTGTTTTTATTTTTTATTTATTTATCGGTACTTGGAAAGCCTTTAAATTATTTATTTATTTTCTTTTTTTTGTATATTCAAGTAATTTTTTTATGTCCTAAATATAAAAAGGTCGTACAAATATTAACTTTAAACATTTTCAGTCACCATTTGTATTTTTTTTTTTTTTTTTATTACTAACAGAGTTTGTTGTTTTTAACCAATTTGCAGCTACAGTAATAAGAACTCAGATGTTCACGAACATTTATTTTATCTGAGAAAATCTTATTAAAACAAACATTCAGTTGTGGTAAAATTTATTGACGGTTTAGGCTCCAAAATCACTTTCAAATTCTTCACATTCTTAAATAGTAACCTAGATATTCGAAAGTGATGTGGAAACCTTAAAATCGGTATATATAAGGTATTATTGTCAATTTGTGTTCATAAAACAAAGAAAAATGGTATTTCCCGACTGCGATCATATTGGATTAATGGCAAAACTAATAGGATTTAACAAGTTTTTCGACGAAATAAACATTCTGCAGTTTATATATTACATGCTTCAAACTTTCCAATTTCTTAAAACTGAAATTTAAAAAGTCATCAGGAACAAATTTTGATTATCAGAAGTGAATAAACAATTACTGCAAAATAGTTTAACAAACAAAAAAAAATGTTACTTGAAAACATTTAGACAAAACTCTGGGACTAATCTGCATAAATGACATGAATTCCAATTTTTGTAGTAATTTTTAAATGCTTGGAACACTTTTCATTTTAACGTCGTCATTGAAATGGATTCATTTTTTAGTCATTTTTAAACAACATGCTCGTAAAGTTTACAGAAATCTTAACAAAAATTAAAATAAAATTTAAAAAAAAACACTCATTAGAGTAAGTTTTTTGTTTTTATATCGGTCAAATAATTGAAGCTAAAATTTAATTTTCATAGTTTTTTTGTTTTTTACAACTTGTCATGTTTGTTTTGTAAACTTGTAAAAAATTTTCTCACCTGTGTTAACTTCCAGTTCATATGCGACCATTCCTTTTTACCAACGTCCATGTCCGATACATCTTCATCAAATATGTCATCATCATTAATGTTCTGATTCTGGATTGTAGTTTCCGTCGGTCGAGTTCTCCTGCTTAAATCTAATGTCAACGCCGTAGCAGAAGACATCTTAACCTTCTTCTCCTTCGCGGTGTGGTTGTATGATATGAAAAAGGGCAGAAGAAATGGCGACGACGACGATTTCGTCACGTGATTGTCGGGGGGGGGGGAAGGTCACGTGATCAAAACAACTCGATAAAAAAAAATAACTTTATAAAATTGTAACATTTAATTAAAAAATAAAATATTAATAAAAAGAATTATCCCACATGGAAACAGATATTAATAGTATTTTATTTTAATCCAAACAACATTTTACAAAGCAACAAGCTTTCGTTTATTTTTAGCCACAGTAAGTAGCTTTATTTCTATAGTTATCCCGATTACTTCGGGTAAAAATAACTTACGGGACGAAAAGACAATTTAAAAACGATAATGTTTTAATCGATTCGAATTTTAGAAAGACAAAATGGGATTGTTATCGATTAGTTGGCAGGATTTTTATTTATCGATTCATTTCTTTTTTTTTTTTTTAAGTTTGCGATATCAGTAAAGTTGGTTTTTACTTAAAGACTTATTCATCATCCGGTTAACGTCAAGTTCCGTACTTCATTGTTGACATTCTTCATCAGCTGATCTGATCTGATATATATGAATGCCCTGGAAAAGTCACTTCTGATTAATGTTTACCAGTTTTAAAATATGCAAACAAACTTAGCTGTTTTCTTTTTCTTTTTTTTTTTTTTCAGAATAACAGAATATTTTTTAAAATGATAAACGTTAATCAGAAGTGACTTTTCCCGGGTATTCATATATATTGTGAGAAATTCCACATACAACGGAACGGCCATTTTTCTTTAGGCCATACAGCTCTAGTAGCCGGTCTGTGATTGGTTTAAATTTGAATGTGTCAGGTGATTTAACTTGACGCCTTTTTTGTATTCATGCATGCGTTTATTTTTCAGTCTAAGGAAAACACGGAACGGGATAGACTCAACCAGCGGTTCTCTCTCTAGGGAGCTAATTCCTTCATGGATACCAAACGGTCAGTGAACGAAGGACACTTTTCTACAAGCAGAGACAACTTATATTGCTGAATCTATTCAGATCAAGGATAACATTCAAGAAACTGTTCGGCATGTTTATTGTCCAAATATTGGATCTTATTTCATTTCATCTAGAGTCCCAAGGGGCTCACATTATGTCTGATTATAGGCGCCATCATTCCCGCCATGTTCTCCATGATCTTCATGGATCCTTCCAAATGAACAACGAACTAACATTCCAACAATAGGAATTCAAACTAAAGGCTCCATGCGTATGGTAGCAAATCGGGCCACTGTTTTGTAAAAGGATTTACCAGAACCAAAGAATTTTCATTGCTGTTACATTATGAATAAATTTGGAGTTTAAAGGTATGGTTTTGTTTGTAGAATTCATTTGCTACTGTAGGGAGGAAATTGAGTGTGTGGGAAAGAAATTTCTTACAATATCAGATCAGATCAGCTGATGAAGAATGTCAACAAAGAAATATGGAACTTGATTTTAGCCTCTTAACCCACCACCCTTTTAAAATATTATTTTTTTTATTTATTTGTTTAGTTTTTTTATCTTTGGATTCGACGGTGCTAATCGAAAACATCCTATTTTAGATAAAATTAATATTTAGAAATTGTAAGAAATTAATTCTCACATCCCAATTTCCTCCCGGCAGAAGCAAAAGAATCAACAAATAAAAAAAAACATACTTTTTTCAAACTCAAAATTTATTCACAAGTAACAGCAATGAAAGTTTATTTGGTTCTGATATTGTCCTTTTACAAAACGGTGGCCCAATTTGCCTCCATACGCCTGGAGCCTTTAGTATGAATTCCTATTGTCGGAATGTTAGTTCGTTGTTCTTCCGAAGGATCCATGAATCCTTATGGTAAACTCGGCGGGAATGTTGGCGCCTATAATTAGGCATAATGTGATTCACTTAGGACTCAAGAAGAATAGAGATAAGATCCAATATTTGGAAAATAGGCATGAAGTACAGTTCTTGAATGTACTCCTTAATTTGGATAGATTCAGCAGGATGAGTTTTCTCTGCTTGTAGAGATGTGGTCCTTCGTTCACCAACTGTTTGGTGTTAAAACATGTAGGAATTGTTTTAGCTCCCACCAGTGGGAGCTGCTGGGTTTGAGTCTATCCCAATGCCGAGTTCTGTGTAGACTGAAAAAAGAAAGCATGATACAAAAAACATGCCCAGTGAATCACCTGACACATTCAAATTTAAACCAATGACAGCCACCCACTAACACGTGGGCGTCTGAACAAAAAGAAATATGGCTACTGTATATGGAATTTCTCACACATTGCCAAGGAGGAGAGAAAAAAGTAATGGATAATCATTACTTTTTCCCAATACAAATTAATTTATAAACGGTCGGATAAACGACAAATAACAAGTTTATCCAATAAACATAAGTCTTAACTCAGACGAATTTATAAATTTCGATATGTTTTAATTCAGTTAAATTTCTTAACTTTAATATGTTGTTTGTTGCAAATTCAGTTAAAATTTCTTAATATTAATATATGTGTGCTACTGTGTGTTGGCAGTTTCAGTTTAAATTTCAAAATTCTCATGCATCCAGACATTAACTAATTTTCACTATATGGACTGACCTGAGCTTTATCCTTACAATTGGAACAAAGCCACTCCCCCAAGGTATCTTGCTGATTAACTCCCACGCAGCTGAAATGGTACCAACTCTCACAGGAATCGCAACACACCATGAGTGATGTTCCATCATTAGGAACTGAACAGGTTGGACTGAAAAAGAGACTTCCTTCTTCTATAAACTCAGTTGATGCAATATCATCATTACATTTAATTATTTTACCAAGATTCCAGAATTGTCTGGTTTTGTTGCGAGTCTTAATAAGTACCATCTCTTCAACAGATAACTTGAGGGCACAATTACTCCCAATTTTGGCATCAACTTCTCTTAATGACCAAAGGTAATCATTATGCCAGTTTTGTTAAATAATGATTTTTTTCCCCAACAAAAGAGGAAACTTGACCTCGAAGGGCAGTATATCAAAATTCTGTATCCTACATCTGGTTCTAATTAACCCATCTTTATCAAGGAAGAGGCACTTTACCAGAAGATTGTTTCAAGTAACCTACTTCGTGTGAGAAGGCCTCCATTTGCATCTTGGCAAATAGCAATAATTTGGCCCTATTAAAATTGTCAGCACTACGGTGACATAACAAATCATAAAATTTCAACACTTTTTCTAAGATGCTGATTGCCTTAGATAAGCTGGAATACCTTGTAATATCCAACGGGAAGGTATTTTCAAAAGGACGTGTCTCCTGAAAGTACAAACATGATATAATTTTTTATTAGTTTTGTTTAGACAAGGTAAGAGTGAGATTGGCCATCTCTATTGAGCCATTCTGGGCCATACATCTAGAAATTGAATAACTGGGAAAATTTAGAAGTGTTGATACCTCTAATTAGAAGATCTGCTGGATTTTCCGACGAAGAAACATATTTTAATTTCGGGAGAACGCCAAATTTAATATTAATATCTTCTGAAAATTTTTTGATCTCTGCTATCCTGTTTTCAATGAATATATTTTTCTTGGATCCTTTACTGTTCAGGATCCACGAGAGGGCAACCTGGGAATCAGACATCAGGACAAAATTATCAATGTTAAGGGGCCCCAGAGCACCCAAAACCTGAGGGCTACCTTAAGAACTAAAAACATAGCCAATAGTTCCAAAGTGGGAAGTGACTTCCCTTTAATTGAGGCCACTCTGGCCTTTACGAACAACAGAGAACAATTCACTTCCTGTTTCGCATACAGGGTGAATCCGTATGCATTTTTCGACGCGTCACAGAAACATATAAATTCGACTGAATGATTTTCTGACAATACACGCCTGGGAAATTCAAACTTCCCCAAGTCATTTAGATCCTTGGTATGGGTTTGCCACAGTGTATTGAGCTCTTTGGGTATCCACTCATCCCACAACAACTTGCTTTTCCAGATCGAGCTGACAATAATTTTCCCCTATATCGTGATGGGGAGAAGCATATACTCTTGATACTTGCGAAAGAATCCCCCATTTGGTATTGACTTCAGGGTCCATTAAAGTGGGAGAAAGTTTGAATGTGTCCCGAATAGGATCATATAGGTATCTCAATACCTTCTCAAAGGCTGGGAAGGAGAAGAAATAGTTTCATCCTCCCTCATATTATCTTCTTTCTTAGAACAGTTAGAATTGCAGGAATAACAAATCGAATCCTTCCTCCAATAATCTGCTACGAACATTATAAATAGCAAGAAGGGACTCTCCATCACAACTGATGGTGACAAGATTATCCACATAAAAATTGTTGGAAATAGCATGCGATGCTGCATCTTATTTTTCTGCATGGAATTTCAAAATGAAGTTCAGAATGAAGGGACTAGCATTAAACCCAAATATAATTGTTTTGTACCTGTAAGTACATAATTTGTCACCCTTTTCTAAGGAAAAAACAAAATCTGTTTTATCCTCTTCCGATTTAAGGTGAATTTGTAAAAAGGCCTTCCTTATATCACCTAGAAGGATGTATTTGTTTTTCCTGAATCCTAGCAATAAATCCAATAATTTAGCCGTTAAGTTCACGCTCATGTAGGCAACATCATTAATTGATGTCCCCTCTCAACGTTTCATGGAGCAGTTAAATACAGGACAAAATTTTGTCATCACTCCGGGTCCCTCCTTAATAATGGGTTTATGTGGAACCCAAATATAATCTTCATTCCCAGGAGGGACAAAAAACTGCTTCACTATTCCACATTCCTCATAATCCTCAAACACTTGGAGGTACTCATTATACATTCCCTTCCTTTCTAAGGACTCTGTCACTCTCTCCATTATCCTCAAGGAAGGCACAAAGTTACTTTTTACCTGTGGGAGTTTATCATGATGCCACGGTAAATTTACATATTTCCCCTCTTCCCATACGATGGAGTCTTTAAACTCTTCTATCTTCTCCTTGTCCACGACCGATAATTTGACCTCTTCATCGATTCCTAATGAGTTGAGAGTGAGCAACGTCTTTACCCCTCGTTCGACTGTGGATTCGGAGAAGAAGGCTTCAATCCGTCCTCATAAGAGAGAGTCGGATTTAGAACAGAATTGATTAAATGGCGGTTGCATTGAGGAAGGGATTTCACAACGCTATTAAAGGGAGGCGACTCTACCTTATTCAAATCTTTATTCAAAAAATGTTGGCTCTCGCCAAACGGAATTATGTAATCCCTGTGTTGCCATACGTTGCCATTAAGACACTCAACTAATCTGAGATTATTCAATTTACTCAGAAGGTCCAAACCAATAATCCCTTTAATTTGAGTTCCGTTTAAATTCTTATAACCGGGACAGAGCCAGAATCCTTCTTGATATAAGTTATAAACAACTTTATCAAAATTATCAACTTCGAATTTCAAATTCAAATCCCTGGAAAATAATACTGCAAGTTTAAAAGGATTTTGATCACCTAATTTTATTAATATATCTATATATCTCAAGGAGTCACTGTCAATCAACGTGTTCACAGCCATATTAACCTTTTGTGGATTATGTTTTTAGCAGAACACAATTTAAATAGAATTGCCTGGGTGAAAAATGACTCCCGATATCAATCAAACAGAAAAAATAGATCGGTCGACCATGTGCTTTCATCGATATTCTAAGGACAGGAAAAATACTGTTCTGTTGTTCAGAATATGTTGTTCTGCCCACAAAGTACTTATTTCTTTTAGGACACACAACACTAAAATGGCTTTTCAAACCACAGACTGCACAAGGGTAAGGAAATCCCACGACAAACTGCATCTGAGTGTTCACCCTGGCACTGTGTACATAATTTTAACTGTTTCGTCCTTCGGCATTTCGCATCGAAGGAAGAAAACTTGCTACAGTTTTTAATCAAATGATCTGTAGCTTCACAAAGCTTGCATAATAAAATGGCCTTCACCCCACATGGAGAAAAAGACGTCATATTGGATTTCATCTTAGGTGAAGAAGGCGCCAATTTTGGCGCACAAATATCCCGCCGAACATCGAGCGGTGCGGCTAATAAATATTCCATAATTTCAAACACGTGGGACATAATAGTATGCAGAGAAGAGAATCTTTCACCACTTCTACCCATCAATTCTCTCCTTACAACATTAGAACATTTAGCAAATAATATGTAGGCCATCAATGTCCCTGAGGTTCCACCCTCAGTAAATTGTCAGTTCCATAAGACTTATCAAGTTCTGTCAAATCTCTTTTAACTTTTTCGAGAAATGACTTCAAAATTTTTAAGTCTGTTATAAGAGACGGTGAAGGAATAATTTCCTCAAAACCCGATTTCTAATTAAATCAGGATTTAAATATCTTTCCCTTAACAGTTTCACGGCTACATCATAATTATCTGATGTTATATCTAGACTGGAGATTACATCAAATGCATCCCCATCCAGTTTTGATTTAAGCATTAACAATCTGTCAGCCTTATTCAAATTATCTGTACAAAATTCGAATTTGTTCAAAAATGTTCTGAACAAAAACTTATCATCCATGGACGTTCCGGAAAACCTTGGACAGTCCAATTGCATTTTCACTGGCATAACCGTCGGGGCATCTAATTTTAATTTCAACAAAAGCAATTTTTCTTCGATTTCCAAAGAAAATCCTTCCAAATTTTCGCAAAGATGCAATTTCTCCTCATCTGGAGTCTTGATTAGAATTAGGTCTATCAGATCGTCTCTAATTACTGTTTCTCGGGACCTTAAAATATCTGGTGAAGGGTTGTTAACTTCCAACGATTTATGCAAAGTCTTTTGGCCTCCCATTTATTCATTAATTCCTTTAGGGCCATATTTCGTCCCTCGAGAACAATTAATAAAATAACAGAGATATAATTATCCGCAAATGTTAAGGAGGTGAAAATCGCCAATATTATCCCAAAACGGAATTGTAATCACAAATAAACAATGCTAACAAAATGGCCGCCAGCAATTAATCGACCCCAACAGTAGAGCAAAGCTCTAAGGAATACTTCAAGCTACACTTTTATAACCGAATTTGAAATTCCCGAGCGGCACCAAAGATGCCTGAAAAAATTGGCGGGCTGAATTAAACCCTTTCCATCCCACTAATTCTTTTTTAAATAAATTTCAACTCCCATTATCATTTGAAATCTGACAACATCAGCAGGAACAAATCAACATCAACATGACATAATCACAACTCAAACATTTATCTCAATTCGAATTAATCAATTTAAAAAATGCGAAGATAAATATATTCAAGTATAGTGTGACTTTTACATTTAAATTATGGAAAAAAAATTATTAACGGTTTCTCTACTCCTGTTTTTATTTTTATTTTTTTACGTCTACAGAATTTGAAACGCGGTTTTTTTGCTTTTTTTTTCTAATTTAGTCACGTACAAATGATCCACATGGGATCTTAATTCGAAACAATGCAATTATAATACGCTAGTAACTTACGGCCCCAATTTCAAGGTCGAATTAAATTATTATCTAATGCAATTTCAAATGTAAGAAGAATTCCAATTTTTTTTTCTTACTTACTTTTTTAAGAGTGCAAACATATCATCAATCGAAACTTACTAAGTCATTAGTTTTTAACGAAAGAAGTTACATTAACGAAATAAAATACTTTTCTGATTTAACGAAACAGAAAAAAAAAATTTTTATCTTTTCCTTTTCTTTTTTTTTTTTTTTTTTGAGTTAACAAACTACGGTTTCTGAGAATTACGTTAAAACTGTGCCCGTTGGCACAGTTTAATATTCAAATTTAAAATCGTTAAATACAATTTAGGCGCGCAGTGCAATTGATTGTTTCGGCGCGTTAAAAAAAATGAAAAATGACACCCACACAAATTCCGGCGTGACCTTTATATACCAAAGGTGTGGACCTAGTTGAAAGCACCCCATGTGATGTCTTCCATCCAATGGAATTCCTCCTAGGACACATTTTAAAACTGATTTTCTAGAGCTCGTTTGGAGCCGATCAAATCAGATATAAACATGCACAAACACAAAATCTATCTCTTTAGTCTCTTAGCCTTTCGAGCATTCTTTCGTCTCTTTAAACTCTTCCGACTCATTCAACGCTTTCTCATTAGGACTTACCACGCGTGCAAACATCAATTATTTCATTTCCACTGCTCCGCGCATTAATACTCTCTTTTAACAGACGAACATTAATATTGTTTCTGTCACATATTTGAACATTCAAAGAACACAAAAAAGAGACTCTCCATCTTTCATATGAACTCAAAAAAAAGAACTCAGAAATATTGAGAACTATGTTTTAACTTGTTATTGTTTGTTATTTCTATTCCGGAAATAAACCTCCGTTTGTGTTGCACATAAGCTTTCTTATTTTTATTTTTATTATTTGTGGAGGAAGTCAGTTCCCAAAAAAAGGCCAGGCGACCCCCACAAGTTGGTGACCCGACGCAGAAATCATATGCACAACGGAATCTTATAAGCTATTAAACAACCATGACTCAGCGGCAAAAGCGACAATTTTTTTTCGACCACAATTTCAAGCTCCGCGTCATCGGAAAAAGTCAGTTGACAGTTTAAAGGCTTTGAAATCACTTTCGAGCGAAGAAAACAAACATGGAACCTTCCTGTGTTGAAAAACCTCTGGCAACGTTAACGGTAAATATACCAGCATTTAATCCTACCAACATAAAGACCTGGTTTATCCAAATCCAGGCCCTTTTCGACGCAAAGCGGATAGCGTCTCAATGAACCAAATACTGTTACTTGGTGGAAAAACTCCCGGCAGGCGTCGTCGAAGAGGTGGCGGATTTATTGGAGAATGTGCCAGAAGACAACCCATATGACGAACTTAAGGAGGCCATCTTACGACGGACAGGCTTTTCAAACGAAACAAGGTTACGCAATCTTTTCACCCAAGTAGAATTGGGAGATCGCACTCCATCGCAACTTTTGCGATACATGCGTACATTGCTAGGGGACAACAAAATGTCCGAAAATATAATGAGAAGTCTGTGACTGGATAAACTTCCAGACACAACAGTACAAATTCTAGCACCCACAACGGAAGAGACAAATATTGAAAAACTCGCCGATATGGCAGATCGAATCCATGAAAATCTGAGGCACCGCAAAGTAAACTCAGCACAAGCACAGCAGAAACAGACGTGCGACGACGATATATCGGGACTAAAAATGACGGTCGAAAATATCACTCGACAGGTGCAGGAATTAATGCAAATAAACCATCGTTACTCATTTAATAAACGATCGGACTACCGAAAACGAAGTCTTAGTAGAGGTCGAAGCAACACACGGGAACGAGCGAACGAAATCTGTTTTTACCACAAAAAATTCGGCACACAAGCTCGGCATTGCACTTATCCTTGTTCTTTTAAAAACAAGAATCAGGGAAACGATTATTCCGGCCAGTAGAGACGACGACTGTCGCTGGATTTTCCACTAAAGGTCGTTTATTTTTTATTCGTGATAATAATCATGGATTTAACTTCTTAATAGACACTGGAGCTGAGATCAGCGTGATACCACCTCTACGTAAACAAAAAGCTATTCCACAGCCTTACCACCTTCAAGCAGCTAATGGCACACAAATACCAACATACGGTGAAAAATATTTAGACATCAATCTCGGCCTGCGCCGCACATTTCCGTGGATTTTTACCATAGCCAACGTGATGACAACAATATTAGGAGCAGATTTCCTAGCACGGTTTAATCTATCGGTAGACATGACTAGTCGCACACTGACTGATAGCCAAACAAAAATCGTAATTAAAGGTATCACCACAAGATACCAGTCTACTGGGATTAGTTCTGCCTTACCTGAAGAGACGTACATTCGTCGGCTGTTTCAAAAATACCCACAACTTACTCAGCCATTCAAAGTCACGGATAATATTAAACATAATGCAAAGCATTATATTAAAACGAATAGACAACCCGTCTACGCCACCCCCAGACGTCTGAAGCCGGATAAGTACAAGATCGCAAAAGACGAATTTCAACGCATGTTGCAACAAGGAATTATCCGACCTTCCAAAAGTGCGTGGTCATCTCCTCTACACATGGTACAGAAAGCAGACGCAACAACATGGCGTCCATGCGGCGATTTCAGGAGATTAAATGCACAAACTGTACCGGATAGATACCCTATCCCACACATTCACGATTTTGCAATCGGACTGCAAAATGCCACGGTATTTTCCAAACTGGATTTAGTAAAAGCGTATTACCAAATACCGGTGGCGGATGAAGATATTCACAAAACAGCACTGACCACACCATTTGGACTTTACGAATTCGTCAGAATGCCATTCGGACTTAGGAACGCTTATCAAACCTTCCAAAGGTTAATAGACGAGGTTTTTAGGGACTTTCCATTCGTATTCGCTTACGTGGACGATGTCCTAATTGCTAGTAGAAACCTCGACAAACATAAACAACACTTGGAACAAGTTTTTCAAAAACTGTCCCATTACGGTTTAAAAATAAACTTGGACAAATGTATTTTCAGTCAGCAAGAAGTAAACTTCCTTGGACATTCAATTGATAAGGATGGTATATCACCATTACCCGAAAAAGTAAGCGCCATAACGGATTTTCCACAACCTACGTCTGTTAGACAAGTTCGTCGTTTCATAGGTATAATTAATTACTACAGACGATTTTTACCCAACTGTTCCACAATCCTTGCACCGTTAACGTCATTATTGAAGAACAAAACGAAAAACCAACAATTAAAACTGGACGGATCAGCTTTAAAAGCTTTCCATCAAGCTAAAACTGCCTTAGTCAATTTCACAAAATTGAATTATATTAAGGACAGCGAAGAATCGAAGCTTACACTTACAACAGACGCGTCAGACATAGCTGTAGGAGCAGTTATACATTAACTGACAGGGGATACAATGACCCCTATATCGTTTTTCTCAGCCAAACTGAGCAAGACACAGACAAAGTACAGTACCTTTTCAAGGGAACTATTAGCAATTTATTTGTCAATTAAACATTTTAGACATCTGTTAGAAGGAAGAAACTTCTGTATTTACACTGACCATAAACCGTTAACATATGCACTGCATACGCATGTAGATAAATATGGTCCAAGAGAAATCAGACACCTTGATTATATTGCCCAATATTCCACAGACATCAGATACGTCAAGGGGCAAGAAAACATCGTGGCGGACGCATTATCACGAGCTGCAATAACTTCACTAAATTCCAGTTCGTTAACTATGGAATTAATTGCACAAGAACAAAAGACGGACAAGACACTCACTGACGTACAACAGAAAACGTCTTTGCAACTGAAGGAAATGCCCGTACCTTTTAGTGTAACAACACTTTATTGTGATACAGCAAAAGAACAACCGCGTCCATACATACCGCCAAGCATCAGACGACATGTTTTTCTACATTTTCACAATATGTCGCATCCAGGCAAACGAGCCACTGTAAAAATAATAACAGACCGCTTTGTTTGGCCGAATATGAATACAGATATTCGAAATTGGACCAAGACGTGTGTATCCTGTCAGAAAAATAAAATACACAGGCACACGAAGTCACCGCTGGGCACTTTCAGTGCGCCTGATGCCAGGTTCACCAATATCCATGTTGACTTGGTGGGGCCATTACCGCCCTCAAAAGGACACACCCACATTCTCACCATAGTCGATAGGTTCAGCAGATGGCCAACAGCCATACCCGTGAAAGACACATCGGCAGCGACAGTAGCCGGAACAATATTAAAAGACTGGATAGCAATTTTTGGAGTACCGTCAATACTCACAACAGACAGAGGTTCGCAATTTCAATCGAAACTCTTCGCAGAGTTCAACCAATTGTTGAGAACAACCCACATAAAGACTACTGCTTATCACCCTTGCTCAAACGGCCTCGTCGAACGCTTTCACAGACAGCTAAAAACTTCTTTGGCTACGAGTCTTAACAACGCAGACTGGTCAGATAATTTACCATTAATCCTATTAATGATCCAAAACACAATAAAAGAAGACTTACAAAGCACACCAGCGCAGCTAGTTTTTGGATCCGTAGTCAAACTACCTGGACAGTATTTTAATGCATACACAGATATTTCACCCACGGCTACATTTGTGACGGAATTAAAGAACAAAATGTCTTCTCTCAAATTTACCCCGACCAGGAGGACTAACAAACATATATACCAAACGACCTTCACACATGCAAATTTGTGTTTATCAGGAATGATACGGTCAAAAAAGCCATTTTGTCCAAATTACACTGGACCATACCAAGTTTTGGACAGAAGTGAAAAATATTTTACTGTCCAACGGAAAGACAGGAAAGACAACATCGCGATCGACCGAATTAAACCAGCATACATTGAGGAATACCCTCAGACAATTTCCCTACCAGAACAAATTCCCTTAGAACATGGGAGACCAGCAGAAAATGACGAGGACACCAAACCCACGACAAAAACGGGTAGGAAAGTCCACTGGCCGAAACATTTCAAGGAATACATTACATATTGAAAAAAAATTTTTTTTTTCCAATCTGGGGGGAGTATTTGTGCCAGTTGGCACAGTTTAATATTCAAATTTAAAATCGTTAAATACAATTTAGGCGCGCAGTGCAATTGATTGTTTCGGCGCGTTAAAAAAATGAAAAATGACACCCACACAAATTCCGGCGTGACCTTTATATACCAAAGGTGCGGACCTAGTTGAAAGCACCCCATGTGATGTCTTCCATCCAATGGAATTCCTCCTAGGACACATTTTAAAACTGATTTTCTAGAGCTCGTTTGGAGCCGATCAAATCAGATATAAACATGCACAAACACAAAATCTATCTCTTTAGTCTCTTAGCCTTTCGAGCATTCTTTCGTCTCTTTAAACTCTTCCGACTCATTCAACGCTTTCTCATTAGGACTTACCACGCGTGCAAACATCAATTATTTCATTTCCACTGCTCCGCGCATTAATACTCTCTTTTAACAGACGAACATTAATATTGTTTCTGTCACATATTTGAACATTCAAAGAACACAAAAAAGAGACTCTACATCTTTCATATGAACTCAGAAATATTGAGAACTATGTTTTAACTTGTTATTGTTTGTTATTTCTATTCCGGAAATAAACCTCCGTTTGTGTTGCACATAAGATTTCTTATTTTTATTTTTATTATATGTGGAGGAAGTCAGTTCCCAAAAAAAGGCCAGGCGACCCCCACAAAACTTATCAACAATAACTTGCTCAAATTATGGGGGGAAAAAACAGAAATCTGCTTGTCTTGAATCAAGAATTTGCACAAATTATAAAAACTAATCATTATGCCAAACTGAGAATATTTAAAACTAGTCGCTTGCATAAAAAAGAGAATTACGTCTGCAAAAAAAAAGAGAGTGTAAGAAATTAATTCTCACATCCCAATTTCCTCCCGGCAGAAGCCAAAGAATCAACAAATAAAAAAAACATACTTTTTTCAAACTCAAAATTTATTCACAAGTAACAGCAATGAAAGTTTATTTGGTTCTGATATTGTCCTTTTGCAAAACGATGGCCCGATTTGCCTCCATACGCCGGGAGCCTTTAGTATGAATTCCTATTGTCGGAATGCTAGTTCGTTGTTCCTCCGAAGGATCCATGAATCCTTATGATAAACTGGAATGTTGGCGCCTATAATTAGGCATAATGTGATTCACTTAGGACTCAAGAAGAATAGAGATAAGATCCAATATTTGGAAAATAGGCATGAAGTACAGTTCTTGAATGTACTCCTTAATTTGGATAGATTCAGCAGGATGAGTTTTCTCTGCTTGTAGAGATGTGGTCCTTCGTTCACCAACTGTTTGGTGTTAAAACATGTAGGAATTGTTTTAGCTCCCACCAGTGGGAGCTGCTAGGTTTGAGTCTATCCCAATGCCGAGTTCTGTGTAGACTGAAAAAAGAAAGCATGATACAAAAAACATGCCCAGTGAATCACCTGACACATTCAAATTTAAACCAATGACAGCCACCCACTAACACGTGGGCGTCTGAACAAAAAGAAATATGGCTACTGTATATGGAATTTCTCACACATTGCCAAGGAGGAGAGAAAAAAGTAATGGATAATCATTACTTTTTCCCAATACAAATTAATTTATAAACGGTCGGATAAACGACAAATAACAAGTTTATCCAATAAACATAAGTCTTAACTCAGACGAATTTATAAATTTCGATATGTTTTAATTCAGTTAAATTTCTTAACTTTAATATGTTGTTTGTTGCAAATTCAATTAAAATTTCTTAATATTAATATATGTGTGCTACTGTGTGTTGGCAGTTTCAGTTTAAATTTCAAAATTCTCATGCATCCAGACATTAACTAATTTTCACTATATGGACTGACCTGAGCTTTATCCTTACAATTGGAACAAAGCCACTCCCCCAAGGTATCTTGCTGATTAACTCCCACGCAGCTGAAATGGTACCAACTCTCACAGGAATCGCAACACACCATGAGTGATGTTCCATCATTAGGAACTGAACAGGTTGGACTGAAAAAGAGACTTCCTTCTTCTATAAACTCAGTTGATGCAATATCATCATTACATTTAATTATTTTACCAAGATTCCAGAATTGTCTGGTTTTGTTGCGAGTCTTAATAAGTACCATCTCTTCAACAGATAACTTGAGGGCACAATTACTCCCAATTTTGGCATCAACTTCTCTTAATGACCAAAGGTAATCATTATGCCAGTTTTGTTAAATAATGATTTTTTTCCCCAACAAAAGAGGAAATGATACAAAAAACATGCCCAGTGAATTACCTGACACATTCAAATTTAAACCAATGACAGTCGCCCACTAACACGTGGGCGCCTGAACAAAAAAAGAAAGATGGCTACTGTATATGGAATTTCTCACAAAATGCAGCCGGTGTTTAATAGGAAAATTACGAAATTTCGAGATTAGTGAATGAATTCGCTAACAAAAATGAATTTTAATCTTAGTCTTATTTAGTCTTCAGAAGAGACAGAAAACAATTTATAATATGGGTTCAGTATAGTATACTAAAATCAATCAATAAAGTAGGAACTCACTTACAAGTTCTTTGACAGAATAAAAAGAATTTAAATGTTTAAAATCTTCAAAGTTATTTTCGACTTTGTGTAGCAGAAGTGGTGACACATGACAGTAGCAATTCACCTGGTGTAACCCAACCCCCACTGACGGGAAAGAGTTAATGAAAGATGTGTGAGATAAACGAGGGGAGAAGACGAATTACTAGGAAAGACCTGCTTAAATATATGATCACGACGCCGTTGCTACAGGCAGGATCGGTACTGCTGCTAGTCATAAAGGGTAAAGCCGATGATGTTAATTGTAGATAAGAAAGTGGTGATGATGGTGTGATAGTACAAGGGGAATGAAATAGAAGGCTGTTAGTAAATGAATGCGTTCATGTGTATGGAGGAAGACAAGAGCTTAGAAAGTTCACATGTTGTTAAATAAATGTCCTGTTAACAAAGGAAGAGAGAAGAGTTCATATGTGAAAGGTAGGATGAATGCCATGTTTGTATGGAAAGCAAAGAATTCATATATGAGAATGCTTTTACGTAAGTGTGGAAGTCTATGTCTGTGTGTGTGTGTGTGTGTGTGTGTGTGTGTGTGTGTGTGTGTGTGTGTGTGTGTGTGTGTGTGTGTGTGTGTGTGTGTGACATTATTTAGTTCACGTGTGTCGTCTGTAGCTATGTTGAAATCTTTGGAGCTTCTTGTGGAACCTCAAGCCAGATGGCCCGGGGAGGAGGGGGCATCTTAAGAAAGTATTTTGTATTTTGAAAGAAATACTATGGAATGAGTCAGCTGGCTGTGTAGTCTCTTGGTCAGAAAGAGGTTAGCTGTCACACCCTTTTATCAACTTTTGTAGTGTAATCAGCTCACCTAAGAGATGGCCTCTGATTGGGTATGCCAGAAAAGAAGTTAAACGCTTGCACCAATCAGCATCAAGCTAAGAAATTAAGCACAGATTTAAAATTATAACCCATGAGGTGTTGTTGCTATTGTTGCTGTTACTACTATAGAACTGCTACTAATGATGCGAATTTGTTGAGACAAAGTTTGTTGGTGGAGTTGCTATCTCGTCTGGCAGTGAGAGTAAAGAACAAAAGCCCCAAGTGCCTTAAAATTAACAAATGTATCTTTCTTTATATAGCCTAATCCATATATTAGGTTTGAAGAAAAAGTAATTCCAGAATCTTCTGTGTACATTTCTATAAAAAGAAGCTAATGACTAAGCAGATTGCTAGCAGTAACCCACAAAGCAACCAGCTTCCATACCAGAGTTAAGCATACACTGGCAAACAATTCACATGGCGTTAATCAGAGCAAATCTTTAAATAATTCCAAAATGCACAAATCATCAGCACCAATTAGAGAAACAGTAACTATGATGAGTTGTCATTAACATAAAACCATTTTTTTTAACGAATAACAACAGCAAATACTTTGCCATGCTAGGCAAGATCAAAACATCATCATCATCACCAACAGCTATAGAGAAATCATCATCATCACCAACAACTATAGAGAAACAAGTTCCAATAGTAAACAGTTGAAAAATATTACTACTGCTAATATGTGCACATACATAAATACGCACATGTATTTCTAGCAGCAAAATGTTGTGTATCCATACACACACTGCCTAAATTGACTATTGAACTCACATAGTGATTTGCATAAGCTTTTTACAAACACAACACACATACAAAATATGAACTATTCATGCAAACTATCAGGTTGACAACAAAGTTCTTGCATTTTTTTTAACTTTTAAATTCAGATTAACATACAAAATCAAACAAAAATTTCTTGATCAAAATAAGCACCATCAGAATCAACACACTTTTGCTAGATGTTTTTGATATCACTTAGGTTTTTGAAGCATTTCTCGTGCAGAAAGTTGTCAAGATGCTTGTAAAAGTGCTAGTCAGTAGGTGAGAGGTCTGGAGAGTATGGTGGATGAGGCAGAGTTTCATATTTCAATTTGTTCAACTTCGTAATGGTTTTGCCTGCATTCAAAAAACTGTAATGTATGAGACCAGTCACAGACCACCAAACGGTCATCAAGACATTATTTTGGCACAACTCTGGCTTCGGGAAGTGTCGTGCAGCTTCATCAGCGTCTTATCATTGAGCTGAGCATCACTACCTGTCCTAAAAAACCCACTTTTTATCACAAGTCGCAATCATTACGACAAGGAAGTACTGTTAACAAATGGATGTGAAACACATCAGAAACTTCAACAACAACATCCAGCATTAGTCAGCAGAAATGACCCATTCTCCTTTATGATAATGCTCGGCCACATGTTGCTAAACCAATCCTGGAGAAGTTGAACGAATTAGGCTACAAAACTCTGCCTCATCTGCCATACTCTCCAGACCTCTTGCCTACTGACTAGCACTTTTTCAAGCATCCGGACAACTTTCTGCGTGAGAAATGCTTCAAAATCCTAAGCGATATCAAAAACACCTTCAGCAACTTCATCGTCATATTGTGCTGGATCCAGGGACAGCTGTGAAGTTTTCAGGGTTCAGTATATAATGTACGATTCCATCTGGCCATAATGTTGCTGTGATGATATCACACGTCATGTTGTGAGTCAAGAGTTTCACATCAGACACAGCTTTCATTGCAGCAAGAATAATTTTGACAAATGCTTAACGACAATTGGTGGCTAAAGATAAGGCTGTGATATTGCCTCTTTATTAGGCTTCAAACAAGTTTTCTTTGCCACATCTATTAAAAAATAACACCTTGGATGCATTATGCACTGCTAGTATTGTGTTCTTTTATTGTAAAATGGTTTAGCTGATCTCTTTAGTTTAGGCACCGCCAAAACTGGGGGGTGCAGGTCAGTATTTTTGACGGACCGTCTTTTCAAAAATCTATCAAAAATCAGGTAATTATCCGATCAATACGAAATTTTCAGCGATTATTAGGAGAAGAATGAACTTTATAACAGTGTACTTATTTTTCATAAACGATATTTATATATATATATATTTTTGCTTACAAACCCCCCCCTTGTTTTGAAGTGGGAACAAATATGCTTAAAATAATCATCTGAAACTGAACACAAGATATTGTGTTGTTGTAAGGGACAGAATTATAGATTAAAAAAAAAAAAAAAAATTGTTTGCATACCTTATTTTGACGTCTGAATATCAGAACTTCGATTGTGTTTAATTATCCCGCTTTTGAGTTTTGAAGTGTGAAATTCGGTGAATATGTTAAGTAAAATAATTAATTAAAGTTAAGCAAAACAAAAAAAATTTTTTTTTAATATTTATACGAAAAAAGCCATTTTAAAATTTTTGATAAATAAATTAACAATTTTTTTTTAGCGAGCGAATAATGCATGACCATTATCAAACAGGGCATGCTTTGAATAATCAATACAAAAAAAAAATTCGATAAATATTGTGCCCTTTGTGTTAAAAATAGCATCATTTTTTTCGATCTCGTTTGAAAACGTTTGCCGCCTTTCGACTACGGTGGACCAAACGCGCTGAAATAATTTTTTTTTATTCTGCTTTAAATTGCCCCCCCCCCCATTTTGGGGAGCCTGGCCCCCACACACATACACATTAAAAACCAAACTCATACAAATGGTCACCCATCTGGTACTGGCCAGCCTCAGCTTAATAATACATTGAAATTTTCATCACTGAAAAATAAGTTTTTTGGGCCTGTTTGGTCTTCCATAGTTTTCTTTTTATCAAACGCAAACGTAAACAGTGTCGATATAGACTCTAGATCCACGCGAGATATCTGGTTACGTATATGAATAAGTGGAATTATTTGAAATTCAGGTACTTATATTATAATACTTTTGCATATTCTCTTAGAAAATCATCCTAAATCTTAGTTAGACAATAAATAAATAAATTAATTATTTCAAAAACCTTTTTTTTTAAATATTTAAGTACGTTTTTTGTGCAAGACAAAAAATGTCAATTGTTAACTTTTTGGGAAAATTTAACATCTAAAATTTAATTAAAAATAGTAGAAAAAGTTTTACATTATTCTGTTTTCTATATGATAAAATTCAGGGTTTTATCTTTCTGGAAAAAAAAAAGTTACTCAGAAATAATGGATTTTAATAAATGTAATTTCGTTTTAAAAAACAACAACAACTTGATTTTGCGGCCATTTTTGGCGGTGCCTACTTTAGTTATTGATGAAACTGTTAACGTAACTGCTATGGATCTGCTACTAGAAATTTAACTGGTAAATTTCAAGACTTCAATATTGATTTGACTTTCAATCAGCTTTTCAAACCTATACGTCACAATGTTGGGAATTCCCAAGATAACAGAATATTCTTTGCTGAAAGAGGTATCTTTGATATCTCAATTGACATGCAGCCTTTCTGTTATATATTGGGAGCAATATAAAAGTAGAGACTATGTTAACATATGAATTTTGACGAGGGTTCTATTAATACATGTCAGAATAACATGACGGCAAACTGTAATAGATCCAGCTGGAGTGGCATGATTGAAGCGAAATATCATGAGTTACCTCCCTAGAAAAAATGCGCTAGAAATGCAGATATCAAATAAAATACATAAAAATGATGTCACATGTTTAGAGGATAAAACAAAGTTTTGAGCAGTTGAAGTTGGGAAATGAGAGAGACAGCATACATCTGGAAATGTAAAGAGAATCTTAGTGAATATAGTTTTGACCCCACATGGCCCCACCAACAGGCCACTGTCCCCAAACAATGTGTGTGCCATGGATTTTTCATTCATCTTCTTATCTTCTTATGGCTGTATCATCATTTTCTCACTGGTAACCGTCGATATGGATGCATTGGTCCACAAGTAGAAAAATAAAACAAAACAAACGCAGGATAAACACAGACATCGATGCTTCACACATATGTTGGTTGGACTCTGAGTGTGTTTTCTACATCAACCCTCTACATGCTAGGGCCAACATCTTCGTGCTGTTGAGACTGAGTATGTCTATTGCTGTATCTGTAACAACATTGCATGCCTGGGTAACGCCAATTCACCTTGTTTACAGGTTGGAAGTTGGGTGCGGTTTTATACATGGGGTTTAGGAAACTTATCTTTTCTCCAAAGTCTGAAATATGTCTTTATTGCCGATATGATAAACAGAAAAGAACAGTAAAGTTGACATGGCAACAAAAAATCTGATTTGGTATCTAGGAAATATTTGGTCCACCTGTTGTATTTAAGTGGTAGACCACCAAGTAAGTGATGGGAATTGAACCTTGGAAGATAATACTGTTCTTTGAGAGAAAAATCGTTTGGGTTGGAGAGAGAGAGGGAAAGGGGAAGGGGGAGTTGGAGGGAGGTGTGGGTGCGAATATAAAATAATGGGATAGAGAAAGAAGAGATTCAGAGGAAAAGAGGAAGGATAATCTTCAAATGACAGAGAGGGGAAACAGAATGATATTAAGGGGTGAGTGGCTGGAGATTACGTTTGATAGGGACTGTTGTATTTTTAGAAATAAGAGATTTTGCTGGCTGGTATCAAGGAGTGCAGATCGCCTTGGGCTCCCACCCGGGAGGAGAGGAACAAACCCCCAGAAAAGCTAAACTGAAAAGCTCTTGTTCCCAGCTAGGAAATTGTCTAAATGAACTTAGTTGTAACAACCTGCATTAGAAGGCCGTTAAGAACCCCAAGGACTCAACTTTATGCAAGTGTACCCTGTATATCTTCAGGATATTTTATTTGTTTATTTTATTTGTTTATTTTATTTGTTTATAAGAAAATGACCCCGAGTTCTTCTTTACTTATCGAATGTCAGCTTGAGTGAGGATGCAGTTCGTTTCACATATACCCTGATGCCAGACGATGGAAGGCACAGATCAGATTCAGCACAAAGTTAAAGTGACGGCCAAAGTAAACAGTGTTGCCATGCATGTTTTATGTGCCCTGAGTATCAGAGCAGTATTTTCCAGTGACCAGTGAGAGTCTGGTCACCCTTGAAGGGTCCACCACTAGACAGAGCTAAAAGTGTAACCCTGCTGGTTTGCATTTATGTTTTGCATTTACAGTCCTGTCAAGCAGGATCCGACGAATGCAGCCCATAGGACATAGGGTTATACATCTCCCCATCTCCCTCAAAAACCTCTGAACAACCAACTGCCCTTGGCGGTATCCAAAATCCAACTGTCCACCTCGGAGTTCAGGCTTCAACTGACTAAGCATCCGATTGACTCCACCCTGTTAAGTGTCATTCCTATTCTTCCCTACCTATTAGTCGTTCAGTCACCTGGTCAATCGTCACACCCTGAATTAAACCCTACCCTTATTTCTCTTTGTCTGCATTAAAAACAAATTCCTATCTATTGTCTATTGATGCCCTTTTTAGTACTCACTATTCTTTGTTCCCTTCCTACTCTCTCAGTACTCAACAAACAGTATCACACACTTCCCATGCCTAACTTGTTATTTATTACATAAATTACAAAAACCATAGTCATGCAGTTATATTCACATCAATTTTACACAGTTCATACATTCATATTACATAATTATGAAACAGCAGACAAGAATGACAAAATTAAACCCGACCAAATGATTTTCAAACTGGAATCAGAAGTGTGCATCTAATCCATTCACCATCTAAAGAATATTTGAATTCCCTAAAAAAACAGCATAGAAATTCCTTTTCCAACAGGTTCCTGCTGACTAGTACATGGTTTTCATAGCAGAGAGGAAAAATCAACCTCGTCCCTCCATCGATGTAGAAGGACTTTAAAACACCTTCTATATAACCAGGCATTCTGCCATTTCACCCCCCCCCCACCAAAAAAAAAAACAGCGGAAGGAATTTTAACCACCTCTCACATAACTTTTGCATAAACAGGCATTCCGTTATTTTACTACTCTCCCTCCCCTTCAAAAAGAAAAAAAATAGAAAGATTTTAAACCACGTGATATAAAAAGGCATTCTGCCATTTTCCTTTCTCCCCCCCCCTTTTAAAAAAAATCAGGAAGATTTTTTCATCTCCTACCCAAAGGACCTTATGCACACCCATGAGCCTGTCAGGTATTCTTCCATTCTCTTTTTTATTTTACAAGCAATAAGAACAACATTCTTATACAAATTTACATAAGCAAAACAAATGACATTATTTTCAAAACAATTGACATTATTTCCAAAACAATTGACATTTTAACAAAAACACATAATATCTCTACTGTTCTTGTTTTCAACAACACTAAAACAACAATATAATTCAACACAAGAAAACCCACAACCTGGAAAAAACACAGCATTTAACAATCATAAGTTTCTTCTTTTTCTTTCTTTCTCATTGTTTTGTGACGATTAATAAAAATGCCTTCTACAATTTTACACAGAAAAAACTGAGGGAGTCTTTACAACAAGCAATGCACAAGATACAGTATTGAGGTAGATTTCTTTTTTATAACACAAAAATGTTCTTTTTTATAACAAGCCTCTTTTCTTTTTCATTCTGATTGTCTTGTTTTTAAGTGAGGAGCTTTCTCTCTCTACACACACAAATTATCGGCGTGCCTCTTTTAATTTTTGATCCCCTCACATGAATCATGGACTATAATAAAAAAAAAAATCACATTAAAATCCTAAAATTCTTGAGTGACTCCAGTACAATCACAACCTTGGTACTTACTAGTTACTCAATCCCTAAACATTAAGCTTTCACCCAATCTGCTAACATTTCCTGATGCGCAGTACACATCTCGACTCTGTATCATTTTTCTCAATGATTTCCTGTCTTAAATTGGGTCATAGAACCGATCACACATTCTGTGCCAGGTGGAAGACACATTTCCATGCACAGGGTTTCACTGTTATATCCCTATCTAACTACCCAGATCCCTGGATGCCTTTTTTTCACATTCCACAAAAATTTTCACCAACTTCCCTGGCCAAGTAAAATCACCTTGACTTAAATATTTTTCTTAACTACCACCCCCATCCACCAGCACATAGTGCAAGAGAAATCCCCATTCCCACTTTCCATCTTTCCTTCAATCAGATGAGACACCACCCCTCTCTCTCCTCTTTTAATTATTGGTCGCCAACACTTGACCAACACTACTACTATTATCGTAAATCTCTCTCTTGCTCTCTCTTAGTGAATCGCATGTGTAACCACTTTTTTTCAAAATAAAATCAAAACAAAATAAAATAAAAAAAAAGGCTATCACATCAAATGGGAGAAAATGTTGTAGTTATTATTTTCTTGTGCATAGAAGGACTGAACCCCCCCCCATCAAGTGTTGTTCCGATTGTTCCCTACTCTATTTGGCCATTCATCACACCCTGATTTAAACCTTACTCTTATTTCTCTTTGTCTGCATGAAGAACAAATTCCTATTGATTGTCTATTGATAAGTCCTTTTATTACTTGCTAAACCTACTTCCTTTTCTTGTGTCATCTATTCTTTGTTCTCTTCCTACCTCACTCCAATACTTAATGAACATAGTGACACATTGAGACTCTACCTGTATGTCGACCATGTTAAGGCTAAAGAAGAAAATTAAATAAGAAATAATTTATGTAATCTCTCTCCCAAATAAAACCTTTGAAACTCTAGCAAATCTCCATTGTGTTCCATGTACAAGTTTACAACCCACACATGGAAAAGCAACAATAAAAAGAATGAAACACCAGTGATCACGCACACATGTAAAATGACTTTATTGATCACTCACTTTATTTTAACTTGTGGCGATAGCACACATGTGCACAAGTATATTTTTGTTGGAAACGATATATATGAACAGTTCATTTAATGTTTGCTTAATGTGAAAATGTGACAATTCTTCCAAGGTCAATCAAATCTGCTTCCTGTGGGGACTGGAACTGAGTTGGAAAAACTTAGAACACATAATGAAACACTTTATTTGGAGATGTAAGAAGCATGCTATCAAATGTCTTTCAAAGGTTGTAAATTTTGAATTTCTTCAAACTATCTTCTTCGGTAAATTGATCAATTAGGTCTTCAAGGCCATCATTATCATCACTGTCATCATCTTCTTCTGGGTTTCATGAATGATTGAGTTGTTGCGTCTGATCAGTCTCTTTTTCCTCTGTGTAGAATTAACTGTTGGGACTCTCAGCTTCAATGTGTTAGGAATCAGTTTTCTCACTAAGTGGTGATTGACCTCATTTTGACTTGTCTAATGGTATAATATTATAGATATTATACATGGTATAATATTATACATGGTATAATAATATAGATATTATATATGGTATAGTATTATAGATATTATATATGGTATAGTATTATAGATATTATATATGGTATAGTATTATAGATATTGTATATGGTATAATATTATAGATATTATATATGGTAAAGTATTATAGATATTATATATGTTATAAACTTTGAATTTTGCAGCTAATTCTAACCTTTGCGACCAAGGCTACCAACCTCCAATATTTCCTCCTATATCAGAAAACATGCTATGTGATATACAAATATCTGTACGAGATGTTGCCAAGCTAATCAAAAACCTTGATTCCAGTAAAGCAACTGGCCCTGACAGTATTCCAATTATAGTACTCAAAAGACTTCAACCAGAACTTGCGCCCATCCTGTTTAAACGTTGTCTTAAGGAGAATTACTTCCCATCACATTCCCTCATATTTAAGAATCGCTCATCTCCCTTACAGTACAGGCCAATAAGTCTCCTGTGCGTCATGAGTAAGTTGCTGGAATCTGTGTTAAATAGAGAAGTAATCAACCATCTCAGCAAAAATAACCTTCTTAGTGACACGCAATATGGTTTCCGTTCTGCTAGATCTACAGCAGATGTGCTTACAGTTATATCTCATAGGATTAGTGAATCTCTTGACGGAGGCTACCTTTCTAGGGAAATTGCTCTTGACATATCAAAGGCCTTTGATAGAGTATGGCATAAAGGTTTACTTCACAAGATCTCCAGCTATGGTATAGCTGGAAATGTCTTCTCAATTGTTGAATCATTTCTCTCTGATAGGTTCATAAGAGTAGTAGTTGATGGGCAAAAATCAGAAGCTCTTAGTATTAATGCTGGAGTCCCTCAGAGGTCCATCCTGGGCCCAACTCTCTTCCTGATCTATATTAATGATCTTCCAAATCACATCCTTACATCATTCATAGACATCTATGCTGATGACACTACTATCTATGGTAGCACATCTAAGACCTTAAACAACCAAGTTTTCTCTGATTCTCTCTCCTCTGATCTTGAGCAAGTGGTACAATGGGGAAAGATGTGGCTTTACTCCTGATCTTAAATGGAACACATACATCAAATCTGTTGCCAAGGCCGCTGGAAAAATGGTCGGATCCTTCTATCGATCCAGTAGATATCTCACTGCTGATGCAATTCTCTATCTATATAAGAGCCAGGTACGTCCAAGGATGGAGTACTGTTGCCACATCTGGGCAGGAGCTGCTAGAAAGGACTTGTCCTGCCTTGATAGAGTTCAAAATAGACTTTGTAGCCTCGTAGATGTTCTTTTCTCTTCCCTGCAACCCCTTTCTCACAGAAAAGATGTTGCGAGTTTGTCTCTGCTTTATCGTTATTTTCATGGCAGGTGCTCGGCTTAGCTCCATTCTATGGTCCCCCCTCGCCAAACTTTCACAAGAAACACCCGTCTAGCAGAAAACACTATCAATAATTTCCCCCACTCTTTATCTGTGCCTAAACCTAAACGTAGATTCCATGAGCAAAGCTTCTTTCTTAGAACTGCACGCCTATGGAATTGTCTTCTGTTTTTCTGCTTCCCAGCTGACTACAATATGGTTGTCTTCAAGTCTAACGTAAACAAGTTTTTGATGAGCCATTTCATATAAGTTAACAAATTTACTGAATCTCCATTACTAACGGTTACTATATTGTCCAATTTCTACTGTACACTCTTTAACCCTTATCCTCGAGTGGCCTCTTGGCCTTGATAAGTGGTGATGCCTATGTAAAAAAAGAGATGATTTATGGTAGCATAGATCAGGGCTGTGGAGCGAACAAATAGATTTCTTTAAATTAAATCAAGATGACATTTTAAAATGTCACAAGTCAGAATATGGGTGAATTGTTTAGTACACCAACTTCATAGGATGGTTTTCATCATGTATCACTGAGGTCATTAAAAACAGAGGAAAAGTATTGTCTTAAAAACATGTGAGCTCACTTTAAAATAAAATAAAAAATAAATGGATTAAAATATGTCAAAATTAGCCTTTGCTGCTAATTTATAACAGCTTTGTAGGTTTCTATTCATTTTCCGTTGTAGAAAGATGGAAATCAAAGTATGTGTAAACAAGTGAGAAATTATCATTTCACAGAAATAAATCAATAACATAAAAATGGCTGCAAAATTGCCAAAAACTAGTGGAGGAAGACCTGATTGATGACCTCCTAGAGTTGGAGATTCAAACAAAAATATCTAGTCTAAAATTGCTTAGGGAGTAAATAGGTTCTGCTTTGCACTCCTGTCTAATAGGCAAGTGCAAAGGTACCTTCAAAGATACCCAGTGTTTGGCCTTGTTTCCTGACTAGGACAATAAATGCCACCTCACCCATCTTTACTTTCTATATCTGAACAATTTGGGGATGAATTTCTTGTCTCTTAGTTCACATGACTCATCTGCGCCACTCTTTTATTCTTACAGATTGAGGTTTGACAGCTACTGTTTCTAACCGGTAGTATAGAATCCCTAGGTAATGCTAAGAGCAACTGTTCTGTCAACAGTTTTATAGTATCGGCATAACTGTAGTGCCATGTCTTATATGGAAAAAGATCCTAGACTCATCTCCATAGAGGAGGATTTAACTAAAAGTCTAGTTGTTTGCACTTACTGGCATCAATTCTTTTTCTCCCTTGTAGAAATATCTGAGGGCTAAGAACAAACTTCAATGATGTAGAATCATTTATCATAGTAAATGCCCCAGATAATGAAAACAATTTACAGTTCTCAATCTCCTCAATGCTCTTTGAATATCTTGAAGACTGCGTGATATGAATTGGAGAATTGTGGAATCACTGGCTTATAAGAAGGATCGTAGAATAGAATTCATCAAAAAACTACGAAAACAAAAAAAAAAAAAAAAAAAAAGGCATGGTAAATTCCTTGGCGAGAGAGATAAGCATTAAAGTGGCAATTATGAATAGAGCACTGAACTAGAATCTCTGCCACTCCTTATACAAGAGTTGCAACAGCCAACTACTCACTACCAAGGCCTAAGATAACTCCTTTACAAAGTCAAGAAGCTCCTCAACAAGATGAAGCACCGAGTCAAGCCAGGCATGCATTGGTTCTTTTTAGACAAGGGTTTATTTTTTCAATGCATGGTTCATTTTGAAGAGTAATAATTAAAAAAAAAAACTAATCATTTTTTTTTTCTTTTTTGTGTTCACGCATACATATAAATCCATATTTATGAACACTACATTTATTTTATATAACAAAAACAGGTGCCAGTGAACAAAAAAAATTTGAAGAATTCATCTGAAAAAGTGTTCTCAGTGTTTTCATTTATCATTCATTTTGATTTTGATATATACTTAAAACACATTAAATAAAATAAAACCAAAGAATTGAATTTATTTAACACTTTCCAAAATAGCATACTCTGACAAAAAATGCTTTTAATAAGATTTAATGTTTAAAACTGTAGTTATATTTTCATGAACTATTTTCTTTCTATGTAAGCTTATGTTTTTATGTGGAGTGATTTGGTTATCCAATGAAAATACTTTGCATGTGACTTTTGTTTAATTACTTACAGTTTTCCCACTTTGTAACCAGTTGGATTGAAAATATCAACAAGAGCAATGATGTTGTAAATACACCTTTTTAAACTCACCAGTGACATGGAGCCCTTTCCTAACCTTTGACCTTAAATAAGCTCTTTCATTTATTAGTTTATCTAATATGCCCTTAACACGAAATTTAGAGTTTAATAAATCATCATACAAAAGCCCAACTTTCTTATCTCCATCTCCATATATATTTTGATTGCAGAAATTTCCCTCTAGACCAAATTACTGTAGGTTTGCAATAACAGATGTCACATAAAAATTTATTATGTCTAAACTGTCTACTATCTTATGCCGTTTTATACACATTTATTCATTATAATAAAGTCCTACATTACATCCTAGGAGAAACATGATCACAATCGTCAACATCTTCAGAGGAAGTAGTTACTACTTTTCCCTCTAAATCTTAAGTCCTCATACTGACACTAGTCAACACCGGGAACTAATATATACATTATACATATACTGTCCTGTCTACCTTCATAACTGGCTCATAACTGCATACAAAAACCATTACCTTTCCTTTTCCCGTTACAAAAACAATAATTTCTCCTTCATTCAGTCCCGGCAATTCTCATTGGTTGCCAGTTCAAAAATTGCTTATTCAGGAATACACATCTTAAATAAACAAACACACTAGACCTTAACAAACGTTGCCATTTTCTCTAATCAATGCAATCATTTTAACCTAAAACAAACCATTTTTTTCCTGTTTTTTCCCCTAAATATAATACTTCTTTTACTATATTAATGTTCATTACACTTTTTTTCCTGCATAACAGCAGGCAAGAGACTATGGAAGCAGATATACACGGACATATATATGAGAGAGAGAGAGAGAGAGAGAGAGAGAAAGAGAAAGTGTTGTCATCATCATAGCCGTGTTGAACTTTTGAACTCATTTTATTTGATTAAGTAAGTATACACGGAGAGAGAGAGAGAGAGAGAGAGAGAGAGAGAGAGAGAGAAAGAGAGCGTTGTCATCATCATAGTTGTGCAAAAATTTGGTACTCATTTTATTTGGGTCACAAAGTCATTCACGCCGCCTGATACATTTTAAAGGCATTATTTTGAAGGCCCGTAACAACAGAAGTTCACCATGGCCAAGACAACTAAAGCGTTTCCTTTTTCTTCATCTCTTTTTCCTCTTAGCCTTACATGTTCGAGCCTGACTACTACAGGTAATTTTTAAATTTTTTTTTGCGCTTGAAAGGGTATTCAATGCTATTTTCATTTTTTATAGGGAGTTGCTTAATTAAAAAAAATTTTTTTCTGAGGGCTCGCGCGGGTAATAACTAATAAAGGTTTTGTTTTTATTTTATTTTTAAATGCAAATAGGTCACAAACCTAATTAACTTGTTTTTGACTAATTGCCCACAATTTTATTTTCTTATAGGCGTATATATTGAAAAATGTCTGAACAATATTTCTTTCAAAAATAAAAAAAATCTGTTTCCGTAGTCTAAAATTAAAATTTAAAAAAGTTTACATTGAACAAAAAATTTTTTCGAACATTCATAGTATTTGTGCATGGGAATCTTGACAGCAATTATCAAAGTTACATTTCACGCAAATTTTTTGAAAACCATGCCCCTACTCACAAAATGGGGTGTCTATTCCGAAAGCCATTAACATGATGAGGTTGGTGGTTGGGCTAAAACAACAACAACAGTTGTACTTTAATTTTTTATGCAGGGAGTGGCAGGGGAAACTACCACCGGGAAAAACCAGTTAACAGGTCCTGCAAGTTGATATCCAAGTACCAGAATTACTTTTAGTCATTGTTTCCTTAAATTAAATAGTAAGAGAGGAGGCAGACAATTTTCTGTAAAAAAGTGTATATTTTTAGCCATGTGCAAGCGACTCTATAAGTCACTCCGTCGGTCGGTCTGTCCGTAACACTTTTGTGCTTGGCCTTTTTGGTTAAGATCAAAAGTCTGTTGTTAATAGATGCTGTTCTTAGCTTTTAAAGCTTTTTTTGGCCTTCGGGCTGGGATCTAAATTTGTTTTGTAATTTTGAATTTTGCTTTTAATTTATTTCAATTTTACATTGATTTAATTTGATTGTAATTTTCATTTTCACAAAATAAATTAAATATCTGGGATCAAAGTGTAGTATCTGTTCCGGCAGATACTGCAAGCAAAGACCATATGTGGGGGTCAATGTAGGGGCAACCCTTCATACCAACTGTCACTATCCAGCTTCCATTTCCCACCCATCGGGAGCTGGTCCCCTTTTCTCTCCCCCTCCCTCTTTCTCCACATTAAAAAACGGCCTTGTGCCTAATTTGCTCAGTGGGGAAGCAAATAAATACTCCTTGGTCAATGTAGGGGCAACTCTTCATACAAATTGTCACTATCCAGCTACCCTACTCCCCGGGGAGTTGGTCTCTATTTCCCTTCACTCCTCACATTAAAAACCGGCCTTGTGCCTAATTTGCTCAGTGGGGGAGCAAAAAAAAAATAACCAAACATATAAGACCTTAGTCAATGTAGGGGAAACCCTTCATACCAATTGTCACTATCCAGCTCCACTACTCCCCGGGGAGTTGGTCCCCATTTCCCCTTCACACCTCACATTTAAAATCGGCCTTGTGCCTAATTTCCTCGGTGGGGGAGCAAATAAATACCCTTTTTCTTGGCCTTTTGGCCAAGATCAAAGTGTAGTATCTGTTCTCATACCTACATCGCGCGAGGCAGTGCTGTTCTGGCGACACATTCTCGTGCCCAGAACACCTGACGAGCTTTTTGGGTAGCGTTCTGTCCACACCTTCACTTTGTCTGTCTTTCTCTGCTCTTCCCTCTCATGGGGGGAGGATCCAAGCTGATAATTTACAACCTTCCCATGAGGGAGGGTCGGAAACACTTTCTCTCCTTCTTCCACTAACTTCCCACTCCCTCTCTCAGTTCTATCGCCCCCTTTGGCGCCACTTCTTTTTGGCGCCAAAGTCGGCTCCCCACTTTGGACGCTGTCTCCACGTCAGTCAAAACAGTGATTTGTTTTTCGGATTTTACTACACACATTGAAACCACAGATACGGGAAGAGAGAAAAAAGAAACAACACCAGGTAATGAAATGATAACTCCCCCAAAGGACGACTCCCCACATGGGGGGAGCAACACACAAAACCAAAGAGGTGTACCGCCTGGACAACATGAAAGCAGGGGAAGCAGCCCCAAAAGACTGTGCCCAGGGAGAAGCTCCCCACGAGGGCAGCTCCCCCCAAAAAGAAGAGGCTTACAGCCCAGAAATGAACGCTGGCAAGGAGGTAGCCGCCTCAAGAAACATTATGAAGGGGTATGGTCCCCCAAAGGGAAGCTCCCCAAATAAGGGAGCAGTACTGGACACACCCAAGCAAAGCATGGGAGAATCAACCCATAAAGGGAAACTTGTCTCACAAAACACCTCAAAGACAGCGGAACGACCCCTCGCCCAAGACATCAGAGGGATTTGCATGGGGTAAAACCGCTGATAAGAGACTCTCCCACAAGAATATAAAGACTTGTACCTTACCAAGTACAAGGAATATATTGAGGGGAACGTCCTCAAGCCAATACCTGGGGACTGGGAGGCAGTGGAGGACAAGATCCTGTCCTTCATCACTTTAGACATCCGGGCAAATCAGCTCAAGGGGATGAAAAAAGAGGAAATGGCAGAGCTCCTCCAGAAACTGAATATACTCGCCAAGTATATACACCAGAGGAGCTTCATGATGTGGGACGTACTGCTCCCCAACAAGGATGAAGCAGAAAAGTTCTCATGCACAGAACTTAAATGCGCAGGTATCAAGTTATTGCCAGAGTATCGGGGCAGGAAGAGAATCCGAGTACAAATATTCAATGCTCCTGCTGATCTACGCACAGAACTGCTGGGAGCTTTCCTCAGTAATTTTGGAGAGGTGGAGCGGATGGACGCGGCATGCTCCAAAATCGGTGTCCACCTGGGAAGTTATACAGTAGCAATGTGAGTCAAAAAAGAAGGCTTCCTAGGCAGACCAGCAACAATATCTTTCAAGAAACCCAACATGACAGTGGTGGTTGAGGGTCGGCACCCTCACTGTTGGTTTTGTCTGAAGCAGGGCCACATGGCAAAGAACTGCCCCCAAAAAGCAGTTCCAAGCCAACCAGCGCCACAAGTAAAAACAGTTCCAGTAGCGGGGGTGGCAACAGCCACTGAAACTAGGGAATCACCAACATCAGCCCTTGAGTTGGCAAAGCCCAAGGATCAATGGAGTATGGTGGCAGGGCGTAAACGGAAAAATACATCTATCTCCACATCAACTCGACCACCTGCTCAACAGCAACAACAGTTGCAGCCACAATGACAACAGCAGCAGCAACAACATAAGTAGCAGCAGCAGGAGTAGAAACAGCAGCAAAAACAACAGCTGCAGCAGCCAAAGCCGCAAAATCAGCTGCAACAACAACTGTCGCAGCCGCAAAATCAGCAGCACCAACAACCACCACAGCAGCTAGAGCGGCAGCAAAATCAATAACAGGAGCAGCAACCAGAGGAGCAGCAACAACCAACGGTCCCCACACCAATCGAGACGAGGACCAAGCAGAAAAAAAATGCTACTCTGAGGATGAATCAGCTAGTGAGAGGGAGAAGAACCCAACCTCACCACTCTCTGGTTCATTCGAAATGCAGAAAAAGAAAAAGAAAAGAAGAAAAAGGGAAGACAAGGTGGTCCCCACTCTCTGTGAGCATACACCACCCCAAACAACAACACAACCCACTTCCCCCTCCAAACCACACACTGCACCAACACCAGACACCGTTCCAATACCAGACATTACACCAACACAAGATACCGCACCAACACCAACACCAGACACTGCATCAACACCAGACACCACACAAACACCAGACACAACACAAACACCAACACCAGACACCACACATACACCTGTCCCCACACAAATGCAGACTGAGCCACCACCCCAAAAAGAAAAGAGTGAACCTGGGAAGGGAAGAGACCCTTCAGCTTCTCCCGCTCACGGACTTATTGCATCAGAAACTCTTCCCCTTGAAATGAGGGAGAAACTGTGTTTTATAGACCCCCTGTCTGTGGCAATGGATTTACACCACTGACAGAGAAAAAATTAAAAACCTCTGCTGGATTGCCAACGGATAGGGGAAAAGACATTAATGTCCCCTCTAATTTCCCAGATGACCTACTGCTAACAACTTTTGTCAGGCTTCCAGAGGCTTGCAAGACAAATTTGTGGACAATGCTGGAGGCCGCTGAAAGGGGTGTTTCGGGAATTGAAAAATGACCCTTCCTTTGAGGAACTCGCAAAACAATGCAAAACGAAGGGTCCCAGTGTTGGTTCATCCATCACTCTATAGGGCCTTTAAATTGATTTTCCCTTTGGACATTGGCGGCATTGTGAGAGAACATCAGGATATGAAAAACCTGACCACCTTGAGCATTGCATACAGTGTCGGCGTTCTTTCCCCGACCGCTTTCAGAGCTGAGTGTAACACATCTTAAGGTAGGTACCATGGCTTTGAATTTGGCTAGTCTGAATGCGAGGGCCTTGAGATCAACGGGCCGGGCGACTCGCCTCCGGCACGACCTCTTGTCCCTTGGAGTGGATGTGGCTGCGATTTAGGAGACGCATTTTGTTTCTTCTGTGGACTGTCAGGTGCTGGCACGAGATTTTGAGGTTTTCTCAGCATATGGCAGCCCGCGGAGGAAGGGAGTCTCCTTGCTGGTTAAACGTACCCTGTCCGTGACGGTCAACGTTGTTTATAGGGATGCAAAGGGCAGACTGGTCGTGGCCGATGTTGCCATAAAAGATTGTTTCGGGTGGTCGCAGTTCATGCACCCAGCACCGCTCGTGAGAGGGTCTCATTCTTCGATCAGCTCAACGTGTTTGTAGATTGTCGGAAGCGGGTAGTGCTAATGGGGGATTGGAACGCCATCTTAGACCCCAAGATAGATAAGGTAGGAGGCAAAGCTAGACGGTTGGAGAGGTGCGAGTCCAGCCTGGCTGATCTGATGGCTAGATACGGTCTGATCGAGCATCCGAGGCGAGAGATGTGGACGTGGACCAATAGTGTTCCCTCCTATCCAAACATCTATTTAGACAGGATGTTACTTAGGAGAGGCGAAGTAGACTCCCTTTCTTGTCCCACGTTCACTTGGCTAGGCCAGACGGACCATAAACTAGTTATGGCCTGGCTGAAGCTAGGAAATAGGCCTAAGTTAGCGGGGTACTGGAAGTTAAACACCTCCCTTCTGGAGATACAAGACTTCCAAGATCAGTTAAGAGAACTAGTTAAAAAGGCACTAGTGGGGGTGGTTACCGGGAGTAAGTGGTGGTTAGGTCTCAAAGCCAAGATCAGAAGCTTCTCCGTCAAGTATGCCCAGCGCCTCGCACTAGATAAGGCCAAGACGAAGAAGCAGCTAGAGTGAAACTAGCCGGGGCTATGGGGATGGGTGATAAGGTTAGTCAGGAACTAGCTAAGCAGGACCTTCTATGCGAGACTAGTGAGCGTTACAAAGGCCAAGTAGTTAGAGCTAGGCTTAGAAAGATAGGCAACGAAGCAGTCAATTCTGATGCAGACGTGTGCCGTGAGGTTTCTAGGCATGGTTCGAACAAATACATTGTGAAAGTCAGACATCCGGATGAACGCACCCTGGAATCAATTCAGGAGATCTGCGAGGGGTTTCGAGAACATTTTGAGGAGCGTTTTACGCAGCAGCCCAATCTTCCGGTCCTTGAGTTTAGCGATTATTTAGCTGACTCTTGCCGCCTTGAGGCAGCTAGAGCGGCTAGTTGTGAGGGCCAGGTGACGGAGCGGGAGGTCTTTACTGCGTTAAAGCAAGTCAGCTGTGACAGATCGCTGGGACTCAATGGTCTGCCATACAAACTGTATTTGAGGCTGTCGCCTATATTTCTGCCTCTTCTGACGAATGTGTTCAACCATTGCTTTGCTCAGGGATCCATCCCAGGGCAAGTCACCAAGGAAGTGATCACATTGCTAAAGAAAGGTGACGGGCATGGAGGGGAAGATTTAGACAACTACAGGCCCATAACTCTGCTTAACACAGAGTTAAAGATTTTGGCCAAGGTCCTGTCGAATTGGCTGCAGGTTGTTATCGGCGAGTTGGTTGAACTGGAACAGAACTACGCTGTGAAGGGGAGATCGATTCAGAACAACTTGCACCTGATCCGCACGATCCTAGAGGGGGGAATAGATGACGACACGGAAGCTGCGCTGACCAATTTAGATCAGTCCAAAGCGTTCGATAGGGTCAAGCATTGTTTCCTGGCATCTGTCTTAGAGGCCGCCAGTTTTAAACCGGACTTTTGCAAGTGGATCTCCGTGATGTATCACAGTCCACGGCTGTTGTGCAAGTCAACAAAGGGTTTTGAGCGCTTTCCGTTATCTCTCGGTCGGTTCGTCAGGGTTGTCCACTGTCGCCCCTGGAGTCCTGGCCTTGGAGCCTCTGCACTGCAAGCTGAGACGTGGGGAGGCAAATTTGGCCCTGTGCAGAATAGCTCTGCCTGGCGGCTCAGCTGCCAAGATATCTGCGTTCGCCGATAAAGTCACAGTCTTTGTGTCGAGTTTCAGAGACATTGAGATCGTGTCGGAGGCACTCGCACAGTACGAAAGAATCACGGGGCCAAGATAAACCGCAGTAAGTCGGTTGGACTGCGGTTAGGTGCCTGGAGTGGCAACGCAAACCTCCCGGAAATGGGATGAAAATTACCAAATAGTTCTAATTATGTTAAAATTATATCATAAGTATACGTATTTAGAATTACATCAAACTTAGAATTAGGCTTGGTTTTTGGCTTTTAGGGAGATGAAATGCTCCAAATGTGGTTCCAAGCCCAAGATAAGAAGCAAAAGATAAATGTCAATTGAATTGGATTATTTCAAGCCGATTTATTTATTGTGGTGAAATTTCCAAATCTTGAATTCATGTGCAACCATTTCTTGGTCCAAAGATTGAAACATAATAGCAAGACACCAATTTCAAAGCCACTGCTAACATTTAAATAGAAACATTCAATATAGTTAGGTATTAAAATTAGTTGTGGCTACTGGGTCTATAGAAAATCATACAAGACATGATTTTGACATATGTGTAAAAAAAATTAAAATTAAAAAAAAGCTTCAATTGTATTTAAAAAAAAATAAATTAATCTTCTCTAAACATAATCTTGCTGCATCTCATATAAGATAATTTACAAAAGAATAGTTTAGGAAGAAAATACCTGTTCATGGTTAGGATCAGAAATGATTGAGATACAAATTGTCAAAAATAAAGTTTCAAACCTTTAGACCAAAAATTAACAGTAGTTTGGTAGAGACCATGCCACAGGCAGACAATATAACTTATATGGGTGAATTTGTGATTTAAAAATTATCACAATTTCCTCAAATATATGTAAAATATCTGCAGATAGAAATATTATCAAGATTATGTTTCTCTCCATATCGACATATGGTCTATTAGTGTTGTATAAAAATCAGTTTTAGGGGAGTCTTCAATGGGTTGGAAATTCAATCCTTACTACAAGCAATAATTAACTAAAATTAGCACAAAAAACGAACACTTCTACCCAGTCATAGGTGAGAGAATTTACGTTTATGAATTAAATAAAGGGTTTAATTCAAAATTCATTACAGATTCCCAAGTCCAAAAGATGCACCAAAAGAAAGTAAAAAGTTACATCATCGCAAACATGTGAATTCAACAAGATGAGAATAGTAGACAGAATAATTGAAATAATGAAAATTATCAAGATGTTTAAATCTATTTACATAACTGACATTTTTTTTTTTTTTTTACTTTATATTGGTCCCAATTCATTACAGTATTTAGGAAAGAGTCATTCTTATTCCTTTTGATATTACTGCTGGTTTTTAAATTAACAAGTAATCGATCGAAGACCAGTATATATATAAAAAAAAAAAAAATTTGTAGATAGCAAGGACCGACTTGGTCTGCATCTTCGTACTAATGTATTCTCATAAATTATCGAATCACAAATGGAGTGAACCTCAAACTTATATATTGTCTCATTAGATTATCTTTTGAACCCAATGACAGTAAACTTAATATATTGTCCCACTCCACATTCTAATGTTCAAAGCTTGGCATGAATCGTGATAATTAGATTAGGATTTCAAAAAAAAAAAAAAAAAAAAAAAACAGAATTACATGCATAATATGGCATGTAGAATGCTGGGCGTTAATTTTATGATAACTTCACATTTGAACAGCCACCACCATTATCAAAGGACATAAATAGAAGTAAAAAAAGAAGCAGCATAGTTAAAAAGTAGGGGATGCAAAAATAATAAGTGAAGCATGCATGGTCCCTCATGAGTGCACAGTGAATGAGGCATAAAAAAATGACTAAGTTCAGCACCGCTCCCCCCAATTTAGCCTCAAAAGTCTCCAGTGCAGTTTTAGATCTTAACATATGTAAATTTGAGTTCTGCACCATACAAAAAAAGGAAATTACTAAGTCCATCATTTACCCCCCCCCCACACACACAAGCATTTAACCCCAAAAGTCTCCAAGGCCTTAACATATTTAAATTTGAGTTCAGCACCATGCAAAACTGCTAAATAGACAAACACAAAAAATTTCGGACAAATATCGTAAAATAGTTCCAAAAATGGAATGTTTGTATTAGCCCTAAAAGAGCCCCTGGGGCACACCCAAGAGTTATCACAAAGTATAGACAAACAAAATTATATAGAAATCAGTTACAACTTTACAGAAAGTTTTATAAAAATCCAAGGCATCACTTTTTTTTTTTTTAATAAGCACAAAAGTGTCAATTTTAGCCTTTTAACCCAAAAGGCACCCCTGTGGGGGGGGGATTACCGGAGTTTTCCCGGAAAATCCGTTCTGTTACTTTTTTTTTTTTACTCATGTCATGTTTAATGTTTGTGCAAAATTTCCAAAGCGTAGTTATTGAGAAGTGTGGACAAACGAACGGACAAAGGTGAATTTACTTACAGGTCCGCCCTCCTTTTATCAGTGGAACAAAAATAAAATATATTGGAATTTTTTAGATGAAGGTAAATTATTATCACTGTTTCGGCTAATGTAACTTAACCTTTTTCAGATGCATCTCATTGAAACCTGTATGGAATTTCAAACAGACCACTTTATTTAATCCAAGAGAGTACGGCATGAAGACAGTATTCAGGAGTCTGAAAACATTGTGCAAATCAAGCCGCTTATGGAAAAAGCCATGTTGTATGACTATAACCTGAGAACCATTAATAAAAAAATAATAGAGGCCACTATTAATATATATATATATATATATATATATATATACACACACACACACACACTAATATAATTGAGAAATTTTTAAAAACTGAAGTGTCGAATATAATGATAAAATTTTTTTTTTTTTTTTTTTTTTTGTAAGTCCTATATTTCGCTAATACATAGCCTCATCAGGGTCGAAAGTCCGGTTCGTGAATTTCTTTTTCTTCATTTTGGTGTTATGGCGAAGAGGCAAGAATTTATGTGTTAGTCCGGTGGTTTCAAGTGTGTAGTGCTCCAGTTTCGAGCAGGATTTAAAGTAAAAGATGGTCACACACTTTTTGAAGACACTTTTTTTAAAGTAAAATTTAATTGAGAAATTTTTGAAAACTTTGAAGTGTCAAATATAATGATAAAATCATTGTTTATTGCTTTGTTTTTTTTTTTTTTTTGTAAGTCCTATATTTCGCTAATACATAGCCTCATCAGGGTTAAAGTCCGGTTCGTGAATTTCTTTTTCTTTTCCTTCATTTGAAACCACCGGACTAACACGTAAATTCTCATCTCTTCGCCATAACACCAAAATGATGAAAAAGAATTCACGAACCGGACTTTCGACCCTGATGAGGCTATGTATTAGCGAAACATAGGACTTACAAAAAAAGCAATAAACAAAAATGATTTTATCATTATATTCGACACTTCAAAGTTTTCAAAAATTTCTTAATTAAATTTTACTTTTAAAAGTGTGACCATCTTTTACTTTATACTAATAAATATTTTTAAAATTCTTATTTACATGTGTTTCATCCTTTTTAGGAATCATCAGTATGGAGGATATTTGTTCTTCCAATCACAGGATTTCAAATCCCAAACACAAGTCAACATTTTGACTTTTGTCTGAATGCCTAGAACCATGTGGTCAACCCAATAGCCAGATTGAAAAGAGGTAGTTTAACTACACATCTAAAACAAGAATAGATTTAAGACTCCCAAAATTTATTTTATAATTGTCTACAAAGACCTGTGACACAACGGATATAAGTGCTAAGTCATAATTACATTTAAGTGACACTACTGAAAGTTAAAGGCTCAATTTTCAGTTTGATAAGATGCACTTGAACTTTGTGAGAATTAAATCCAAAATGAAAATTTTGAATAATGTAATAATAAGTTCAAGAGACCAAAAGAAAAAAAAAATACTGGAGATAATGTGTTACTCCATAGTGTTTCGAAAACCTGAAGGAGTTAGTATTTTTAAAAATGTTTTTTTTCTTTCTATAGTAATTGTAATTTAATCCGTTTTTTTTTTAATGAAAATTTGGTCTGATTTTATCAATTGCCATATTTAATCAGATGGATATTTAATTTTGGAAGAAAGATACAATACTAAGATTTTGTATCTTGCTGATGGATATTCTAGTTAATTTATAATTTTAAGGTATAAACAAAGTATTCATGAGAAATGAATTTCAACATTTAATTGATTTCATTAGAAATCCATTTTTTTTTAATTATGTTTTTAATGGTACAACTATTTTCTTACAAAAAATAAAAAATTTTGGTGCAACAAAAATAAAGACTCAACGAAAACATGGGTGTAATTAAAAAGAATGAAGCAACATCATGATGTATTACTTCAATTAAGGAATGGGTCAATGATCATTTGAAAGAGGAATTTTCTACATTTAGAATGTTTACCACAAAGATGATGATGATGGTGCATGGTTCCTTTAGAAATGTTCAGTTGTTTGTCCACCTTTGAAACCAAGTCATCCACAAAAAACATTTTGTTTTTTGTCAAAACAACTTGTCTGTCATAGTGTAGTATGCTTTTAAAAATCTTCTCTCTTAAGAACATTCTAGTTCAAGCAGTTTCAAGAGAAAATGTAAAGGGGAGGCCACAAATTGAGCTAGTAGTGAGCACTGCCATGGCTAAAAAGTCGATTACATTTAAAATCTTACAGACTATGTTTAGGCATTTAAGAATACTGAAGAAGTGAGTGAAATCTTGAAATTCAATGCTCTTTCTGGTTGGCATGTCAGATTCTCAGCATCTTACTTTTTTCTTGTGAAGAGATAGCTTTATATCCCCTCCCCCCACAATACTCATAGCAAGTTTAAACATTGGGTAACAACAGTGAACAATCATAAAAAAATTTTAAAATACAAACAAAATGAAACCTTACTATGATATTCTAAATAATAATCAAATTAAACTAATTAAATAATTTATCATTCTCAGCAAATGCAGTATTTGGCTAACAAAATGTTCTTGCCAGTCTGTTCTTATTCATGATCCATTTAAATTTTTTATTAATTCTTTTAAAACACAAGTAAATCCAAATTCCATTAAAAAAAACAAAAAAAAAAACAAACAAAAAAAAAAAACAACCATAATTTTGTAATTTCTTTTCATTGTTTATTTCATAATACAACTTAAAAAAAATTGTTGGGATTATAAATATAAACCATCATATACAATCTGTGGTCAGACATTCCATTAGTGCCAAAAGATTGGGTTGTTCCAACAATCAACCATTTATTTTTATGCTCAAAATATATAGTTAATTTTGGAACACTATTTCAGAAATTTAAAGGATTATGAAACCAAGCTAATATTATTACATTTTCACCTTGTATCATTTTTATAACATTATCTTTTGTGAGCAACAAACTATGTCCTCAAATGACACAGCAGAAATGCAAAATCAGACTAAGAAAAATGCTTACGTTTGTTTAATACATTTTCTTCATCTTCAGTATTTTTTCTAAAAGTAAAATAAAACAATCTCGACATTTTGTATCTAGAGTTATAAGCAAAAACAATTCTCAAAAGAAACTGGATGACAATTGAGACACCAAAATAAAATGGCAGAAAAGGCATCAGCATCCAAAATAGTATTTCACTTAAAAAAAAAAAAAAAAAAAAAAAAATACAAGAGTTTTCTTTTTTTTTTTTTTTTTTTTTTTTTTTTTTAAGTGAAATGAGGGGAGGTGGTCTTTTCCACTTATATTAGTACATCTTGTGGTTATATTTAAAAAATGTCACAAGATAACTAAAAAGCTAAACAAATTTAAAAACATACAACTAAGAACAATATAACAATAAAATAATATCACCAACAAATTCCAAAGAATTTAGTGGTGATGTTATCTTGTCTCCACAAAAATATAAGGATTTGTTAATATTTTTGTCATTTTTTAATAAGAAATGTTAATTCAATAAGCAAAATTCGTTTTTCATATTGTCTTAATATGAAAAGCTTAACAATCAGAAAGGCGTTTTATAGAACATCATAATTGTATGAAGGTTATTATCGAGTGAAAGAATCTTACAAGCCATGTTATGTTTCAGTGGGTTAGCAGACCAGCTAGAAGAAATATCAGAACAAACAACATCTGTTGTATCTTCCCCAAGTATTATCATATCAAACAAAAATGGATTTTATTTTTGGTGAATAGACATATTTTAACGCTAAAATAATAAGACAATTATTAAATTTTTTTAACGGGAATGGAATTCATAACTGATACAAATCATTTCTTTGGTAATGCTTTATTTATAAAAAATTTTTTTAAATGAAACTGAAAATTGGTCGTGTGTGTGCCTGCAACTGCAACTACTATTTGATGTAACTTACTTTTTAGTTGAAGTTTTATTGATTTATTTCAGGAGAAATTGAAACCTTCCATTACTTCAGTATTTTTCTAAAAGAAAAAAAAAATTGCCAGATTGCTGTTGCAGCAATGAGTCCGGTCGCCAGTGTTGTGCGGTGGGAAAAAGTTTGGCGGTGGTCAGCTAAGCTTTTATAACATATCCTTACATCGAATGAAAACCACAAATAATAACAATATCAAGCGCAGTTACCAGACACATGATGGGCAGAGGTAGAGGTTTTTTTTTTTTTTTTTTTTTTTTTGGTTTTGTAAAAAAAAAGGTCCCACAACCAGCATTCCCTTCTTTCGTTGCAGTCACAGAATGGATTGCCTACTATGTGGTATGAGATGAACTTCACAATGAATAAAAATATCCACCATAGGTGGAACTTTTAAGATCCTTCTGGACTGTCTTTTAGAAGGAGTGTCCTGGATGATGACTGCAACAGAAAAAATATCTGGTCGGCCTATTAGCTATTATTAAAGACCAGTTGCAAATCGCTTTGTCCAAAGTCTGGCCACCCTATCATGTTCTGGTCGGTTCTGGAGAAATTGGCTTGCAATACTGCCGACCAACGGATCTTGAGGATTGCAGTCAGTCAGCAGTGAACAAATTGACAGAAGCACTTTGGATATGGTGAGCGCTGGGCTCCAATTGTCCTTGAGAATGTCCAAACAAATTACACCCTGACTGTTGATATTACAATGATAAATCCGAGTACGGAAAGTGACCTGAAACATGAAAACAAAGTTTTAATTCATTGAGCAATTAAAGTTAAAAAGCACAAAAAACAATACTATATATGCATATGCTTGATATATTTGAACAAAAATATTATATAAGTTGGTTGGTTGTTTTTGTTTTACGGCATATCAACCCTTTACGGGTTATTTAATGCCGAATCCAAAGATTTTGAAGAAAAATTTTTTAATAGAATATATTTGTTGTTTTCAAGTCGGTTTCTATTTAACCCATAGTTGGAACCCTAACAGGTACTACCACTCTGGGTCAGAGTGGACTTGGGAGCAATGGTAATTAAAGGGTGGCTCCACACTCCCCAAAGCCCACAAGCTGGGGCCCTCACCACTGGATATAGTTTAAGGTCATATCCAGGACCCCCATTGAGGGACTTTTACCATCTGCAGGGGGGCAGTCGGTGTATTCTAATGCCCCACCGACAGGGCCTATTATATAAGTATATTTAATAGATTAGCTAATAAATTGGAAATCTGTTTATAGTTTAGCAATAAAACATTTCATACAAAAATTAAATGCTGCAGGAAATGTATTTGTTTCATTAAATTTTTTTATTCAACATCTCTGAAAGTCAGTAAAATAAAATAAAAAAAACAGTAAATGTAAACTTGTACAAACTACTTTATTGAAATTAAAAAAATATATATAAATAATCATAAAAATTAAAAGCAAAAGACTTAAAATTTAAAACAAACCACAAAAAGAACACTGTGCAACAAATTTCAGATTAAAAAAAAAGTACATGCCATATAACACCTGTTTCAGTATAAGAAAAATATCCTGATACTAAATTTGACCTCTATTTCTCTAGATCAGGCACCATTTTCATGTACTATGAATCATATTTTATTATTATTGCTTATGAATAAAGAACACAAATTTGTCAGTTTAAACAACATTTGTCCTCTTAACTTTCTTTTTTATATTTTAGCAGTAGTCTGCCAACATGCCAAGGTTTCATTTTCATTTAAAACATTTCTCCCTCATTGAAATATCTTAACGAAATCTTCTGCCATATTCATCACTTACATCTTCTCATATTCTCCACAAAATCCTTGAAAGTGACAATTTTGAAAAAAAATTAAAAGTTAAAAAAAAAAAAATGTACCTAATTTGACAAAAAACAAGAAATGGATTTGCAATGCCATTGTGCATAGACAAAAATGGCTACAGGGATTGTGTACATTTTTTTAGTGTCGTACAGTGTAATTGTAAACATTGTTGCAGACATTTTTGTTTTAATCTTTTCATTTCTTACTTTTATTTTAAAAAAAGTAAAATTTTATAAAATTAAGAAAAAAAAAAAAAAAATTTTTTTTTTTCAATGGAAAAAATCATTTCATCAACTACGAAATCCAAAATTAGGATATGGCAAGGAGGAAACCTATTCACCTTTCATGATATAACAACATAAAAGGAATACTCAATGATCCTCAAACAACAACTCATAGTTTCCGCAATTCAAATAAACCAGATCACGTGGGCATAGCAGCCATGTAGAATTTCTATCTTAAATCGATTAACCCTCATTCAATGCTTTCAGTCATATTCAGAGTGGAAGTCAGAAATGTATGGGTATATTTGTTTGGGTTACATATGATGGAGATTGAAATGATCGGATCGGATCAGACTTTTTCAACCATCTGTTTAGTTCAAGGATTAAAGTGAAGTATTGCAACTAATTGGTTTTTGTTTAGTTTTATGATTATCAGCTGCTCAGTCAACAAGATCTCATCTTTAGAGCATTACAGGTTACCAACTGTAGCTGTTTAGGAAAAAAAACATGAATGGAACATGCAAGGGTAAAAACTGATGCTACATGAATTACTGGAAGCAAAAAAGCTGTGACAACAATCATCTAAATATCTACTAGCATGAATCAAATAGAATCATCATCATCATTATCTGAATCAAAAACGAATTCAAACATCTACATTGCTTTTTCTGGGTTGATTATGTAACAAGGTAAGACCTTGAATATAACTACAATTGGGAATTTATTTTCCATTTAGGCAATCAATCAGTCGCCTCAAAACTTATAATGAAATATTAAATGAAAGGAAAATAAGTTCAGTATAAATATATTGGTATTATTAATATATCGGTAAAAATTAATATGAATTTATTTTCACTCATACTGAATATATCAAACTTGGTGGCGATAGACAAAGGGTCAGACATGCACTCAATGTATTTCAAGTTTTTTTCCTTTGTGATTTTGAATTTTTTGTCAACTGGTTATAAATGTATCAGTATTATAATTATTCCAATTACCATAAACCAGATTACAACAAGTTTTTTTTTTTTTTTTTAGCCACACTGATTTAGTTGTATGCCAAGTAGTGGTGGGACGATTAATCGGAATCAAAATCGTTAATCGTAAGAATCGTGTATTTTGGGGGGAATCAGAATCGCATTGTTAAAAAAATACCTTAGATTTATGATTCTTTCATTACAATTCTCTTATATTTTTAAGTTGAACTGTTTGTTTGAAGTGAGATTAATGCTCTCAAAAATTTATGATAAAAACGTCATAAAACTTTTCATAACATATTTAATATGATGTACAAGAATTTTATTAACTACTTTAAAGGTAATCTTTATTTATCTTAATGAGTTTCGAAATTTCTTGGAATTTTTTTCTTTTTTTAATTAAAAAAAATTTTTTTTTTTACTTTTAGCTTAACTTGCTTTTATATTTCATCATTTCGTTTTTTAATAATAAATGCTTCTCTACATTAAAAACCGACTTTGTGTCTAACTCTGCTCTCATGGGGAGGCAAGTAAACAGGAAGTAATAAGGTGTCTGAAAAACGTTTTTCGACCATCATAAAAGCATTACAATACATTTAAACCCTGAAGAATTTCTGCCATGCGCACTTGTTGTTCTAAGTTAACTAGCCACTACTTGTGTTTAAAACTTAAAAAATAAATAAATAAAAGCGCTTTAAAATAGTAAAATCACTAAAGCTTTTTTCATTTTGGAAAGAAGGATTCAGGCGCCCCTATTATCCCAAAGAACCAGCAATATTTTTCAATAATTATTTTAAAAAATATTCTTTACAATTAATTTTTATTTAAAATTCAGAAATTATTTTTTTTAAATATTTTGTTTATATATGTTTACATTTTGTTTTTAAGTAAAATTAAGAAATTAATTTTAAAAATATTGTTTATATCCATTTTCATTCAAAAGGGTTATTTTTTGGTAGCTTCATCGGTTGTTAACTTAAATTTTCTGAATGTCAGAATGAGGCTCGTCTGCCGGACACACTTATCTAAGCTTCAACGATTTTTGTTATGATTTTATCTGTTTTCCATTTTGACTTTCATCAATTTTCCTGTTTAATAGTTACATAAACTCCGGCAAAAAGAAAGATAAAATCATAACAAAAATCATGCGCAGATTTAAAAAAAACAAAAAAACTAGGTCACACACACAAAAATTCTTTCCTTGTAAAGATAATAACTTCTCTCTCAGTCGAACAACGTACAACATCGGAGCCGATGCGTATTTCGCTACAGGGGTAGCATTTGTGTACATCTGCCCTTTTTCTTTATATTTTTTAATTGATTGTTATTAATTTCATCGTGCATGTTTAATTCATGGTTAAAATATTTGTTTTGACTTTTATCTTCAATGAAAGAAATTTTACAAAAAAAATCAAATCGTTTTCGAAATTTCCTTCATTGTATTTCCACTTCTTTGCTGTACCAAATTTTTTTGCTACACAAAAACTTTCATTATATAATGGCATATTTCAAAACAGCAATTCAACGGGAATCGGAATTGAAATCGTACTTGGTATCGGAATCATTAATCAACACTTTCCTGGAATCGGAAAAAAATTTAGGAATCGTCCCAACACTAATGCTAAAACTCTTGAATTCTAGAATATCTGAGTGAATGGCATCATTTTCTTTGTGGATTTAAGAAAAAGGAGAGATGTATCTTAACAGAAGAAGAATGGATCCACTACATCAAGCAGTATCTAGCTCAAAAAAGTGTCTCATCACAAGCGCTATGAATATGCTGGAAGAGTGGTAAGGAAATTCAGAAGTTAAAACAATCTGCGTAAATCTAAGCTGCTGACTAAAAATCCATGCAAAGAATTATGGGTTTGCATGTTTGTTGTGTATTCAAGACATTACCTCTAAATGACATCCAAAGGCATCAGAAATTAGCTGAAAAGTTACTGAAGTGGCTCATATGTAGATGAGCATGAATGTCTACAGAGACTCACAACAAATCAAAGGTTGTATCCAGACTTAACACTAGCAAATTTTGAAATGGGCAAAAATGACATGCTCACCACACATAAAATGTCCTATAGTGACTCTAGAAATTATTGTCAAGTCTAAAGGTAGGAAAATTGATACCAATGTGCTAATGGCAGGCAATCAATTTAAAAGGAATGTTTCTACCATAAAAAAAAAAAAAAAAAAAAAATGCCAGAAAGAACACGTCTGAGAAGAACTTTAGCTTGGACAACCAGTTATGCTTTGTATGTTTAGAAAAGAGGGATACGTCTAAGTAATGCTAAAAAAAAAGATAGTGAGTGTCAGTCCTGGCCAATCAACTTTTGTGTGACCACCTTAAAAAAGAAAGAAAAAATCTAGTATGGAAATCCGACTTTGATGATACGAGGATGGAATTGAAAAGATACCTATTCCAAGAATTTCATTCTTGTAAAAACGACACGCATCTCAACCCAAACAGCTAAGAGATGCCTCTACTTTACTAGAATTGTATATCATATTCACTTATTCGAAAACTGTAAAGTTGGATCACTGATTGAATACAATTAGCCTAAAGCTTTGGCATCTAGAAATCATATTAGCTGGAGAGATAAACCCATTTATTTGCAATGGTGTATTGAAAGGCATGATCCCGAGGAAAACTCAGGTGATGACCTACCAAGTTGCAACACACTGTCCCTGCAAAATTTGCATACACAATTAAACAAATGATTACTATGCTAAACCACTCACCCATAAGTCTGCATGAAAAGCCAATGGAAGTAGAGTCGGATTTCATCAAAAGAGGAAGTGAAAAGGTAATTCTCTTCAGAAAAATCGTCCATGTTGTTAATATATATTTTGCTCAACCTTTCAAATGGGACAAACTTAAATTACCCAACAATACTATTACTGAATTTTATTTGCTACACCTGAAACCTGGTTTGTTAAGAGATGAGAAATACTACCAAAGTTAGCATGCAGCAAAAAAAGGGGGCTGAGGAAGTGGCTGATAGACTAAGTGTCACTTAAGAAATAAAACTTTGCTGAGTTACCAGTTAAAATGATCACTTATTGCAAGACAAACAGGTTGAGGCTTTGTGACAAAACTCATATTTAATAACTTCCGGTTTCTATAGGAACCTTGGGAAGAGCTACATCAGAAAACCCAAAGAATATCAGATAAAGGTAAACATTTTTGGAATAGTTTCCTCCCCCGTGTGAACAATTAATATCTTATAGTTTATTTTACATATATATTCCATATATGTACGATAAACTATAATATAGAAACCTGGACTAGATGCTTCAAGGTTTTTATACTTTAGAATTTATATAACAATCATATGTTGTTGACGTGCAATTACCAATTGACATCATTATCTGCAAAAAAGAAAAATGCATTTGCACAAATTTATTTGAAATGACAGAAATCATTGAACTGACTCCAACCAGTGAGACATAGGATTACCTAACGCTCATTGACTGCTGGCTATCTAAGTTTGCGATATAGCTGCCGCTCCGCCGGCAAGATATGGCAGCAGTCATCCATCAGCTAAACAGCATCTTCCTTGAACGTGACAACGGAGATACTAACTGATAATGGCACCGCTTTCACCATTCAGAAAGTTTGCTGATGGCTGGGGAGTACATCTGCGGTTTTGATGTGCCCACGTACCGAGCGGGAATGGGATTATTGAGCAGAACCACAGGACTGTCAAAACTATCGCCGCCAGAACGGGCTGTGCGGTACCTGAAGCAGTTTATTTATACAACGTGACCCCAAAGGATGCTGTATTACTCTCTACAGCGCTGGCCAACACATTGTACAGGTATCACGTTAGGGTGAAGAGCATAGAAACGAACCCAGTACCTGAGACGAAAGTAACTGGAGGGAGGCTGGAAAAAGGGGATGTTGTCTGGATCAAGAACCTGCGCGGCAAATGTATGACTCAGTATGGACTTGGATACATCACTCAAGTGATCAGCAAGCAAGGCAAGCAAGCAGTGTGTGTCGACGGTGTGCCCTGTCGCATTAAGGACTTACAACCGACAACACAATCGCAGCTACCCGTGAACAACGGGAGCTAGTCCGACTCCAAGTCAGGGACCAGTGAGACATCGCCCTGGTTCACAGCAGCTTCCTCAGAAGGCGACTGATTGATATCAGTAGCCTCCCAGCAGAAGCAGTATTCTTCAACCCCCAGTATGTGGACGAGAGCTTGAGTGAAGAAGAGGCATGCATCGTTCCCCTTCGGAGAAGCACCCGGCGACGGCGATCAGCACCCCATTGCCATTTCTGTGATCATGAGATTAGGAGGGAGTGTGATAGACATAAAGAGGACCTACCTCAGAAACGGGAAAGAATCTGTCCCGGCAGAAAGACAGAAAAGAGGCCAAGATGGCAGCTGTTGTCTTTTAAAGCCTCCGGTCACGCGTAGATCTTGAGCAGTCTCGTGTGGTATATGCAAATTGGGTGTGCCTGAAACATTAACGGCGAGTCGCTGGGAGGAGTGGGAGAAGCGTTTTAAGACATGCGAATAGAGAACATCTACGTGTATCTCGTATTGTGAACAACGAACACTACTCAACTCGTGACTAGCGAACCTTTGCTTGACGTTTTAACCAAGATGTTTTGTTGCTTTGCGTTAGACAAAGACTTCTGAAGTTCCAAAAGATAAGTGATGTTGCCATAGTGATACGATTATTCCTGGAGGAGGGATGCACTAGCCCTATACTTGAAACTGAATGAGCGAGAACAAGATGATGTTGATGCAATTAAAGTCAGATTGATCCAGGCATTTGCTGAGGGGCCGTTTGAGACATTCACTAGATTAAAAAGAGAAGAGGTGGATGAGGGAAATCCATCAACGTGTATGCTAATGAGATTAAAAGATTGGTGAAGCTATCAGGAATTAAGAGACAAGCAGCAAGTCACATGGCCAAGATGGCATTTGTCACTGGGTTCCCAAAGGAGATTTCCAAGAGGTTACAATACGTCCTGGATGTCAAGACCTTGGAGGTGAGCAAGCTGGTCCCAACTACAAAAATATTAGTGAGCACCCAACCTTCTAGGTCCATAGGAATGGCGGCAAAAGTGCGGAAGGATGTGAGCAGAAGTCAGCCGATACCGTGAGGTGCATGTTTCAAATGTGGGGGCTCGCACTTGCGGAGAGACTGCAGGAAGTTCCATGAAAAGATGGTGTGCCACAGGTGTAACTGAAGTGGTCACATGACAGTGAACTGCATGAGTCTGGGAAACTAGCAAAGGAGGAGTGTCTCGGGAATAATAGGTCGTTTGCAGCAAATACCCAAGCGAGAGAGTGTTGTGGAAGAACAAGAAGTCATAGCCTTGATCGACATTGGCTGTACCACTACTATGATAAACATAAGCCTGGTCGGAGGTTGGAAAGGGAAGGGCGAAGTAGTGGCATTCGATGGATCACGAGCGAAGTGTCGAGGGAGGAAGACTATCATGATTGAAATTAAGGATCACTGGATGAGCGTCCATGCGGTCGTCGTCACACAACTGGTGCCTGGCATCCAAACGATTGTCGGAATGGATGTAATATGCCGACTTGGAGGCATCACAGTCAGCAGCAATGGCGTGAGATTTGGACCGGCAGGGTGCGCAGTGACAGAGCAGGTCAACAAAGGCAGGGCTCTACATTGTGAGTAAATCACTCGCAAATGCAAGTGATTTTTCCAGTTTGCGACTAAAAATTAAAAACACTTACCTTTTTGGTGACTTTTTTTTTTTTTACTGACAACTCTTCTAATAGTGAATGAAAAATGCTTTTTCAACTTATATTTTCTTAAAATAAAACAAGCAAAGTCAAATTATTTAAACAGTAATAGAACAATATACTTTTTTTTTCTTTAAAAAGAAATATCTCTATAATGAAATTGATCACGTGGTATTATTTCGCAAAACTTTAACAGTAGTCGGCTTCTTTTGAAGTTTCAAAAAGAATGTCATTGCAATAACATTAGAACTATGCATGCTAAGTGGTGGTTTGCGGTTAAGGTCTTCAGAAAATTAAAAAAAAAAAACAATTATTTTGCTATCTCTTAAATACAGCGTTGTATTTAATTTAAGCTAGTACTGCAGTAGGTGTATCAGAATTTTTGTAGGAATTTTTGACACCCCTAACACGAAACTGCGAATAAAATATAAAAAAACTCGTAATTTCTCTTTTAAAAGTGGGTTGTTTATTTTCTTTATGGATTATACTTCCAAAATAAACGATTAAAGTTGTATAAAAGGTAATAGAAATATATTTCTATTTTTTAAAAAACAGTAATGAAATTAATTGAATTTTACGAGTTCAGTATTTTTCAATTTTTAAACTTTAAAAGTCTATTAAAATTTTTCTATTAATTCTATTTTTACAATATTTTCAGGATCAATGTGAAATTTGATGCAATAAACTGAATATAATATTTTAGACAAACGTTTTTTTTTTAAATTCATGCCCCCCTCCCATTTTGAAATGCCTATTAAAAAGTAAATAATTTACTCACCAAAGTGTTATATATCACAAATTGAAGATAAAAGATCAATAAATAATATATTCAAATTTAAAACAAAAAAAAAAGGTTTTTTTTTTTTAGAAATTTACCTGTAAATCCGAAGTTTAAAACCTTTTTTTTTTTCTTAAAAAACCACGTTTTTTTTTTTTTTTAATTTATTTTTTTAAATGAAACCTTGGTCCTTACTCCTTTAATTGAAAAAAAAAAAAAAAATTAAAGTCTGAATTACATTTTTCGAGTAGTTATAAGCTTGGAAAGACAGGGGTGGAATTATTCAATATTTTTCACAAAGTTTCTGACACACCTACTACTGCGGTAAGTCAATTTTCAAATATTTTTTTTCTTTAAAAAAATTTACATTCTATTAAAATATTCAGCTAATGAAGGAAAAAAAAAAAAGAAAAAAACGTGTTGATGCTTCCTTCCATATCTTAAAAACTATTTGCCAATTTTGAATGCAATATTTGTTTAACACACCTGAAATTCTATGAAAATTAAGATTTTAAAGGCAAGTCCTGCAGTAGCGTATTATCGACATTCACCACAAAAAAAACAAAAAAAAAAAACAATTGCTTTTCTGAAATTATCCGCAATTTTTAAAAAATTCATTTCCATCTAATTTTAAATTGTCTGTGAAAGATTACTACGCCTATGTGATAAGTCACTTTAATACGCATGTGCACGCACATATGGCACACGAATAGCCTTGGTGTGCACTCAAGCGTACCTTAACGAAAGCTGTAAAATGGCCGAAAATAGTCTGAGGGTTCAAAGGCGCATACCCACTAGCGTAGCTAAGGGGGTGGGGGAGGGGGAATGCGGTCTGCCCCGGGTGACAACCCCCCCCCCCCTCAATTTTTTTCAGCCAAGCTAAGATGCGAAAATAGTCGGAAATAGAATTTATTTATTATATATTATGTAATTTTTAAGTTTTAATTTAAGAAAATCTTTTTTTTAGAATATTATAAACTCTTAAAAAAATTAGTCATTGAAAAATCTTTTTTGCCGATTTTTATTGAAAATGCTTTTGAAATCATTTGATGACATTTCATTTTTTTAACTGTAAAAAATAAGGATTATATATATATATATATATATATATATATATATATATATACACACACACACGCGAGATAAGACACTGATAGAATTCAGATGAAAAATCCTGATAGATATTACTTGAAGAAATACTTTCAAGGAGATCCTAGCCAAAAAGGAAAAGCTCAGTATTTAAGAATAGAGCAATATATAAGTTTCGTGGTTCAATTTTAAATTCTGAAAAAACATATAGAGACATATATTCGGACTCTTACCTCAAGCAAGCCGTTCCAGCGTGCTCTTCCGAATTTCATCACCATGATTATTTTGCCATCTTTGGTATTTTGATAACTACACTATTGATTCCGAGGTCCATTGTACACTTAATTCAATGCTCAAATTCTATTACTCATGGTGATAATTACAATGGAATGGTATATCCACCCAATTTCGGATATACTTTATCAACACGGAGAAAGCATTTGGACCACAGCAAATAACACACAATCAACGTAACAACGAATAAGGTTGCCCGGTATACTTTTCGAAATATCAAGAAGGAGCAGTACGCTTTCGCTATATGGGAATATCACTTTCTCCCATGTGCCTATTTTCTGCCCACCCGGATTTATAACCCTGAATGACATTGGACTCCTTCCGATAATGGACTACCCAGGTTGTATCAACTCCTCTTTTCATATAATTTTCTCCATATAATTAATTATCCACAACCACTCAAAAAACTATTTTTAATAATTGTGCTGAAAAGCAAAATAGCGTCCATTCGCAGCTGAACATTTTGCTAACTGCATTTCATTTCCTCTGATGATATGAGCCATTGTTGAAAATCCATGGATTAAGGAAATTAAAATAACCCCTTCTATATATTCCTTTGTCAAACAATAAATTCTCGCCACACACATGCAAATGGGGAAGATGGGCTGTATAAAAAGCAGCCCAAGTTGAGATGAAGTAGGATTCTGACCTTTGACGATTGTTGGATTTCTAGCCACATGTTTGGGGGATGCTGTTATGACTTCTGACGAGTTTATCAACAAAAGAACGATAGCTATACTCCCTGGGCTGAGATGGTGCAATTATGTAGCAAGTGTGGCACTGGGATGTGGTTTGATGTCTGATGTTAGCATCCAAACCCAGCCAAAACAATTGCTGTCTTGCATTCACCAGCACATTATTTCCACTTTGATGTGCTGAGTCGAAGGATTCCAATACATCTGCACAAAGTTGTTGAAGTGTCAGGATTTTGTTGCCTTTAATAACTTCTTCCAGGCAATATAATTTTTTATGCATATCCCCCAAAACTTGAGCTATGGATGGAAGGATGTTGTGTGACTGAGAGAAACCATTTTGGATTAGATTTAAGTTTCTGCATTCTTCAACTGTGGCTGCTGTAGCCACAACCCTTCCCCATGAAATAGCTTTCAATTTAGGATCACTTTCATACATTAATATGAAGATGGTTTTGTCTGCAGTGTTGATTATTTGCTCATGGCTTTTTGGCGAAATATCTGCTGGGATGCACAAGCAGGAGCTAAATTAAGTTTTCCAGGATGGTGTTTTATCTGGAATCTGTACATCAGAGTCCTTTCCTTGAAATTTAACAGTGTTTTTTTTTTGTTTTTTTTAATTTTCCATTTTGAGAATATTTTTATCAATGGCAGATGATCCAGTGTTACTAACAAATCCAGGCATCCAGGTATAAACATCTGGTAGACCAAGTATGAACATCTGGCAGAGCAGGACTAAAGCTTCTCCTTTCACTAGTGCATATCGGGATTCTACATCATTTGTAAAATGAACTTCCAGTGATCATCTCCACAACTCATGTTCAATTCATCCTCACATCTGCAGTGTTTCTGAAATAGTAAATACAATATTCCAGTTTTATTATGATCTGTCACTCTTCATTTTGAACATTCGGATACCTTTCCCAATTCTCTTCACTATTGCTCTCGTTGAAACCTGATTGAATGGGGATGAGGTATAATGTCTTTCTTTCATAGTGGCATCATTCAACTTCTGTAAGTCTACCATGTGCCTTGGAGATCCATCCTTTTTAGCATGACCACCATCCTTGAACAGCAAGTAGTAAGTACACTTACCATTGCAACATCTGTGATCTGCTGCTTCACCTACTTTCAGTGATAAGGAACAGGTATTGGTGCATGAAGCATTGTTACTCTTGGGATGAACTTATCTCTTAAGGGTTTACCTTCCATTGTTTGCAGTGGTTGATGTGGATATGTGTTGAGCGTGCTTGATTTAAAATGTTACATTGCCATTGTTTCTGTTCATGTCTGTTGATTTGAATAGGATGGTATCTGGTTTCCGCTGACGACAGACATTCTGTGCAGACATCTACATTGAGCCAATTCCTATATGTTCTTCAAAGAGCTATTCTGTGATAGCAAAGTGAAAAATTGGGAGGCAATAAGTCTAGCTCCTTCAAGTCCATTTGGAACAAATAAAGCCCAGAGGTGTTTCCCGACACGTCTCCTGTTGTTCATTCGGATTACAGCTGGGTCTTCCAATCTGCATACATCTTTGTATCGGGCTCATATGTCCAAAAACAATGCCTATTCTTCAAAGTTCTTATCAAGAGTCATTTCGTTTTTTTTTTTCATTCATGGCATGTTGGGATGATTGTGAAACATCCTTTTCTTAACTCAATATTTTCTTTCCGAAGCTTCAATAGATGAACGCTTTTTTGCTTCATGATGTTTGGTAGTGAGTCCGTTAAATATCCATTGTATTGTTTACAAATTTACACACTTTACAACGTTGATCCTGTTCATAGCACCATGTAAAGTAGAAAAATGACCCTTTTCAGTTGTTTGCTAAGATCCACATAAAAAGCAAATGGCAGTCTTCATTAATATATCCAGCTATAAGGGGAGATCATCCTGTGATTATATCTCATTTCAGGAGAGATAACTACAGACACTTATCAGGAGCAGATAAATTTTTTACTTATACAATATTAAAATGGAATCCTGCAAGTGTGTAAAGCAGGTTGTGAATGGAATGACGTCCTTTCATTGATAAATTGTAACTTGATGGGAAGTCGCAGTTACTGAAACTCGCATCAATGAAGATTCTACAAGTTAAAAAAACTTCAGAGAGGTCAAAGAAATTTAACTACATTAGTTTTCTTATGCAATCAGTATAAGCTATGGTCAATGTTTCAATCTAAAAGAGGTAAGCAAGTAGATTATTCCTCAGTTAAGGACAAAGTACAGGTGATTTTTATGTGCAGTCACTGTTCTCAGTCACAAGTTGCAAACAATTGTCACATGAACAGATTATTAAATTAGCTGAAAAATGCCAAAAATAACTTCTGGATTAACAGCTAACACATTGAACCTTCTTAATGATTTATCAGCAGAGATCAAACTAGATTTTTTGTTACTAATTGTAATTTAAGAAAAACAAGTGAAGCATACATGCTCTCCCGTGAGTGCACAGTGAACGAGGCATAAAAAAAAAAATGCCTGAATGCCTGAGTTCAGCATTTCTCCCCCCCCCCATTTAATCCCCAAAGCCCCCAGGGGATATCAAATCCTGGTGAAAATGAACAAACGGAGCACTTTTAGGCCTTAACATATATGTAAATTTGAGTTCTGCACCATGCAAAAAAAGACTAAGTCTATCATTTGCCCACACATACACACACATTTAACCCCAAAAGTTCCCAAGGCCTTAACATATTTAAATTTGAGTTCAGCACCATGCAAAACTGCTAAATAGACATACACAGAAAATTTTGGACAGATATGGTAAAATAGTCCCAAAAATGGTGTGTTTTTATTAGTCCTAAAAGAAGCCCCTGGGCACACCCAAGAGTTATCGTGAAGTATAGACAAACAAAATTATATAGAAATCAATTAGTTACAATTTTTCAGAAAGTTTTATAAAAATCCAAGGCATCAATTTTTTTTTAATAAGCACAAAAATGTCAAGTTTAGCCATTTTAACCCAAAAGCCCCCCCCCCCCTGTTTTTTTCCTGGAAAATCCGTTCTGTTACTTTTTTTTTTTACTCATATCATGTTTAATGTTTGTGAAAAATTTCCAAAAAATTCCAAGGCATAGTTATTGAGAAAGTGCGGACACACGAACGGACAAGGGTGAATTTACAAGTCCACCCTCCTTTTGTCGGGGGGGACCAAAAATGAAAGAAGATAAAGTCCAGACCATGAGAAACATACTGACAGAAAAGATAAGTCGTTTCATGACCATTTGAAGCAAAAAGATGAAGAGCTGAGAAAAAATAAAGATGAGATGATACCAAAACTTTTTTTTTCTTTTACACCTCCAAAACACCCGGGCAACGCCGGACACCCCCGCTATCTATTATATAAAAGGTCTTAAGTGTGTGTGTGTGTGTGTGTGTGTGTGCTAAAAACTTTTGACAGACGCATCAAACAATGACAATGTTACAAAGATCAAACTTTCAGAAAAAAAAAAAAAAAAAAAAAATCAAAATTTGTTCAAAAGGATCAATTCTAAGTGGGTCAACTGGCTGGTTATTTGCAATGGGGGGGGGGGGGCTAAATTTTATGAAAAAAAAAAAATCAATGTTATTCCTATGTAATTTAATACATATTTAATGTATTTTTATACATAATTATGGTGGGATCCTTCTATCGCTCCAGTAGATATCTCACTGCTGATGCAATTCCCTATCTATATAAGAGCCAGGTACGTCCAAGGATGGAATACTGTTGCCACATCTGGGCAGGAGCTGCTAGAAAGGACTTGTCCTACCTTGATAGAGTTCAAAATAGACTTCGTAGCCTCGTAGGAGATGTCCTTTTCTCTTCCCTGCAACCTCTATCTCACAGAAGAGATGTTGCGAGTTTGTCTCTGCATCGTTATTTTCATAGAAAGTGTTGAACTTTCACAAGAAAAACTTTTTTAGCTGAAAACACTATCAATAATTTCCCCCCACTCATTATCTATGCCTAAACTTAAACGTAGATTCCATGAACAAAGCTTCTTTCTTAGAACTGCACGCCTGTGGAATTGTCTTCCGTTTTCCTGCTCACTGGTTGTCTTCGAGTCTAACGTAAACAAGTTCTTGATTAGCCGTTCCACTTGTTAACAAATTTACAGAATTTCCATTTACTAACGATTACTATATTGCCCATTTTCTACTGTACACTCTTTAACCCTTATCCTCGAGTGGCCTCTTGCCCTTGATAAGTGGTGATGCCTATGTAAAAAAAAAATAAAAAAATTGAAAAATGCTGACTCATGTCGCTAGAAATTACATCAGCTCTCTTTAATGGCAATGTTTTTAGACTTTAAATAAAAGACTGGTTGTGGATGAGGTTACAGTATAACACAGAATAAAATACTAATTTTCAACTTGAACCCATCTCAATATATTGAGAATCTCCTTTATGACGTCAGAGGTGTGGCCAACAATGTGATTCTCTCACATTTCAAATTGCGAACAATTGCTGCATTCCTAAATTGAATATCTATTATCTTTTCAAACTTTGCTTATGGGGTTCGATTCTATCCTTTTTCAAATATCATTTTCCAACTTATCTATTTAATTATTGGGGTCCGTCCCTTTTTATATAACAGAAATATATACTAGCAGAAGGCCCAGTGTCACCCAGGATAAAATGAAATCAGTGGAATATATACTAGCAGAAGACCCGGCGTCGCCCAGGATTGAATGAGACGGGTGGAAATATACAGTAGCAGAAGACCAGGCGTCACCCAGGATTGTGTGAGATAGGTGAAAATATATACTAGCAGAAGACCTGGCGTCACCCAGGATTGTGTGAGACAGGTGGAAATATATACTAGCAGAAGACACTATGTCGCTTGGGATTGAATGAAATAGGTGGAAATATATACTAGCAGAAGACCCTGTTGAGTTATGTTTAAGAAATGGTGTTATTTCACTAAAAATGATGGTGTTGGTTGTCGGGAGGAAAAGAACACTGTAATGTGAAATTTTATAGTGAAGCAAAGGTTGCCTAATAACTAAGCTTCTCAATGTATTTGTGTATTTATTTGTAAAACCTGCTGAGTAATTTTCTGAAAATGACGTTTTTTTTTCCAAAAAATATTGGTGTTGGTAGTGGGGAAAGAAAATGAAATACAGTAATATGGAATTTTATAATGAAGCAAGGGTTGTCTAATCACTAGCTGTATCAATGTATTTATGCATTAATTTGAAAATCCTGTTGAGACATTTTCTTAAAATTATAGTGCCGATAGTGAAGAAAGAAAGAAATCCAGTAATGTTAAAATTTATAGTGAAGCAAGGGTTGCCTAATCAATAACCAAGATAATGTATTTATGCATTAATTTAGAAATCCTAATGATCCATCTTCTAAAAATGATTTCATTTTTCTTAAAATTATGGTGGCCTTGGTGGGAAGAGAAATTGTTTGATATATGTTGTACAATACCTGTCGAGAGTTAAAATGTTTCAGATGCATATTTACATTATACCCGTCTGAGGGTAAGTAAAATTATTTTAAATATGTGTCGTACATTACTCGTTCTAGCGAAAGTAAATTTCTTTCATATACATACAAATATTTCATACATGTGTAATACCCGTCCTAGGGTAGGTAAAAATATTCTTTTGCTCGAGATAGCAGTGATACATAGACATAAAAAAATTCCCTATCCTAAGAATAACAGGTATGTTCAAAAGTAACTTCATTTTTCTCATTGTTTTACACAGTCCCGAGCAACCCCGGGTAGCTCTGCTAGTTAAAGATGAAAAGAAATGTCAGCAAATACAACACAGCCAAATAACCAATTTGATAGGAGAATGCTTTGGCGATTTGGATTTTAGCATTTTCAAGAGAGGGCATGCATCTTTACACCAGCATAGCAGCATCAATATGCTGAAGAAAAATAAGACTTCAATTTGGCTTGATAGTAAATCTGAAAAGGAACAACTTGCTGGGATTGTGTGGATCCAAATCCAAAGAAATGAGAATGAAACACCAGGCATTACAGAAGGCGATACTTCAGCAACAACTTTCTAGCAACAACTGGAGGAAACAAAATGAGAAAAAGAGAAAAATGCAAGGAAACTAACCAAGAGAAAAAAATCATTGAAAGCGTGAAGAGACAGGGGGCCATGTTTCAGTAAATAGAATGTCACACAGATTCTACATGTGCTAGGAAGCAGGAATAGTAAACTTGACGCCCTGAAAGATGAAATAAGGTTTCAGAGAATAGTTCTTGGCAATAAATGTGAACATTTAAAACTTGACCGATCCTTAGAGTCGCTAGCAAACCACTTGAAAGCATTTTTGAATGGCACAGACCTAATAAATGACCTTGAAACACTGCCAGACAAGGAATCAGGAAGCAGTGAAACAGATGGAGAAAGCACAATTTAGAAATTACAGCTTCAGTAAATAAGGACAGTTTGTGGCAGTATATGATGACGACTTTTATTTAGGCCAAGTGATTTGTGCCACAAGCAGTGAAAAAGGACAGGTGAAATTTTTAGATAAGTGTAAGGTAAAAGTAAATGCCTTTTGATGGCCTAGGTCAGAAGTAGAAAAAGTTTTTTCTCTGTATGTGTTCGACTGGAGCTTTGAGGTAATCACCTCAAATGGACGAATGTGGTCAGTTGCCAGCGAAGAATTTAACAGAATTACAAAGAAATAACAATTGTATAAAGAACTCTATTGTTGATAACATGCAGCTTTCATTTCTATTAAAGTTAAATTGTTGAACATGTACGTTTGCTTATCTACATTGCCATGATAAACAAAGTGAAAAATACTACATAAAATTATTGCATTTTCTTGAGGGTATTATTTAAGAACTACAACGTGTAAAGAGCTCAATGTTCACTTTTCACATCTCAAAATTGAAGGCCAAAATTGAATCAGATATAATTGTACTTTACCTTCTGTAGAGTTGAATGTAATAAGCAAAGAAGAAAGCATCCACATGTGTGTGCATTATGTGGCTATACAACTTACCTTCAGGTGGGATCTGAGAGAGAGAGATTAAAGATAGCGGCCGTGAATATATATAGTCTCGTGGAATCACATGAGATCAAACCGCCCACTGCACACATATGCAAAGGGAATGGAGTCAATTTTTTAATAAAATGCCTGTTGGCTGAGGTGATGGGGAGAACGTGCGCTGGAAGTTGAGAGAAAGTTGACAGTGACAAATTCTAGCAGAACTCTTGTTTATTTTATTTTTTTTTGCTGTTTCCCAGCCCATTTACCTTTAACATTTTCTTAGACTAGGAATATCACCTTGTTGGACACCATTGTCAACTGGGATTTCATCAGATAATTTTCCATTAAAAAAGACTCAAGTTTTCATGTCCTTGCGCAGTTCCTTGAATATTCTAACAAAGGTTGGAGAACACTCTACTTTCTCTAAGATTAACCAGAGATCGTATCAACTAGAGATAGTATCAACCAAAGGCGTTTTGTCTTTGGTTAAAACAATGGCAAAACCGCCTCCATCTCTGTGGACACTTTCCAGTTTACCAATCCAGAAGAGAGTGAAGCCTGATGATATCTGTCATTTGATCTTCTCCAGAGAGACAGGTTTCTGATAGAGCAGCAATATCTATATTAAGTCTCCATAGTTCTGCAATGACAAGCACTATCCTGTGCTCTAGACGATTGGATGACCCTTTACTAAGTGGGTGTATATACCTTCCAACAGCATAAGTTGAGTTTTACTCCTTTTGAAAGAAATTTTTTGTTTTCTTCCGGCTTACATGAACCACCGTTAGCCGCAGGAGACTAACCAGTCACAGTATGATGCATCTTTTCTGACACTTCCACAAGACTGAGTGAGCAGTGCTCTTCCTAAATAGGGCTACTCAGTCCCAGGAACCCCCACCGGAGTTGACCTCTGTCATGTGAGGGCACAACAATGATGTTAAGATAGGGTTCCTGTCACCTCTGTGCAGATTTGTGACTATGTACCTCTTACTAGTCACGTCTGTACACATTGCCACTCCTCCATCTCCATAGGACTTGCAATATGAAAAAAGAGACACAAAAAAAGATAAGATATAAAAAGATAAAAACAAAGAGAGATCCCAAGTGACATCTGTACATCATTGTATTAAAGTGACAAGCGCTTATAAGGCACGAGTGCCATTCTCTGAGCCTCCACAACAATAACCCAGTGACAAGCCATTGCAAAATGATCGGTAATTGCTTTGGCCACAGATTTTTCATAAGAGTTGCCCTCTCCTAGAAGAATTGCCTTGACCACGGCTTGTAGGAACCCCTTCTACCTCCATAATGTCATTTACCCATGATTAGGACTTAAGTTACTCAAGGATTATTGTGAGCATGTATTAAAAGCACACAGAAACTCTAGCGTTATATATAGCGAGTTCTGCTACGATAATGGGGCTCTGATAAATGGCAAGTGTTCAGCACCAGAAAACTGGATCCTCACTGCCCTGTGGGATAAGGTTTTTGAACCAAAGGCTAAGGATGAGATAACCCTGACAGGCACTTTTAGAGAAGTTTAGGCCCTGCTGACTCCGGCATTGATGACCCACCAGCATGTGGATTATGCTCTGGTGCCCAGTTACAAATAAATGACGTGTAATATATATATATATATATATATATATATATATATTAGTGGCTTGGCAAGGCCACATGGGGAGACAACCAAACAAAAAAAAAACCCTAAGCAAAATTCATTCCAAAGCAGCAAAATTAAAGCTGACTTACCATGACACTATATAAACAAATCTAGGCAAATTTGGGCATATTATACTGGTTTGAAAATATAGGTTCATTTTTACTAATTGTCATAAAATTTTAATCATAGAAGAGTATTAAAGTCTTCTAAAGCCTGCAAATTTTCATGTAGTTTCATCCTATAGAACAAAAGATATGAGCTTTTTCAATAGTCAATTTAGCTACGAGTATTAGATATACCACCTTTTTTGACAATTTTATAAATTCTAAATCATGGCCACTTTTGATTAGAATTTAACAAATCAAGGCTCGTTGGAAAGCTAATGACCTGAATTGTGTAGTGGGCTACGTGACATTTGCCCTTAAGATAACACATTATCATTTCAGAAAAGTGGGGGATCACTTTTCTATATCAAGTTAACGTAAAATGAGCACCCACTTTATGGCCACCTTGGGGGGGGGGGATCTGTTTTTTTGGCCTGGTAGACCAACACAAAACCTACCAGGGTTCTATCCTTGGACCTCTATTGTTCCTGATATTCATAAATGACCTCCCCGACAACATTGCCTCTGAGATGGGTATATATGCTGATGACACTACACTCTATGGCAGGCACGACAGGAAGACGAATGAACACATTTCTAAAGAAATGGCAGAAACACTAGAGGAAGACCTCCAATCTGTAGTGGAATGGGGACAAAAGTGGTTGGTCGCGTTCAATGCTGCCAAGACTAAACTAGTTTCATTCAATAATTACAAGAAACCCTCTCTACCACCCATAGCAATGGCCAACGACTCTTTATCTGAGAGTCCATCTTTCAAACTCCTTGGCCTAACGTTCACAGGAAACACGAGTTGGAACAATTACATTGAAGGCATTGCCAGGGCCGCTGCAAGAAAGGTGGGCTATCTCTACCGTGCTAGAAAACTACTAACACCCGAAAGTATCCTGTACCTCTATAAGGCCACCATTCGCCCATGTATGGAGTATTGCTGCCACATCTGGGCTGGTGCATCTGCTACTAGTCTCTTGCTCCTTGACAAGGTTCAAAAGAGAGTCGCAAACCTGATAGGCCCTGAACTGGCATCTAAGCTTCAGCCTCTGTCCCATCGACGAAATGTTGCATCCCTCTGCCTTTTCTACAAGTATTTTAGTGGTGAATGCTCTGACGAACTGCAATCACTTGTGCCCCCACGACGTGTGCACCCTCGACAAACCCGACAGGCTGCTAAATCCCACCCCAACACTGTAGAGATCCCTAGATGTAAAAGATCTTTTTACTCCAATAGTTTCTTCCCCAGAACCGCTAGACTCTGGAATTCCATTCCAGGTCCCTGCTTCCAACAGTACTGACGTGCAGAAGTTCAAGTGTAACGTGAACCGACACCTTGCTGCCCAAATCCCTACATAGTACCCCAGTAGTTGTTGCCCCTGATAGTAGCCCCCTACACCAAAGTGGCAATTTGCCTTGTTTGGGGTGAAAATGTAATGAAAAAAAAACCTTAAAAACTTGTTTTCTATAGGTTTTCAGGTGTGCTAAAAACAAATATGGCATTTAAATTTTCTGCAAATAAGTATTTTTCTGGAAATTGAGCAAAATTATGTGCGTGTATGTACAAATACAGCAGTGGTCACCACTTCTAACAAAGAATTACATTGCTTAATACACCAAAAATACTTATTTGCAGAAAATTTAAATGCCATATTCATTATCAGCACAATTGAAAACAGACAAGTTTTTTAACGGTAAGTTTTGTATTGGTCTACCAAGCCACAATTACCAAATAAAAAAAATAAGCTGCCTGCCCCCACAGGTGGCTATGAAGTTGGTGTTCATTTTACGTTAAATTAATATAGAAAAGTGATCCCCACTTTTTAAAAGTATAATTTCTTTACATCTTGGAAACAACTCGTTTCCTGTGATTTTAACTGTTATTTTCGTTTTCAGCACCCTTGAAAACCTATATTAGTGGATAAAGGATTTTTTGTGGGGTGGAAAGATACTACACCTTTACCAATGTCTCAATCATAGTCATTTGTTTTTCTAGTTTTGCACATGAATTACAAATATTTGATATTTCCCCAAAACCTCTGGCCTTGTTGATAGAGTGGAGACTAAAACTTTTTGCTATATGATTTCAAATGATCTGAAATAAAAGCAAGGAGAGACTTGATTACAAATATTTCTCATGTTATATCTTCCCGTCTTTTGGAAATAGGATACGATTATGAATATCTCCAGGATCAAATAATCTTTTATACACTGAAATTTACTTTATGTAAAAACAAAACAGGGGAGATATAACATATGAGAAATATTTGGAATAGAGTCTCCCCTTGCTGCTATTTCAGATCATTTGAAACCATAGCAACAAGTTTTTGTCTCCCTTCCATCAAGGCCAGAGGTTTTGAGGCGTGGGGTCACCAACATTTGCCATGTTTTTTATACTTATTTTATTATTTCATATTTTCCTTTTTAATTTTTTTGAATTTAGATCATTGTAATAATTTTTTACGTCATTGAAATCATTTTTTGAAATAGGTTTAATGCATTTCGGATGTAAAACATCCTGTTCAGAAAGTTTGTAACATATTCAAGATTTTAAATATTCAAAATATTTAAAATGTTGAATAGCTGACCATTTTGATGACGTTTTCAAGATTTGTAAATGTTGGGTGCGTTCCTCTTCTTCCATTGTTTATTGGGAGTCACTCCATCGTTATTGAGTGCTGCTGTTTTTTTGCTTTTTACGTTTCTCCTTTTTTTCCTTTTCTTTATTCATTTTTCTTCTTCCTTGTGTGGAGATGTGGGGCGCACTCGTGCTTGGTCATATAAGTGCATCTGTGCGCATGTGTTTGTGTGTGAGTGCATGTATGTGTTTCCTTGTATTGTTTTGTGGAATGTGTGTTCCGTCTTATAGTTTGAGTAAACTATTTAGAATTCATTATTTGGTAGGGATGGTGTCATTCAATTTTGATTTTTAGATTTTAATTTCTTTTTATTGTGATTTTCATTTTAGTTCTCGTTTTTGATGGGATATTCATAATATTTATAATTTGATAATTACGTTTGTTGATATAAAAGAACGAAATTTATGAATAAACATATATTTCTTAGTGTTTCGATTTGTCTCCCCACATGGGCAGGGTTGGACACAGGATTGGTTTTTAGTGTGGGAAAGATCCTCTTCCCCAAAAGGGGTGGGGGGCTCTGGATAGGCACAAAAATAAGAGTTGTCTCAGTCACAAAGGATTTCTCCTCCACTGACTTAGGGTAGGAGAGAATAATATCAGAACAGATACTACACTGTGATTCTAGGTATATCTTAGTGTTGTTGGTCTCATAGTAAAGTAAGGTTGGTATTGTTCAATGTGTTACCTTAGAGATGGGAGGAATTTTGTGCATGTGTGTGTGTGCGTTTTAAGGTGTTGATTCTGATTCAGGTGTGGAAGTGTGTACATGTGTGTGTATGTATGTACATATGTATATATTATAATCCATGATAAACTGCAATGTTAATCTTTTAATGCAGGATCAGCATACTTTTCTTTGTAATTCTTGTTTTTCTTTTTTTCTTTTTTTTAATTGATATTAAATAAAATTAAATTCAAGTATAAATTGTGTTTATTATTTTTCTTTTTTCAATATATTTAAAAGTTTTTCATACTTTTCTCAAAAAAGTGTCATTCATTATGGACAGATTGACTGCTTAACAGATCTTGTTTGCTTTGCCTACTATGCGTTACGTCATTAGGCCTTGTTTCTCAGTCGTGGTAGTTCTGCTTACTTCGCCTCTCTAAAAGGGGGTATAATGAACTATGTTCCAAATTTCATAAATATGTGACTAGAGGTTTATTTATTCACGAGTACATTAATGCTCAAGGAGAGGGGAGGGAGTCTTCAGATGCTTCTTTACTCCACTAAAATAAATCAAACAAGTTTCCCATGTATATTCAAAAAGAATCTATGAGCAAAAATCAGACAGAAAACCCAACAAGCAAAAAAAAATAAAAATAAAAAAAAAAATACATACAATTTCCTTATTTGCCAAATTTTTTGATTAAAAAACTCGTTTAAATTTTATTGTACTCGATTTTTGGCAAGGGAAGCATTCTAATGAATATCACAAATCAGCAGAGGTTAGAGTGCGAAAATGGCTAAATATAAATATATAGAAGTTTTCAATTTCAACTTGTGATATCATTTCATTTTTTTAAGGTTATTTTTAAAACAAACAAAATTTAACTTTTTCTAGTTATAAAATGTACAAGTATTTTTTATTCACAGCTACTTAGAGTTAGATTACTAGTTTTGGTGACAGGCAATTTCTAATTTTACATGGAAAAAAGTGTTAGCATCTTTCAAATTTGATGCAAGTCATATTGTGCATGCATATAAAGATTAGTTACATTCATTAATTTGCTGAACTTGATATACGGTTTTAATATAGGATCTTTCAAAAAGAAAAAAAATTCAAGTTAAAAACTTTAGTAAATGAAGTACTTTTTCCTCTTATCAAATTGTTTTAGTCTATTTTAGCATGATAAATCAGAGTTTTATTTTTACTGATTATTAAATTTTTTATTGATTATTAAAAAGAAAAACCTAGATTTCTGCTATGAATTATTAAGATTCAATGTATTAGCTGCTGACATAAACTTTAATGTGCTTTCATGTGATTTTTTTTTCAAAGTTTAGACTGGTTTGATCTAATAATTATTAACTTCATTATGATATCATGATACATTTATAAAGATTTTTCACTTGTTTTAAAGCCTGCACTTTTGTTGTTATACATTGAAAATTATCTTTTTGAATAAAACATGTGGAGAGGAAAGTTAATGCAAGTTGAATATGGAGATGCTATTACTATTTTCTTGAGTCACCCGTGTCTATTTGAGTTGGCTTGAAATGAAAAAAAATAAAATACTAACAATCTTTCAGCAATTAAATCAACAATAATGCAACAATATAAGTCAAGTTTGTCTGGCAGGTATGTATAGCAGTAGAAATGTCCAAGTTGGTCTTGAGTGCAAATTTGTATCTTGTCTCCTGGGAGATAAGCTGATCCAATCAGATTTGCATCTAGGTTTGAACTGATTATATTTGGTGCCAAACTGTGGAAATTAGGAAAGCTGCATATGAGCAGAAGTGATCAAATTGATTGATGTATTTCGTCAACTGACAAAAACACAATACTGCACATTTTCTAATTTCTAACAAACTTTCAATGGTCATAATTTGATGACTAATTAAACTACAAGAATAAATCTGGTACCATTTTGAAAGATTTTATAATCAGTATGAATGAATTTTGAAAGATTTTATAATCAGTATGAATGAGATGTAGCTAGACAGTGTAGAAACTAATGATCTAAATAGAATAGGCACCGCCAAAAATGGCTGAAAAATCAAGTTGTTGTTGTTTTTTAAAACGAAATTACATTTATTAAAATCCATTATTTCTGAGTAACTTTTTTTTTCCAGAAAGATAAAACCCTGAATTTTATATAGAAAACAGAATAATGTAAAACTTTTTCTACTATTTTTAATTCAATTTTAAAAGTTAAATTTTCCCAAAAAGTTAACAATTGACATTTTTTGTCTTGCACAAAAAACGTACTTAAATATTAAAAAAAAAAGGGTTTTTGAAATAATTAATTTATTTATTGTCTAACTAAGATTTAGGGTGATTTTCTAAGAGAATAGGCAAAAATATTATAATATAAGTATCTGAATTTCAAATAATTCCACTTATTCATATAGGTAACCAAATATTTCGCGTCGACGTAGAGTTCAGATCGACTCTGTTTACGTTTTCTTTTGATGATAAGAAAACTATGGAAGACCAAACAGGCCAAAAAAACTTATTTTTCAGTGACGAAAATTTCAATGTATTATTAAGCTGAGGCTGGCCAGTACCAGATGGGTGACCATTTGTATGAGTTTGGTTTTTAATGTGTATGTGTGTGGGGGCCAGGCTCCCCAAAATGGGGGGGGGGCAATTTAAAGCAGAATAAAAAAAAAATATTTCAGCGCGTTTGGTCCACCGTAGTCGAAAGGCGGCAAATGTTTTCAAACGAGATCGAAAAAAATGATGCTATTTTTAACACAAAGGGCACAATATTTATCGAATTTTTTTTTTTTGTATCGATTATTCAAAGCATGCCCTGTTTAATAATGGTCATGCATTATTCGGCTCGCTAAAAAAAAATTGTTAATTTATTTATCAAAAATTTTAAAATGCCTTTTTTCGTATAAATATTAAAAATTTTTTTTTTTTGTTTTGCTTAACTAAAATTAATTATTTTACTTAACATATTCACCGAATTTCACACTTCAAAACTCAAAAGCGGGATAATTAAACACAATCGAAGTTCTGATATTCAGACGTCAAAATAAGGTATGCAAACAATTTTTTTTTTTTTTTTTTTTTTTAATCTATAATTCTGTCCCTTACAACAACACAATATGTTTTGTTCAGTTTCAGATGATTATTTTAAGCATATTTGTTCCCACTTCAAAACAAGGGGGGGTTTTGTAAGCAAAAAAATATATATATATAAATATCGTTTATGAAAAATAAGTACACTCTTCATTCTTCTCCTAATAATCGCTGAAAATTTCGTATTGATCGGATAATTACCTGATTTTTGGTAGATTTTTAAAAAGACGGTCCGTCAAAAAGTACTGACCTGTCCCCCCAGTTTTGGCGGTGCCTAAAATAGAATGTTACCTTGCGTACGTCCATCTGCATCTCTTTTCTCAAATTAGAAAACTAAGTTAATGAAATAATTATTAGTTAATGATCTCTCTCTAAGTAAATTCTCTCCAATAAAACCTTGAAGAACTCAGCAAAGTCTACTTGTGTTTTTCATGCACAAGTAGTTTATTCATTGAATTAAACAGATGAGGCGATCTACAAGCAATAGATGACACTACCATCGCTGAAACAGTGTTAGACAAGACAATGAAGGCGTGCACGTATAGATACCCATATACGTAAGTACATCTAAAGAACTATTATTGGACTGCTCACAGATGAGAACATAACAGCATTATCATTCATCAAGATTGGTGTACACATTTCATACAAAAAATATTGTCAAGATCAGAACCAATATACAATTTGGGTAAAAAAAAAACAAAAAAAAACAAACAACCAGAAAAGAACTTGCCTTCGGAGGTTTGAATGGATAATCTGGAGTAAAGTGTATATCCAAAAAGAATACGCCGCCCTCGTATACAGAGCCAGGAGGACCAAGAATTGTTGAAACCCATTCATACAAATTATCACCTTTTGGTCCAGCACTGAAAAAACAATTGTAATCGAACAGATTTCATTTCAATTTCTTTATTACTCTATTACATATGCGTGTAAAAAAAACAAAAAACAATTGTCATCTAACATATTTCATTTCAATTTCTTTATTACTATTACATATGCGTGTAAAAAAACAAAAAACAAGCAAAACAGATACAATAAATTATGTTATAATCTAGAATTTTCAAAAAATTCACCTAAATATTCAGTTGGATAGAATATAGCTATTAGAGATAGAGTACCCAATGGCAAATAAAAAAGCTGAAATCAAGATATATTTACCAACCGAGAGGGGGGGGGATTGTACATCTCGAAGGATGTGCTCTTGATATGCATATTAGTTTGTACGGGTTAGGGTCCTTGCAGAATTTTTAATTTTGATTTGAAATGATATATTTTCAAATAAGTTTTCGTTAAAATACCTTTACTTTAAATATCATTTTAAAGAGAATTTTTGTTCTATCGAATTTGTTTAAATTACAATCATTTTAAAACAATTTTGTCTTCATTTCAGAACATTCAATACAAGGTAGAAAAAAAAAGCAAATTCGCACAATATTTTATTTCGCTTCAAACTAGGCTGAAAAGCTGCTGAAACAGCTTGCGATATCCATGAAGCATTTGGCCCAGGAACCACTACTGAATGCACAGCACAATGGTGGTTTAAGAAATTTTGTGGCAGCAATAACAGTCTTGAAGATGAGTAATGGTCAGCTATCGGAAATTGGCAACCATCAATTAAGAGCCTTAGCCAAAGCCAATCCATGCATAATTGTAAGAGAACGTGTTTCTGAATTAGATGTAATGCATACGACAATTTCCAATCACTTGAGAGAGAACGGAAAGACAAAAAAAACTTGACAAATGGGGGCCTCACAAATGAAACGACAACCAAAAGAAACACCATCATGAAGTGTCATCTTCACTTCTTTTACATAACAAAAACCCGTTTCTCGATCGGGTTGTAACTTGCGATGAAAAGGGAGTTCTTTACGACAACCGGCGACGTTCAGTCAACAGAAAAGGCCCAATTCTCCATGACAATGCTCGACCACATGTTGCTAAACCGACCGTGCAGAAGTTGAACAAATTGGGCTACAGAACTCTGCCTGATCCACAATATTCTCCAGATCTCTCATCTACCGACTACCACTTTTTCAAGCATCGACAACTTTCTGTATCAGAAATGTTTTAAAAAACCAAAGCGATATCAAAATGCCTTTAGTGACTTTATTGCCACCAAAACGCAAGATTTTTATGTTACTGGCATAAATACACTTGCTTTGCGTTGGTAAAAATGTGTTGATTCTGATGATACTTATTTCAATCAATAAATTTTTGATTGAGCCAAGATATGGTCATCTGAATTTAAAACTTAAAAACCACAAGAACTTTCTTGTCAACATGATAAAGATAATTAAAAATAATTTATAGTCCAAAAATTACTTTACGCATTTTCTCCAACTCCAGTTTTATTGAGAGAGTCAACATTAAAAGACTGTGACCCAATGACCTATAATGGTCGAAATTTACATAAAAAAAACGTTAAAATAGAGCTAAGTCAGAGCTTTTTATTATGTGGGCAATCCCAGGCAATTCCCGGTTGCCTCAGTGATTCCATTTGTTTGGTTGGTGACTTAAACCAAAAAATGAAAAAACAACTGAGTAGATTTGGATATTATCAATACCCAAATCCACTCAGTTGTTTTTTTTTATTTTTTGGTAATAATATTTGATAATATTTAATAATAATATTTGATATTAATACTTAATAATATTTGATAATATTTAATAATAATATTTGATAACAATATTGTTTTGTGAAGAAACCAATTGCATGGCGTATGGTGGTATTCACGATTGCCTTGTTTAAACTTGAGAATCAGTTGACACAAGGTCAATTCCAAAGTTCACCCTGTGTGAGAAACTTGATGGAAAATTACTTAATATGTACAAATGATTTTACCAAATTAGCCAATCAGGGAGAATTCAATTTTGATGCTGCAGAGGCAAATTAGCTGAATAAAACTCCAGACCATGTCAGACTCACTGTTACCTTCCGATAAGGAGCAAGTTTTGGTAGTTGAATTCAGTTGAGAGCAGTTGTTTGAACCACCTTCCACTCATGCTACCCACCTCACCCCACCCCCTCGCTCACCGACTGAAAGAAAGAAGGAAAGAAAGCAAAAAGGGACAATCTTGTCGAAAAAGTATTTTTTTTTTAAAGCAAACTGTTCACATGACTGTAAATATTTGCGTTGCTGGAAAAAAAAGGTGGGGGGAATACATATATTTTTTTCCCATTTAACTTTATGTATAATAGCAAATATTGTAGTGAGGACTTTATTAATAATTAATCTTTATAAAAAGAATTTACAACAGGAGATTTTATTTGTTTAGATGAAAAATGATCCCATTTTACTTATCAGTTTTTGCCTTATAAAAAAAAAAAAAAAAAAATTGAATGTTCGATTTTTTTTTTCGTCTCAAAGAAATACATGAAATACAGAAAATTCCCCCAAAATTCTGACACACCTAGAGAAACAGACTCCCTAAAATCAGGCAATATACATTAGTATGAAGCAAAGTAGAGTCTGGGCATTGTGGTGACTGCAATGATTCTAGTTCTTAGTAGGATAAACAGACTGTGGATAATGACCCAACACATACAGACACTTTTGATGACCTTTTGCCCAATTTGTTAAAATGCATTTTATTTCTTGCAAATAAATAATTAAAACTATACATTTCTGTCCTAAGTCAGTAAAAGGGAAATCCTTCTAGATGGAGGCAATTTACTTTTTGGAAGAGATGGATTTTTCTTACATTAAAACTGACCTTGTGTCTAACTGAACTCTGATCTCATGGGGAAACAAGTAAATAAGATAGGTACAGGCAAAAATGAGTGGACAAAAATGGGGGACGTAGTTTTGAAAGCCGATTTATCATAAGTTTTTGTAGGTTTCTGACTACTTTTTGATTGTATTTTAAAGATTAAGGACTAAACTTATTTCCAAAAGGAAAAAAAATATTTGTATACATGAAAAAAAAGTTTGTGACTCAAATATCAAACGAATGCTGTCTACTTAAATTGATTTCTTTTTTTTTTTGGGGGGGGGTCCAGCAAAAACCGTCCTCTCGTGACAAGTTCAGTTCTACGCATGCGCAAATGACGTCGGAACCTGATTTAGTTTAAAGATTTAAAAACGACCTAATTTCATGGATGTCGTCTTAGCTCAGTTGCTTAGAGTGCGGCCTCATTATCTAAAGGTTTTGGGTTCGAATCATGGTGTGAAATGTCTTTTTTTTCGATTTTTTAAATTTTAATATTGGACCAGCGTTATTTAAGCCATTTTTCATGTAACATTCGTTTTTCTGTTTCGCGTTTGTCTTACATTAGTTTTTTTTTTACTTCGCTTATTCTTAGGTTATCATTAACGCCCCCCCCCCACACCTGCCCAACCACACACACACACAAAAACACCCAGGCAACACTGGGTACCCCCCCACTCCCCCGAAACCATCTTTCACATGTTTTTTTTTTTGGTGGGGGTGGGGGAGTTGGGGGGGCTTATTTTTCAGATTTTTTAAAGTTTTAACGTTCGTTTTTCTGTTTTCTTTTTGTTTTGTCCAAGTTTTACATTTAACATCGTTCGTTTGCCTTACGTTAGTTTTTTTTTGTATTTTTTTTTATACTTACTTCGATTATTCTTATGTTTTGATTAACACCCCCCACCCCCGCCCGAGCACACACACCTCCAAACACCCGGGCAACGCCGGGTACCCCCCCTGCTAGTAGTATATAAAAGTAAAATTCTAAGAACATATTTTAGATATGTTCTGATTTTATTTCATTCTTGACAATAAATTGAAAGCACTTACACTGATGAATAGATGGTCATTAGGCTCGATAATTGTTTTCGAAAAGAAAAGATGAGATAATGTAGAAAGTTATACTTTTGAAAATTAAATTGAAAAAAAAAATTGAAAAGAATTTGGAGACGTTTAAACTGAGGAATAGAAATATTTTTAAACTTAAAAATACGAGAACATACATAAGGATGCAGAGAGGTAGATAATTTACACCAATCCTTAGAGGAAAAGAAACCGCCAGTACTAACGTTTTATAATGCATCCAGATAAGGATATGGCATTCTCAATTTTTTAGATATTTTGTAGTCAAGCACTCCGCTCAAGTTGTAATTAATAACATAGATGTGCTCATCACGTTGTTTGAATTTGAAACCACTGGTACTAATGGTAATTTTATATGACAGATGAATTTAACAACAGAAAGAAAAGATTTTTTATGATTTTGTACTCAAAATGTAAACAATACAAGCCGTAATGTGTATGGTTTAAAATAGAAAGAAAAAAAAAAAAAGAGAGGAAGAAATAGCATTGTAGGGGTTACGTGTGGTTTGATCCTCATTTAATCCGTTCCATCAAATCGAGACAACTTGCAAATAGAATTATTTGCAAGGATTCGCAGTAGGCTAACCCAGCATTGCCCGGATTTGTGACAATTTATTTTTTTTTTAGCAAATTCTGTTGTTTTGAACTCTGGCCAATCAGGGCGAATTCAATTTTGATGCTGTGAAGGCAGATTGGCTGAATGAAACCCCCGACCATATCAGACTCACCTTGTTATCTCCCTATAAGGTGCGCAGGAGCAAGTTTTTGGCAGTTGAATTCAGTTGAGAGCAAATATTTATAAAATGCTTGCTGTGTGTGGGAGGCTGGTATATGGATCGGCAGAATAGATTTCCACATAGGAGTCAGGAATCGAACATCTCAAAGTCGGAGACGTCATCCTACGAATTCTAGAGTCGGATTTTTACCATCTGACTCTGCAATCCTGATTGCTAGTTAAACACTTTTCTATTATGTAAATTAAACAAGGAGGGAGGGGGGTACAAATTATTAAGATATTTCAACATTTTTTATCAAAACACAATCACCAGATTGCTACCTATGATTTATTTTAGTTGAAGGAATCTAAGAAACTGACTAGGAATTATTTTTCAGTAACTTTGTAATTTGTAACTGTTCATTAAATAAATTGGAATTAACATCTCAACATCAACAAATCATTCATTCAAGATGTTGGTCAGATAATAGCCACTTGTAGAAAAGAGCCCGAAATAGACCACTTGGAGGTTACAGTGTATCTCCCTAGTTATTAACAAAGACAACAGCATGTCCATTTTCATGTCATCCAATAATGTTCAAGTGTTGAAAAAATAAAAAACTTTGCATAGAGATCGTTTGAAATCCACTTATTTAACGAAACATTTTTCAAGACTGAGATTGCGGTTTCATAGTTATCATTATAATGCAAAAAGAAAGTAAATAAGAATTAAATTCTATTATTTAATTGCAAATATAATTAAAATTTTTAATTAATTTCAACCAAGTTTCACAAGAGTAATATTTTACTCACCTGCAATTTGGTGGTGGGTCCAATGTAATTTCTGCTAATTCTTTTTGAATGCTGAAAAATTTTTGAAAGAAAAAAGTTAACTAAAATAAAATAATTTCTCAAAAAAATTGTTATAATTCAGTACAACTAACATTTAATAAAGCATTATTTTGCTAAGAATAAAAATATATTTTGGAGTGAAAAATGTTGAACTTTTCAATTAGAAAGAATATTGGACAAAGAAAGGTATAAAGACCCCAGCCGATGAGAGAACAGATTATGGTAGATTTCAATTTCACCTTGACACATACTGTCTTTATAAACATACTAGCATGGGTGCCCGGCGTTACCCAATTGTTTGGAGGTGTATGTTGAGCAAGAAAAAAAAAGTGGTAGTAGAAAGGCAGGCTTGAACCCGTACTGCGAAGGAGGAAAAGAAGGGGGAAAAACTTGACGTCTTTGCTGTTACAACCACCACCAAACTGGAAGTGACGCAGGTTTTAATTAAGGCTAGACAATCGACAGGAGAGGATGACTTTCGAAAATATCGGCGAAAAAAGCAACCACCCCTTGTAGAAAAATGCCCAGTTGAAGGTGAAGATATTAATGTTTTTAGCCAATTTTTTGATATTTTTCGTCTGAAAGGCCGAACTTCAAAACGATACTGATCTTGTGAAAATCTATCGCCTCTGTTGAAAGTTTTAGGCAGACATGCAAAAATATATACATTTATATATTGGTAACTCAAATTTTCGACCCAAACCGATTAAAAAGCTTGCCCTATCTCTGAATACCCTTTATGTAAAATTTCAAATGTTTGGACCAGAAATTGTCTGAGTACTTTGGAAGAGACTGAAGTGGTCAAATTTATTTTAACTTTGACTCCTGTTATGACCCCTTAACATTTGTTTTGGGCTCAAATTAAGTTATTAAGTTAGATCCATGTCCAAAGAATCTATACCTATAATTTCAAGTGTTTAGACACAAAATTGGCGGAGGAGTTTGGTAGAGTTCTCAAATCTCAATACCCGGTATATCAAATTTCGAGTCTGTAGACTAAAAATTGACAGAGTTCTTGTGTAGGGAAAAAATACACACACTTTCACTTTTATTGATATATAGATATAAAATAACCAACATTTGGATTTTCGGCAACGTGTGTATTTTTTTAAAAATATATTTACAAAACTTTAATAAAACTATTTAAATCAAACTTTAATTGTAGTGATTTTATTTTTTTTTAAGTAAGGAAAAACCTGCTGTACCAATTCACAATGTTTCAATTTTGGAGAAACAGTAGGAGTGTCAGAAGTCGCTATTAAAAAAGGAGTGATTAATAGACTCACTATCTTTCGAAGCTTATAACAATATGAATAATGTAATTTAAACCCTAATTTTTTATTTCAATAAAATGAGCAAAGTCCAAACTTTAAAATAATAAAAGGTTTTATCGAAAAATATACATTTTTTTTTTTTTTTTTTAAATCGGTTTTCTTTAAAAAAGATCTGACAAAATTCAACAAATTTTAACTTAATCTAAATATAATAAATATATATAAATTCAAAAAAAATCACTTACCTATATAAAAGACTAATCAATGGATGCTTCTATTCTTCATTTATGAGAATTTGTCCATATTTATATTTTATATTCCATGTATTTTTTAAATAAAAGAATTTTTTTAAACAACCATTTGAAAAGACCACCATTATGTAAGCATTAACCGGTGTCAGCAAGCCAGTGTTTCTTGCTTTCTCCCTGTTTTGAAATACAGATGGATAAAAGGGCTATAAAATGTAAAAACAACACATACGCGTGAGCCGGCAAGCCTTGTGCATGAAAAAATATGGGTCACTTTAGATGAAAAATGATCCCATTTTACTTATCAGTTTTTGCCTTATAAAAAAAAAAAAAAAAAAAAAATTGAATGTTCGATTTTTTTTTTCGTCTCAAAGAAATACATGAAATACAGAAAATTCCCCCAAAATTCTGACACACCTAGAGAAACAGACTCCCTAAAATCAGGCAATATACATTAGTATGAAGCAAAGTAGAGTCTGGGCATTGTGGTGACTGCAATGATTCTAGTTCTTAGTAGGATAAACAGACTGTGGATAATGACCCAACACATACAGACACTTTTGATGACCTTTTGCCCAATTTGTTAAAATGCATTTTATTTCTTGCAAATAAATAATTAAAACTATACATTTCTGTCCTAAGTCAGTAAAAGGGAAATCCTTCTAGATGGAGGCAATTTACTTTTTGGAAGAGATGGATTTTTCTTACATTAAAACTGACCTTGTGTCTAACTGAACTCTGATCTCATGGGGAAACAAGTAAATAAGATAGGTACGGGCAAAAATGAGCGGGCAAAAATAGGGGGACGTAGTTTTGAAAGCCGATTTATCATAAGTTTTTGTAGGTTTCTGACTACTTTTTGATTGTATTTGAAAGATTAAGGACTAAACTTAATTTCCAAAAGGAAAAAAATATTTATATACATGAAAAAAAAAAAAAGTCATGAAAAATGTTTTCACGGCGAGCTACTCAATTCAATTCAGCTAAATTTTGAAATTAAATAAATTCCTTGTAAAAATCCTTTAAAAAGATAAATATTAGTTTTCTGGGTCTATTTCAAAGATAATTTGTAAAGTCCTAAGATATTGAATTAAATAAAAATAAAAAAATCTTGTTTGTGCAAAAATAACTTAATTAGCCCTCAAAAAGCAAGTAATTTACCATTCACCAAAAACGCAACAAATAATGGTTTGTAAACACAATTATAAGGAGGCCCAAAATTTCAGCCAATCGAAACGCTGTTTCAAAATGAAGTCATGATAATAAAAGGAGGTAGAAATGTCCGATTTCTTTTTTTTTTTTTTTTTCTCAAACGTGCATGCACACATTCGTATTCTGAACGTTTGTATCAATTTTTATCATTTTTTAATTTAATTATTTTTTATGTTCCTGTTTTTAAATTATTTTTTTTTGATTATTGTTAGAGATTATATAAAAATTATGTTACACCAAAAGTTTCACACGAGCAAGGAAATTATTAAAATCTTGCATATAAAAATTATGCGAAATCTGTAATTTAAAAAAAAAAAAAAAAAAAATATTTTTGCTATTATAATTTTTTTTGTGTTAATGCTTAATTCAATGGTAATATCGGTAGTTCGAGAAATTCATTTTTCTTCCAGTTATATCGAATTCATTAATACGGATTTAGGGACTTTTCGTAATGTTCCTGTAAAAATTATTTTTTTATTGTTACAAATTACGATGCTTTATTTATATAAAAAAAAAAGCAACAAATTCTTGCGTTCTTTATTTACTACTGAAAGCCATAACTTTATTAAAGGTATTTTTGTTTAAACAAAATAATACATTTCCACTCAGATTTAAATAAAAATAATTTGTTCATTATATTCTGCGATCATTATTTGATAAATACTGAAAATTTCATTAAAATTGGTTAATTTCCTGATTTTTGGTGAATTTTTTAAGTAAAGGGAGGGGTCAAAATGTTTATACATTTTGAGCATCGGCATTCATTTTGCCCGTACCTATATATAAGAATATCATCCATCTTCAGTGATCTCCCAAATCACATTCTTAGATCATTTGTAGACTTTTATGCAGACAACACTACGATCTATGGCAACACTTCAAAGGCCAGCAATGACCAAGACCTCTTCAATTCTCTCTCCTCTGATCTTGAGCATGTGGTGCAATGGGGAAAAGGGTGGCTGGTTAATTTTAATGCAGCTAAAACCAAGCTTATCTCTCCATTATCAACACTCTGACCCCCATCTGGCCCCAATTGAAATGGACAGCTCTCGTCTTGAGGACGCTTCATGTTTAGGCAAGCTTTTTGGTCTGACCTTCACTCCCAACCTAAAATTGAACACATACATCAAATCTATAGCCAAGGTTTCTGGAAAAATGGGTGGATCATTCTACCACTCCAGTAGATATCTCACTGCCAATGCAATCTTCTATCTTTATAAGAGCCAAGTACATCTTAGGATGGAGTACTGTTGCAACATTTGGGCAGGAGTTGCTCAGAGCACCCTATCCTGCTTTGAAATAGTTAAAGGCAAACTCCGTAACCTAGGTGATGTCCTTTCCTCTTCCCTGCAACCCCTTCTCCACAGAAGAAACATTGCAAACCTGTCTCTGCAGTATCATTTTCATGGCAAGTGCTTGTCTGAGCTGCAATCTATGGTTCCCCCTTACCAAACTTTCACAAAAGACACTCAGTTAGCTAAAACCACTACCAATAATTTTCCCCACTCTCTATCAGTGCCTAAATCTAAATGGATTCCATGAACAAAGGTTCTTTCGTAAAACTGCCAGCCTATGGAACCGTTCTGCTCCCCAGTGGACTACAATATTGTCATCTTCAAGTTCAACATAAACAAGTTCTTGTTGAACCGTCCTCTTAATCAAATTACACCAAATTTCCACTATTAACGATTACTACGCTATTGTCCAAATGGCTACTGTACACCCTTATTCTGAAGTGGCCTCCGAGCCTTGATAATTGGTGACTCCCTTTGTAATTATATATATATATATATATATATATATATAAAGAATAATTCCCATTAACGGATACGTGGTGATGCTTCCAAATGTTTGATGCGATTTCTTGCAGAGGAAAAAAAAATTGAAAGAAAGAACTAACCGTTTTAAGCTGGTACTCATAGCTTTCATATTTTTGGATGAACTTGGCGGCGGTGGTGGTGGACCCCCACGGGCAGTGGCTTGGGAATGATCGGTCGAATGGACGCTGGTTGTGGCGGCAGTTCCATCTTCACGGACGGAGGAGACAGTAGTGCCTCTTCTACCTCGACCACCACGACTCCCCGTTGACGCCGTCGCCACCACCGCAGAACTGTTACTGCTCGAACCTCGATCACTGGACATCATCCGCCCGTTGGAGTCTTTCTATTCGCGCGGGTGTCAACCACGACAACAATGCACGGGGCGAAATCACCTAAGAAATTGTCAATGAATAAAATTGTTTTATTTAAGTATTTCATAAATTAAGTTCTTTATTGTCTATACAAATACAGTATTATTTATCTTTCATCTATTAATTTTAAAAAAACAAATTCATCAAAAGAAATAATATTTTAACAAAGGAAACGTTTAAAAGTTACTCCGATGTAGTTTTGAATATCTTTATGGTTTGGTTACAGTTTTTTTTTGTTTTTTCATGAAAAAGTATACATAGATTTTAATCAGGAAGGACTAAAAATAAAAATAAATACAAATTAAAAAAAAACAAAAAAACAAACAAAAAAACGGTCTTTTCAATTTTGTCAAAAGTTTGAAATAAAGACTAATATTGCGGCATGAGACGGAGACGCCATGGATAAAATGTGTATTTATTTGAACAAGATACGCGGAGAAAGTAAATAAACTCATGCCAACTGGAGCTTTTTTTCTTTATTTTCTCTCTTCATAATTCTACCTTTTAAAAGAAATGACATGATCAAAATGTGAAAAATTTGGATTGATAATTATTTTTATTTAAAGTTTGTTTACATGTAAAGAATTCACCCATAAATGCGAACATGAAAATATTGTCTTTCTTCGTTTAACGAGGATTTTATTTAACACAAGACAACGATCTCTCTGGTGGACTTTGTTTAACTTCTACCGGAAATTTTGTCAAAAAAACACGCTGATTGACAATAATCTAAACTTACAAAATTTTTCGACACACACACAGATTATATGTAATATATATATATATATATATATATATATATATATATATATAAGTGTACAGCAATAACAGTCCTCGGCGAATTTAAAAAGTCATTCTTAAAGGGATGATGGAAGTTGTTTTTTTTTAACACTTTCCTTGTGCAGACGGAACTCTCCTAAAATGAATATATGCCGAGATGTTCAACTGTACAAACACCAATTTTTACTTTAAAAAGCTAACATAAAAAATTATCCTTTATATTTTGTCTCTAAACAAAAAAATTAACTCACAATCTTGCAGTCTTGCACACCGCCAATATCAAATAATAAAAAAGTTTCATTTAGGGTATATATATATATAAACAGAAATATCACAATCGAGAAATGCAGACTTGGTGTAAGTATTCATAATATTGATTTTTATTAATTGATAAACTTTATGAACATTTATCGTTGCCTTTCACAAAAATGTCGGCTTCAATCGATTATCCAAAAAAAGTCGATTTTATGTATTGTTATTATTTTTTTTTATTTCAATGTTAATTTGGGGTTTTATTTGCGGATCTTATGCGAAATAATTCTTGTAAATTTCTAATTCTAAACAGAACTTGAAAAATGTCGTTTTACTGTTTTATTTAAGCACTTATTAGTGTGTATACGAAATTAGAAAAGTAATCAAGAATTCATAAAATAAAAAGCCATGTTTAATGTTTGTGCTGCGTAAACGAAAAGAATGTTTTTTTTTTTATAAATAAAAAGTAGGAAAAAAAAAAACAAAAAAAAAACAAAGTCCGACGACAGAAATTTAAATATCTTTGTGTGTGTGTGTGTGTGTGTGTTGAGAACAAGCAATCATTCAAAGAGAAATACAACAAAGAGAAAGAAAGCGGATTTGTTTTGTTTTTTGTTTTTGTTGCGCAGCCAAACGCAACATTAGCGAAAGAAAAGTGATAGAAATTGAGAAAAGAATAAGACGAATCCATTCATAAGTTTATACCTTTCACTTGGGACCAGAGTGGAAAGTTGGTCCGTCGGGGAAATGCGAGTAAATTCCACGTTTAAAAAAAAAAATCATTCGAAATGAACGAATCAAAAAAAAGGGAAGACGACAACGAAGGGGGAAAACGTGCCGCCGACTGCCACCACAAAGTCGAACAAGAACATGGCTTTTCTATCACAGGTTCGGATTGTACAGTTTGCGTGCCGAAATCCGACTTAACATCTTTTGCGTCTTTTACATCAAATACGCCAGATAACTAAATCGACTAAACAAAACGTCTGCATTATTTACACGCGTTTGCAAAACTCGTGATTGAAATGTTAAAAATTTATACGCTGAACAAAGCTAACATTTCGGTGGGAGTTAAACATAACAGCAATTATCTGTGGGCGATTTCATTCACTTCTATTTTGTGGGGGTGTTAGATTTCACGCGATATTTATTTGATGCGTTTTTAAGCGATAAAAAGTATTATTGCTTTTCTAATGTATAGATTTATTTACTATAAATATCAGTAGAAGAAAACTATTGAATTAGCTTGAATTTTACTCTCGACATGTTACAGGTCTCACCCCACCCACCCCCTTTTGTTCATGTAAGCACATCATCGGACTTCCGGTGTGACGAGGGAAAGGTACAATCTGAATCACCATTCATTCTAAAAAGTTTCGAGAAAATTATTTTTCTTCCTGTGCGAATCATCCCGAGACGTGTACAACAATGCATCTAGCTAATAATAATCCCAAACATTCATACACCATGCGGTTTGGTGACAGTAGCTGCTGCACTCTGAATGAGACCGATGAGGAGAAGGATTTTGATGTGATCATTGATCAAAGGCTGTCTTTCACTCAGCATGATGAATTGATGAATTCCAAGCCAACCAGGATCTCGGAGACATCAAACACACCTTTACAATTCTAAGCACAACATTTTCCTGCTTCTCTAAAAGTTCCTAATCCGCCCACACTTGGATTTGCTTTTGTGGTCTGATGCCCGAAACTAAGAAAAAGCTGCCCTAGAACAGATCCAGCATAGAGCAGCAAGACTTGTACAGGGCATCCCCAATTTGCCTTTCTCTTGAATTCTGCAGACAATGTACCAATATATTACAGACCTACAAAATAATAAGGGGTTTCGATAATGTTCACCATAAAAGATCTTGCACCAACTGTGGCAATTGTATGTTCGCTCCAGCTCAGGGGACATGATCTGAAGATGCAGGTCTAACATCATCCTTGCTCACGTGGCCAGTTCTTCTCTAGCAGAGTTACTCCTGTTTGGAATGTTTTTATATCATTAATGCCTCCTCAGTAAATGCCTTGGAGTCATGTGTGGGGGTCGCCTTGCCTTTTTTTGGGAACTGACTTCCTCCACAAATAATAAAAATAAGAAATCTTATGTGCAACACAAACGGAGGTTTATTTCCGGAATAGAAATAACAAACAATAACAAGCAAAACATAGTTCTCAATATTTCAGAGTTCCTTTTTTTTGAGTTCATATGAAAGATGGAGAGTCTCTTTTTTTGTGTTCTTTGAATGTTCAAATATGTAACAGAGACAATATTAATGTTCGTCTGTTAAAAGAGAGTATTAATGCAGTGGAAATGAAATAATTGATGTTTGCACGTGTGGCAAGTCCTAATGAGAAAGCGTTGAATGAGTCGGAAGAGTTTAAAGAGACGAAAGAATGCTCGAAAAGCTAAGAGACTAAAGAGATAGATTTTGTGTTTGTGCATGTTTATATATGATTTGATCGGCTCCAAACGAGCTCTAGAAAATCAGTTTTAAAATATGTCCTAGGAGGAATTCCATTGGACGGAAGACATCACATGGGGTGCTTTCAACTAGGTCCGCACCTTTGGTATATAAAGGTCACGCCGGAATTTGCGTGGGTGTCATTTTTCATTTTTTTTAACGCGCCAAAACAATCAATTGAACTGCGCGCCTAAATTGCATTTAACGATTTTAAATTTGAATATTTAACAGTGTCAACTGGCACAAATACTCCCCCCAGATTGGAAAAAAAAAGTTTTTTTCAATATGTAATGTATTCCTTGAAATGTTTCGGCCAGTGGACTTTCCTACCCGTTTTTGTCGTGGGTTTGGTGTCCTCGTCATTTTCTGCTGGACTCCCATGTTCTAAGGGAATTTGTTCTGGTGGGGAAATTGTCTGAGGGTATTCCTCAATGTATGCTGGTTTAATTCGGTCGATTGCGATGTTGTCTTTCCTGTCTTTCCGTTGGGCAGTAAAATATTTTTCACTTCTGTCCAAAACTTGGTATGGTCCAGTGTAATTTGGACAAAATGGCTTTTTAACCGCATCATTCCTGATAAACACAAATTTGCATGTGTGAAGGTCGTTCGGTATATATGTTTGTTTGTCAGCCCTCCTGGTGGGGGTAAATTTGAGAGAAGACATTTTGTTCTTTAATTCCGTCACAAATGTAGCCGTGGGTGAAATATCTGTGTATGCATTAAAATACTGTCCAGGTAGTGTGACTACGGATCCAAAAACAAGCTGCGCTGGTGTGCTTTGTTAGTCTTCTTTTATTGTGTTTCGGATCATTAATAGGATTAATGGTAAATTATCTGACCAGTCCGCGTTGTTAAGACTCGTAGCCAAAGAAGTTTTTAGCTGTTTGTGAAAGCGTTCAACGAAGGGTGATAAGCAATAGTCTTTATGTGGGTTGTTCCCAACAATTGGTTGAACTCTGCGAAGAGTTTCGATTGAAATTGCGAACCTCTGTCCGTTGTGAGTATTGACGGTACTCCAAAAATTGCTATCCAGTCTTTTAGTATTGTTCCAGCTACTGTCGCCGCCGATGTGTCTTTCACGGGTATGGCTGTTGGCCATCTGCTGAACCTATCGACTATGGTGAGAATGTGGGTGTGTCCTTTTGAGGGCGGTAATAACCCCACCAAGTGAACATGGATATTGGTGAACCTGGCATCAGGCGCACTGAAAGTGCCCAGCGGTGACTCCGTGTGCCTGTGTATTTTATTTTTCTGACAGGATACACACGTCTTGGTCCAATTTCGAATATCTGCATTCATATTCGGCCAAACAAAGCGGTCTGTTATTATTTTTACAGTGGCTCGTTTGCCTGGATGCAACATATTGTGAAAATGTAGAAAAACATGTCGTCTGATGCTTGGCAGTATGTATGGACGCGGTTGTTCTTTTGCTGTATCACAATAAAGTGTTGTTACACTAAAAGGTACGGGCATTTCCTTCAGTTGCAAAGACGTTTTCTGTTGTACGTCAGTGAGTGTCTTGTCCGTCTTTTGTTCTTGTGCAATTAATTCCATAGTTAACGAACTGGAATTTAGTGAAGTTATTGCAGCTCGTGATAATGCGTCCGCCACGATGTTTTCTTGCCCCTTGACGTATCTGATGTCTGTGGAATATTGGGCAATATAATCAAGGTGTCTGATTTCTCTTGGACCATATTTATCTACATGCGTATGCAGTGCATATGTTAACGGTTTATGGTCAGTGTAAATACAGAAGTTTCTTCCTTCTAACAGATGTCTAAAATGTTTAATTGACAAATAAATTGCTAATAGCTCCCTTGAAAAGGTACTGTACTTTGTCTGTGTCTTGCTCAGTTTGGCTGAGAAAAACGATATAGGGGTCATTGCATCCCCTGTCAGTTGATGTATAACTGCTCCTACAGCTATATCTGACGCGTCTGTTGTAAGTGTAAGCTTCGATTCTTCGCTGTCCTTAATATAATTCAATTTTGTGAAATTGACTAAGGCAGTTTTAGCTTGATGGAAAACTTTTAAAGCTGATCCTTCCAGTTTTAATTGTTGGTTTTTCGTTTTGTTCTTCAATAATGACGTTAACGGTGCAAGGATTGTGGAACAATTGGGTAAAAATCGTCTGTAATAATTAATTATACCTATGAAGCGACGAACTTGTCTAACAGACGTAGGTTGTGGAAAATCCGTAATGGCGCTTACTTTTTCGGGTAATGGTGATATACCATCCTTATCAATTGAATGTCCAAGGAAGTTTACTTCTTGCTGACTGAAAATACATTTGTCCAAGTTTATTTTTAAACCGTAATGGGACAGTTTTTGAAAAACTTGTTCCAAGTGTTGTTTATGTTCGTCGAGGTTTCTACTAGCAATTAGGACATCGTCCACGTAAGCGAATACAAATGGAAGGTCCCTGAAAACCTCGTCTATTAACCTTTGGAAGGTTTGACAAGCGTTCCTAAGTCCGAATGGCATTCTGACGAATTCGTAAAGTCCAAATGGTGTGGTCAGTGCTGTTTTGTGGATATCTTCATCCGCCACCGGTATTTGGTAATATGCTTTTACTAAATCCAGTTTGGAAAATACTGTGGCATTTTGCAGTCCAATTGCAAAATCGTGAATGTGTAGGATAGGGTATCTATCCGGTACAGTTTGTGCATTTAATCTCCTGAAATCGCCGCATGGACGCCATGTTGTCGCGTCTGCTTTCTGTACCATGTGTAGAGGAGATGACCACGCACTTTTGGAAGGTCGGATAATTCCCTGTTGTAACATGCGTTGAAATTCGTCTTTTGCAATCTTGTACTTATCCGGCTTCAGACGTCTGGGGGTGGCATAGACGGGTTGTCTATTCATTTTAATATAATGCTTTGCATTATGTTTAATATTATCCGTGACTTTGAATGGCTGAGTAAGTTGTGGGTATTTTTGAAACAGCCAACAAATGTACGTCTCTTCAGGTAAGGCAGAACTAATCCCAGTAGACTGGTATCTTGTGGTGATACCTTTAATTACGATTTTTGTTTGGTTATCAGTCAGTGTGCGACTAGTCATGTCTACCGATAGATTAAACCGTGCTAGGAAATCTGCTCCTAATATTGGTGTCGTCACGTTGGCTATGGTAAAAATCCACGGAAATGTGCGGCGCAGGCCGAGATTGACGTCTAAATATTTTTCACCGTATGTCGGTATTTGTGTGCCATTAGCTGCTTGGAGGTGGTAAGGCTGTGGAATAGCTTTTTGTTTACGTAGAGGTGGTATCACGCTGATTTCAGCTCCAGTGTCTATTAAGAAGTTATATCCGTGATTATTATCACGAATATAAAATAGACGACCTTTAGTGGAAAATCCAGCGACAGTCGTCGTCTCGACTGGCCGGAATAATCGTTTCCCTGATTCTTGTTTTTAAAAGAACAAGGATAAGTGCAATGCCGAGCTTGTGTGCCGAATTTTTTGTGGTAAAAACAGATTTCGTTCGCTCGTTCCCGTGTGTTGCTTCGACCTCTACTAAGACTTCGTTTTCGGTACTTCGATCGTTTATTAAATGAGTAACGATGGTTTATTTGCATTAATTCCTGCACTTGTCGAGTGAGATTTTCGACCGTCATTTTTAGTCCCGATATATCGTCGTCGCACGTCTGTTTCTGCTGTGCTTATGCTGAGTTTACTTTGCGGTGCCTCAGATTTTCATGGATTCAATCTGCCATATCGGCGAGTTTTTCAATATTTGTCTCTTCCGTTGTGGGTGCTAGAATTTGTACTGTTGTGCCTGGAAGTTTATCCAGCCACAGACTTCTCATTATATTTTCGGACATTTTGTTGTCCCCTAGCAATGTACGCATGTATCGCAAAAGTTGTGATGGAGTGCGATCTCCCAATTCTACTTGGGTGAAAAGATTGCGTAACCTTGTTTCGTTTGAAAAGCCTGTCCGTCGTAAGATGGTCTCCTTAAGTTCGTCATATGGGTTGTCTTCTGGCACATTCTCCAATAAATCCGCCACCTCTTCGACGACGCCTGCCGGGAGTTTTTCCACCAAGTAACAGTATTTGGTTCGTTGAGACGTTATCCGCTTCGCGTCGAAAAGGGCCTGGATTTGGATAAACCAGGTCTTTAAGTTGGTAGGATTAAATGCTGGTATATTTACCGTTAACGTTGCCAGAGGTTTTTCAACACAGGAAGGTTCCATGTTTGTTTTCTTCGCTCGAAAGTGATTTCAAAGCCTTTAAACTGTCAACTGACTTTTTCCGAGGACGTGGAGCTTGAAACGGTGGTCGAAAAAAAATTGTCGCTTTTGCCGCTGAGTCATGGTTGTTTAATAGCTTATAAGATTCCGTTGTGCATATGATTTCTGCGTCGGGTCACCAACTTGTGGGGGTCGCCTGGCCTTTTTTTGGGAACTGACTTCCTCCACAAATAATAAAAATAAAAATAAGAAATCTTATGTGCAATACAAACGGAGGTTTATTTCCGGAATAGAAATAACAAACAATAACAAGCAAAACATAGTTCTCAATATTTCAGAGTTCCTTTTTTTTGAGTTCATATGAAAGATGGAGAGTCTCTTTTTTTGTGTTCTTTGAATGTTCAAATATGTAACAGAGACAATATTAATGTTCGTCTGTTAAAAGAGAGTATTAATGCGCGGAGCAGTGGAAATGAAATAATTGATGTTTGCACGTGTGGCAAGTCCTAATAGAGACTAAAGAGATAGATTTTGTGTTTGTGCATGTTTATATATGATTTGATCGGCTCCAAACGAGCTCTAGAAAGTCAGTTTTAAAATATGTCCTAGGAGGAATTCCATTGGATGGAAGACATCACATGGGGTGCTTTCAACTAGGTCCGCACCTTTGGTATATAAAGGTCACGCCGGAATTTACATGGGTGTCATTTTTCATTTTTTTTACGCGCCGAAACAATCAATTGCACTGCGCGCCTAAATTGTATTTAACGATTTTAAATTTGAATATTAAACTGTGTCAACTGGCACACATGCCTGGCTGCAGAATGGAAGGACCACCAAGATTTATATCACTACTAAATTTCTTAGTGAGCCAATGACTTCACCCTCACATATTTTTCATGCGCAACACTCTTCGACAGAAGAGAATAAAAACCTTGACCTATGGTCTTAATACCCTAGTTGAATAATCAATGACCTATATTTAAGATTAATACTTAAGATAAATACTCAAGATAAATTCTTAAGATAAAGCTTCCAACTTTATTTTCTTCTTCTGGATTTAATGAATTGTATCTGTATCACTTTGATTAAGCCATCTACCTAAGTTGCTTTTATTACAAAGCAACAATTTTAAAAAATTGGAGAACTTTTGGAAGACATTTTTCAGCATGTTTCATTTTGACACTCACCTTGCATTTTTGATGCAATTTTTTTTTTTTAGACCAGTAGTCAGAAACAAGAAAATTCATAAAATAACACATTTTAATATACCACCAAATGATTAATTCTTGTATAATTATCCAAGATTACTACTACTACTACTACTAATAATAATAATAATAATGATGATTTTCTCATCAAAGCACCCCCCCCCTCCAAAAAAAAAACAAGAATGTGTCATAAAATTTGTGTATTCTTCATAATATAATCATTCCATTAATTTGTGTAAATACTATTGTGATATGTTAGTTGGAGGATGATTGGTTTGGAAGAATGTCAGGATAAAGAAAGTCACTTTGTAGAGTTGGCCGTATATGAATGCATCTGACTGAAATTGAATCTTGAATTAGAAAAATGTCACATCTTCCATGAAAGACGTCAAGCATCTCAACTAAAATATTCAAAAGGAATACCGACATACAAAGAGAGTTTTGAGTTCAGCTGACTTTTGTCACAAACTGGAAATAGTTGCATGTAAGTTTATCTTGCTTGCATGTACCTGGGACAATATGAGAATAAAATGGGAGGGACATTTTGTCGGCGCAAAATCTACTGATTTGCCATTAAATCCTCTGGGTGGAAATCAGTGACAAAGTCGTTGAGTTACAGTGCGAGTTTATTACGAGAAAATAATTCTGTATAGGGGTTAAAAATATTGTTTTTAATATATGAAGAATCTTTTCGAGTTAAAATATATTGAGAAATACACATTTTGTATTGAGTAATACATGCTTTAAATATGTAAACATTAGCGCAAGTTATCTGATATGGCCCAAAATATTTCCATTGAGTGATGCTTGAAAGAATATAAATGGCAAAAAACAAAAGTTAAAATGAGTCATTTACTCGTCATATGAGAAAGGTTTGTTAGAAAAAAAGAATTATTTCCACATAGCCTCATATTTAAGAAAAATATTTTGATGTGCTTTATCATTTAGGTGCAAAAATTGTCATCTTTGTTTGGATACTGTGAGTATTATGATTGAGAGTTGAGGTTGACCGACTATCCATACAAACTTTTGTGTGTGTTTATAATCATAGGTTATAGGTATTTGAAAGTATGCATCCAATAAATCGAATTTGTAGATTTTTTTTTTCCTATTTAACTTTGAAAATATATCTTCAGCCGTTTGTAAGAGTTTAAACAATCATTTAGTCTAATCAACGCAAACCCAAATTTTGCTGTTTTTTGCTTTTAAATAAACTGTGTGACTTACTCTCACTATAGCCTGCTTTACTTAAAATTTCAAATTTGTTGAAACAGTCTCATTCTATTTCAATAATTGAGCTGCAAAAACTATAGGAAGGATTACAAGACTCAGTCTATAATAAAATATGAATACGGTTGTTAGGAAAGAAATGACATTGATTTTTTGTCTTCTTTATTTTCTTTGACTATGAAATATCTCATTGCTCAATTCTTGCAGTTTCATAGCATCGATTTATTATTCATTGATATTCTTCTGTTATATGTTAATACATAATCTGTTTTAGTTTTGATAATACTCATGATCTTATTTAGTGTCTCTCATTAGACGTTAGAATATATCTAGAGTCTGCTAAGTTTGAAATTTTCACATTCCTTATTCATTGTGCTTGAAAATTTGAATCCTTTTTAGTTAGATCAAGACATTACTAATGCATATTAAAAAGTGAACTCATTTTCCCCAAAACATTTGTCACCAGTAAAATTGTTTTCTGAAACAAAATATCTCCAGAACTTTTTAATAGTATGTTGTTAGTATAGATTTTTATGATTAATAGCTGAGAATTTGAAATTAATTGTCTCACAAGAAAGAAGGTTTCCATCATCATTATCAGCAGAGGCTTTGAATTTTCGAAGCAAGAGTTCAAGCTTTTTACTTATCTCACAATGTAGAACACTTTTTTAACAGGTTTTCTTGTATCTTCGAAAATATACTGCACATGTGACCTTTTCTTCTGACCTCTACTAGAATTCTGCAATTGAGTTAATTACAAAATCATGACAAGAAGAATCATTTTCTCTCAGAAAATTTTCTAGAAGACATGAAAAAATTTCTCTTGTTCAGTTTTCTTTCTCCTACTTTTTGAAACTTTTCATATATTGACTGTTTGTTTTTGTTGGTTTAAAACTTGGAACATAAAAATTTTAATTTACCCACATTGTTTTTTCTAATGTCCTGAACTTTTCTTTTGCTATTGTGGGCCATTTTGTTAAATACTGTTGGTATTGTAAGATCAGTATAAAATTCCTTGCTCATTGTACCATACAGCAACAACTAATAGAATGAATACACTCGGAGATAAGGTTAAAAACAATGATATATCTTTTAATAATATTGTTATGAAGTACATAGCTACGCCTCCAAATGAATACGAAACACATGCAGCTCTGTCCGTAGACACCCTCCGGTCAATATAGCTTTTGTCACTTAAACATACAGCTCAGTCTTTTGTTCTCTCATTATATTTCATCTTATAACATCGTGTAACGAAGTGGGATTTATTTTTTTTTCTGGAACAATGTAAACATTTTGTGGACAATTTCATTCATTCAGTAAAATGTACACACTTTACCTCGGACTTTTGTATTTACATATCCTGACATGGAATTTATTAACCACGTGGATATAAACAAACTCAGGATTCTCTCATTTATACACATTCGTCGGCAACTAACATGGCACATTCAATTCCACCACCAGCAAAAATGGAAATGGACAACGATTTACGAGAGAACTGGACTCTTTTCAAATTAACATGGGAAAACTGTGGTGGCAACAAGAATTGAAAAAAAAAAGAAGCAAAAATACAGGTAGAAACTCTTCTCTCGATTATTTGTAAAGAATGTCTACAAATATATAAAAACCTGCCAATGTCAGAAAAGGAACGAGCAAACATAAAAAACATTTTGGAAAGACTCACAGACTATTTCAGGCCCAAACAAAACACCATATACCAACAGTATATGTTTAAATCCTACACAAGAACAGGATGAAAAATTTGACATTTACTTAAACAAATTAAGAAATTTGGTCAAGACCCGCAAATACGGTGCCCTCAAGGATGAATTACTGCGTGACTGAATTGTAATAGGCACAAGTAATAACAATGTACGAGCCAGGCTCCTTGGTGAATCTGGACTTACTTTTAACCAGACAATAGACATTTGCCGGAGCATTGAACAAAAGTGGACAAAAAAAAAGACATGAATTTATAAAGGATTGTAAATTCTGTGGACAAAGCCATGACAAAGAGAAGTGTCAGGCCAATGGACTTACGTGTGTGATCTGCCTAAAAGGCAATCACATTGCCAGGGTATGTCAATCACAGACACAGTCTAGCCCACCTCAACGGCCAAACAAACCCATGACACAATGAACTGCAAAGGTGTACTATGTCAAAACAGAAGCGGCCAGCAGTGATGAAAGTATTTATGTTCTGGGGGCAGATCGCAAAATGAACCATGCAGACATTTGTCTATCCATCCCGGGAGACAGTACAAAGACCATGCTACCTTGCAAAACCACAGACTACATACCACAAGTGCAAGTAGGTACACAGCAGGCACTCATACATAAAAGACAAGTAGCAAAAAAATACTATGACAGACATACTAAGCCACTACCAGACCTCACTATAAGACAGTCTATTAGAGTGAAATATCACCCCCAGATCCCTAATAGTGATTGGAAACCTGGTATCGTCACTGGCAAAGAAGCACCACACAGCTACAAAGTTCAATGGAAAAATTTACGGAAGGAACCGAATTGACATCCATCAACCGACCGTCCATTCAACCAGTAACACCCATCATACCCCAACATGTTTCCATCTCGCAACCAGCAGAAGATGAGAATGCCCAGGCGAAACTAGTGCTGCACAACCTCTAACACATGACAAACAATTTTGCAGGTCTAGCTATGTTGTCAATCTCTCTAGATGACTAAGAGACTATTCACTATAATTAGAAACCGTGAACCTGCAAGTAAAACTTTCTTTTTTTCAATCTTAACACAAAAAATAAAAACAATCAAACGCACGCAAAAATCAACAAAACACAAGAAACACAACACATTTAAAATGAATACACAAAGACATGTGTAAGCAAACACTGCAACTGGTAATTTCACATCAAACCAACAAAACATTTTTGAATAAGAGGGATGTTATGAAGTACGTAGCTACAGCTTCAACTGAATGCGAAACTATGCGTTAAAGACACGCAGCTCTGTCTGTAGACACCCTCCAGTCAATAAAGCTTCTTGCGCTTAAACATACAGCTTGGTCTTTTGTTCTCTCATTACATTTTGCATTATAACTCACTTTCCACTGGAATCATGCTCAAAATGGCCCAACAAATAATATGCAACACATTAACCTAGCAGAACATGCAGCAGTGATAAAAATAGTTAACCAGATGCTCCTGTGGCAGACAAAGGTATTACGTATCAGGACAGATTTAGTCTGCATTTACCAATGGGTATTGGATGCCTTAACAGGGAATGTGTAAGAATATCCACCAAAGCAGTAAAATGCTGAGATGGTGAACAGGAACAAGTAGATTTAGCACTAATCAATTCACAGAACAACAAAGCTGAACAATTAAAAAAGTAAAAACCAAAGATAAGCCCATGCAGCATTCTTGTGCCACTTCTGCACAGTGTACATATCTATCGATAGAGGAAACACCTTAGAATAAAATGCACATTGTATTTTGCCAAACAGAAGACCTGACTGTTTCAAAGGAGCCAGAATATAACTGGCAATGAATGCGTGTGAAGTATACCAGTTAATTCATCTTGCACCTGTATATTGTTAGAAGAGGAAACTTTATATAAAAGTTTGGTTAATGATGATTTTGCCAAATGAGTGATTTTCGTGTACAAAAAATTAAGGTGCTATGATGTCGGAAGAGTGATGCAGTTTGCATATGAGCAATTATGTGATTATATAAAACATTTTCAATAACAAAAGGTAAAGTGTTAATGAAAGGAGTGCAGCCAGCATAAACAAAAAAATCTTTGTTGCCTTTCTTATTCAAAAGCATATAAAATAGTGTTTGCTGAGCATCTTAAACATTTTGTCTGTTCAAGTTTAAAGTAAAATAATAATTAAACTTTCAAACTAAATGTTTTTTAATATTTTGTTACAAATTTTTCACAAGTTGCATGAAATTGATGAATAACAAAATAAAAATGCAAGAAATAATTTCATCGTATTTTATTATCGTATTTATGAAAAAAGTCAACATATTATCATCAGAAAGTATTTAAAAAGGATGTCAAAATAGATGATTACTGCAGCTCTGTCCGTAGACATTTTCCGGTCAATAAAGCTTCTGGCACTTAAACATACAACTCGACCTTTTGTTCTCTCATTACATTTCACCTTATATCATACAAATTAATGAAAAAGCATTTGTGGTGGTTAACTTAAAACATGGTTCAGTACAGTATATGGTACTGATTCTCTGCAACTTTACATGATCTACTGCTGGAATCATGAATGGCTTGTACTCATAACAGAAGCAGCCTTAAATCGCTGTGTCTAGTCAGCCAGTATTTGAGATGTGGCAAACTTGGTGGATAGAGTTAGCACAACCGACCCAGAGTAAATGCTGCAACCATGACGATGACCAAAAGTCAATAGCATAAATACACTTGGGCATAAGGGTTGGAAATAAATTATATATTTTTTTACTATATCATACACGAAAAGTTAATGCAATAAATTGACTAATAAAAGAAATACACTCACGCATAAGGTTAGAAAATGGATTATACATATGTGGGTAAAACAATCAAATGTTAACTGCTCTACACTTGCTCTAATGAATTGTTAACTATTCTGAGCTGCTAAGTAACAATTTCCGGAATTAAATGTGACACTACTGTCAAAATTCACTACTCCAAATTCGGCACACTGCTGCCAAAAACTCACTTCTCCAAAATTTGATGCTTGGCTGTTAAACTTGCTACTCCAAAACTCAAATCCAAAATCAATCCAGTCTCTAAAAAATGAAGCTTTTTATTTCACACCAGAAGCATCTTATTTGCATACTGACATATCGCAAGCATATAAAGAGAAGAAGCGGCCATTTTTTTAATTTTTTCTTCATTCTTTTTGTCCTGCACAGGACTCTACAGGCAGTACAAAAACAGGTTTGAACCAATTTTTAAGGTATTTAATTACAGAAGTCACTTATCTTGCACTTGGTATCATTTTAAGCCACCCCCTCCTGATTATTAAAAATCATTTTACCTTACATAATCCATGCCCAGATTGGTTCAGTACAGTCTCTCTGCAGTCTGTGCATTGCCTCTAGTTCACCTCTATTCCCCTCTGGCCTAGCATTTACATCTTCATTGTCTACATTGTCTCTATGCCTTAAATTTAAAATATGCCATGGCATTCCATCTACACTCAAGTTGCTTGGGTATTGCACACCTGTAATCACTCCTCTTCTCCATTATGTCATATATTGCGTATTCGGTAGTTTCACTTAAACCTCTTCTCCTATTTGGATTCTAGAGGATCCTTGCTCACTGCTTTCTGGGAATGTATCTTTTGGGTACGTCCATTCATAATTAAAAACTGATCTATGTGACACTGTGTCCCTTCTCTGTCCGAGCTTGGGAGCCATGATACCAGAATGTGGCCTCTTCAGGTGATATCCTTTCTCTCTTAGCTATCACTTTCACTGTCCGATGATGTTGCTCCACTATTCCATTTACTCTAGGCCTATAGGCTGCCCGGTAATAGCTTCTTATCTTCCATTTTTTTAGCATCATCGTCTGGAGAACCTCTGAGTGAAAAGCAGTACCATTGTTCCTCATCACTTCCTTTCCTCATTCAAGCATCACTTTTTTCAATTCCTCTGCAACTGCAGATATTGATTCCGCATGTAACTCCCTCCATATAGTCAGTCTACCAGATCCACAGTCAATCAGAGACAAGTACATTCCTTTAAGATGGTGTGTTATGTATATAGTTAATCTTGTCTAATTCTTCAAAGTCCCAATTTCCCCAGTATTATGTATATTTGGGGTAGGATCAATCGATTGATATTGACATTAACCATCTTCTGAACTTTTTTCCATTTTATATGTGGATCAACTTTCCATACCAAATATAATGCTATTTCCACTTCCATGTAGTGCATGCCACGCAGCTCTTCTAGTTCACCAATTTGTAGGTAGTATACCAAGATCTGTTCTTTCTCAACTAACCACTGTTTTTATCCATGCTGATGTATCTGCTTTGTTTCTCTCTGATAATATAAACATTGTCTTTATTCACAGTTCAAATTCAGAAACTAACTCTCCAAGCATTTTACAATCATTTCTCCAGTGCTCTTTGTTTGTATTCTTTCACTCTTTTCCACTGGAAAGTTCACCCAACATAGCACCATGGTTGAATCAATTCTTATTTTGATTTTTTTCAACCCCTATTTTGTAGCTAAATTGATACTTTTCAGAACAGCATCTAATTCGACCACATTAATATGATTATAGTCATTCTTTTCATGTTGTATCTTTCACCACCAAAACCGATAGTCTCTACGACGACACCTATTGCAATATTGCTTGCATCATGCCACACCACTCCTATTTCGGTTTCACGTATATACCAAGCTCCAGTAACAGAATCATTTTTCTACATCAGCTAGAATTTCTTGTATTACTTTGATTTGCCATCAACTCTGCCCTCCCACTCTAATTGCTTTTCTCTTAACATAACTGCATGCTAGTCGTAGCCATCCAGCAACTGGATAGTGTCTCAGCAATTTCCCACGGATAGAAAATAACTTCCGTCTACTAATTTCTCCTCCTATCTCTGGGATCTCGTTGCCTCATCTGAATATCAGGTTTCCCACCCGTCTTTTCATTAGCTTAAGGCCCAGTGCTGCTGCTCCACCTAGAGATTCTGATAATTTTGCTATCAACCCAAATCCTTTCAAATGTTTCACAACTTCTTTTGTTGATATCTTCATTACATCCACCATTATCTTTACTTTAATCTGAAAGACATTTAATACAGGAACAAAATAGTGAACAAAGCTAATTTCTCTTGGTGTTAAGAATGGGTTTGTAGTTTACTTTTCTCTAAACCTATTTGACAGTAAATATTGTAATTCTCCTGACAGTGATTGTTTTGCCTGATGTTTACAAAGAACTTTGAATTGAAAAAAAAAATGCTACAGGGATGAATGATTTATATTTTCGAATTGTATATTTCTTTTTAAATAAACCAAGCTGCCAATTTTAATTGTTACGAATTACTGGAACATAAGATATAAGAAACCCACTTGGTTACCTGATGCTGATGGACAATTTGCAAGTCTTTTAGATATTTTTCTAACAACATGCCCTGAACTGTGCTCATCTTCAATTCTGTCTCCTCTAGGATCTTCTGATCACTCAGTTGTCAATAAAGATAAAAGCAAAGTATGACAAAAGACATAATAGATGTTTTGAAACAAAATTTTCTTTTAGAACTGCCAACAATCACTGCAAAAGGATTATAGAAAATGCAAGAGTGCTATATGCTCAGTCCATCAAGTCCAAAATAGATTAACAGAAGCTTGGTTCCCATGAGTTTTAGCAAACAACAAACGAGGTCCAAAATATGTTCTAACTATTTCGATGATTTCGTCACCATCCGATAAAGCTAAACTATTTGCCAAGAACTTTGCAGCGGACTCAAACTTATGCGATCAGGGTCTCCTACCTCCCAAATTTTCTCCCAAGACAGAAAATAATCTGTGACATCCACATATCTGTTCATGATATTGCCAAACTTATCAAGAACCTTGATGCAAGCAAAGTAACTGGTCCTGACAATATCCCAGTTATAGTTCTTAAAAAGCTGCAACTGGAACTAGCACCCATTCTGGCAAAACTGATTCATAAAGAAAAAATGCTTCCCAGCACCTTAAAAAACTTCATTAGTTTGCCCAATATTTAAAAATAGTTGAGATTGATCTTTTGTATCTCAGTACAGACCAATTAGTTTTCTGTGTGTCATGAGTAAGTTGCTCGAATCCATGTTAAATAGAGAAATTGTCAACCATCTCAACAAAAACAACCTGCTCAGTGACAAGCAATATTGTTTCCATCTGGCAAGATCTATAGCTGATGTACTGACTGTAATTTCACATAGGATCATTGAATCTATTGACGGGGATTTCCTCTCAAGAGCAATAGCTCTTGACATATCAAAGGCATTTGATAGAGTTTGGCATAAAAGTCTATTTCACAAGATTTCCAGCTATGGAACATCTGGTAATGTCTTCCCAACCATTGAATTTTTCTCTCTGATAGAACAAGTAATTGTCGATAGGCAAAATTCTGAAGCTCAAAGTATCAATGCTGGCATGCCTCAGGGATGCATTCTGGACCCAACTCCTTTCCTTATCTTCATCAATGATCTCCCAAATCACATTCTAAGTTCATTCATTGACATATATGCAGACGACAATATAATTTATAGCAACACTTCAAAGGCCAGCAACGACCAAGATCTCTCTTCAGATCTTGAGCATGTGATGTAATGTGGTAAAAAATGGTTGGTTAATTTTAACACATCATCACTATAAATACTTTGATCACTATAAATCATCACTATAAATACTTTGATCCCTACTTGGCTCCAATTGATATGAATGATTCATCTCAAAGAGGCTCCCTGTTCTGACAAACTTCTGGGTCTGACTTTCACTCCTGACCTGAAATGGAAGAGTTACATCAGATCTGTTGCCAAGGTAGCTGGAAAAATGGTTGCATCATTTTACTGCTCCAGAAGGTATCTAACTCCTGACGCAATCCTCTACCTGCATAAGAGCCAGATACGTCCTAAAATGAAGTACTGTTGCCATATCTGAGCGGAAGATGCTCGGAGTACTCTATCCTGCCTTGACAAAGTTCAAAAACGGCTTTGAAACGTAATAGGTGATGCCCTTTTTTCTTCCCTAAGACCTCTTTCCCCATAGAAGAGACGTTATGCACCTGGCTATACTCTATCGTTATTTTTATGGCAAGTGTTTGTCTGAGCTTCAATCTATGTTCCCCCCTTGCCAAACTTTCACAAAAAACACTTGACTATCAAAAGTTTACCTCACTCTCTATCTGTGCCTAAATCTAAATGTAAATTCCCTGAACAACTGCCCACCTGTGGAACTCTGCTGTGCTGGCCTGATTTCTAGCTGACTACAATACGGTCGTCTTCAAGTCCAATGTAAACAAGTTCTTATTGAACTACTTCCCATAAATAATCTATTTCTACCCCATTTCCACCAATAACTATTAATATGCTGTTGTCTCAGTGACTACCATACACTCGTTAACTCTTATCCTTGAGTGGCTTTCAGGCCTTGATAAGTGGTGACTGCCATGTAAAAAAAAAAAAAATTAGTAGCTTCTTTTGTTTTGCTTCCTTTTTTCAATGCCGTTTTTAAAACAGTTGTCATAATCTTTGTGCAGCATTCAGTCCAAATCCAAGTCATGTTAAGCAATAAGTTTTGACTTTATAGCAGACCAGCTGGTGCTGCCATAGTTCCTTCGCACATGTAGCTGCAAGTAGGTAAACTTAAGATTCACAATTACAGTTTCTCCCACCAATCGATTCCACTTCCTCATCTTTTCATAACTCACATCTATTATATTGCTCTCTGAATGATATGCCACAAAATGATTAAATTCACAGAAGTCTAAAACTGACCTGATTTTCCCTTTTGTGGCCAGGAACACTGCCATTGTTGTAGTTTATTAGAAAGACAACTGTAACATTTAATAACAACTTTATTGATTATCTTCATTAGTATGACTTGCTTTAAACGTGTTAGTATTGGGAAGCGTAGGGAAAATTGTAGTGTACATGATTAGTGTAGATGTCATTCGCTTAAGAAAAGAAAAAGAAAAAGTCTTAAACTCGAAACCTGACCAACACGAGACAAAAACGTGTCTTATGCAAATTGAGGTAAGGTCGGGTCTGACAATATAAAAAGCCAACATTTCTTCAGTTGAGAACAATTCCTTTTTGTTGATTCGAATCAGATTTTGGAGAAATGGCAGCATCAAGTTTTGGAGAACAGTAAACTCTAAAAAAGTTGTTGCTTTTAAATGAAAATTTCAAATGAAATTCGGTTGTATTTGCTGAAAAGAAAAAGTTGTTGCTTTGAATTAAGAAGGGGATTTAGTTGGATTTTCTAAAAAAAAAAAGTCATCGCTTTTAAAAGAACTTAAAATGCAATTCAGTCGACTTGTATGTAAAAAGTTGTCGCTTTTAAATGAAAAATTTAAAACGACATTTGGTTGTAGAAAAGAAAAAAGTTGTTGCTTTTAAACAAAGAAGTTAAAATTTGATTCGGTTGGATTTTCTAGGAAAAAAGTCGCCTTTGAATGAAGAAGTGAAATGGGATTCTGTTGGATTTTCTAGAAAAGTCTTTGCTTTTAAATGAAGAACTGGAAATGTGATTCGGTTGTATTATATAAAAAAGAGTCATCACTTTTAAGTGAGTGCGAGCTGTATCTAGCTGTGTAGCATAAACTAGCCATGTCTAGCCATGTAGCAAAGGCTAGCTGTGTCTGGCCATGTAGCATGGGCTAGCCATGTCTGGTTGTGTAGTGTGGGCTAGCTGTGTCTAGCCATGTAGCCCCATTTCTGCTGAAGAGTACCTGACAAAGATGGATACTACCTCCCTGCCCTGTTTGTGATCATGAGATCAGGGTGGAGTGTAGGGAAAATTGTAGTGTGCATGATTAGTGCAGGTGTCAATCGCTTAAGAAAAGAAAAAGAAAAAGTCTTAAACTCGAAACCTGACCGACACAAGACAAAAACGTGTCTTATGCAAATTGAGACAAGGTCGGGTCTGACAGTATTTCTTCAGTTGGGAACAATTCTTTTCTGTTGGCTTTGCAATCTGGTGTCAGTTAAAGAAAGCCTGTCTGCGATAATATCGAAAAGGGAACAGGACATGATTTTTGTTATGTGTGCTTCGATGCAGCGAAGTTGGCGATCCGAAATCATTCTTCTTTTTCTTTAATTCAACGATTCAACAAAATTAGACAGAACTGTTTAAAAAGAGTTCATAGATGTGTGTTAAAGTTAGTAGGAGAAACGTGTGTCCATGTACGGCTGAGGACAAAAGATTAGACAATCCCATTGGGGGAGGGTTAGGGTTCATGCATGTGTTGTTGAAGTTATCATTTGTCCTCCTGGCCCAAAGTTCTGTTGCATTCCAGGAGAGAAGTTGAGGATAGATTCGAGCCCTGTTGCTGGTTCAAAAGCCGAAACAGAAAAGAGAGAGGGGCGCTCTGATGTAAAATTTATGCACTTGTGAGTTGCGCGCATCAAGAAAGAAAGAGAGAAAGAGTCCATCATGGCGGCCGTAACGTTTTGTAGTGAACGAAGTCTTGCGAGATCACATGCCTTGTAAAAACAGGTCACTTGTCGGTGGGGGGAGGATCGAGAAATCATTTGATGTTTTTTTGTTTTTTTTTTATTACATTTTCACCCCAAACAAGGCAAATTGCCACTTTGGTGTAGGGGACTACTATCAGGGGCAACAACTACTGGGGTACTATAGGGATTTGGGCAGCAAGATGTCGGTTCACGTTACACTTGAACTTCTGCACGTCAGTACTGTTGGGGAAGCAGGGACCTGGAATGGAATTCCAAAGTCTAGCGGTTCTGGGGAAGAAACTACTGGAGTAGAAAGATCTTTTACATCTAGGGATCTCTACAGTGTTGGGGTGGGATTTAGCAGCCTGTCGGGTTTGTTGAAGGTGCTCACGTCATGGGGGCACAAGTGCTTGCAGTTCGTCAGAGCATTCACCACTAAAATACTTGTAGAACAGGCAGAGGGATGCAACATCTCGTCGATGGAACAGAGGCTGAAGCTTAGATGCCAGTTCAGGGCCTATCAGGTTTGCAACTCTCTTTTGAACCCTGTCAAGGAGCGAGAGACTAGTAGCAGATGCACCAGCCCAAATGTGACAGCAATACTCCATACATGGGCGAATGGTGGCCTTATAGAGGTACAGGATACTTTCGGGTGTTAGTAGTTGTCTAGCACGGTAGAGAGAGCCCACCTTTCTTGCAGCGGCCCTGGCAATGCCTTCGATGTAATTGTTCCAACTCATGTTTCCTGTGAACATTAGGCCAAGGAGTTTGAAAGATGTACTCTCAGATAAAGAGTCGTTGGCCATTGCTATAGGTGGCAGAGAAGGTTTCTTGTAATTATTGAAGGAAACCAGTTTAGTCTTGGCAGCATTGAATGTGACCATCCATTTTTGTCCCCATTCCATTACAGATTTGAGGTCATCCTCTAGTGTTTTTGCCATTTCTTTAGTTATGTGTTCATTTGTTTTCCTGTCATACCTGTTATAGAGTGTGGTGTCATCAGCATATATACCCATCTCAGAGGCAGTTTTGTCGGGGAGGTCATTAATAAATATTAGGAACAATAGAGGTCCAAGGATGGACCCCTGAGGCACTCCCGCATTTATATCATATTGTTTAGATGTACGACCGTCAAGGACAACCTGGATTTTTCTCTTATCTAAGAAGGATTTAATTATGTTAAGTATTCTACCAGTGATACCGTATGATTTAATTTTCCTGAGGAGACCCTCATGCCATACCCTGTCAAAAGCCTTAGATATGTCTAGAGCTATCGCTCTGCCCTCCCCTGCTTTGTCCAGTGAATGGTATATACGTTCAGAGATTACAGTGAGGATGTCTGCTGTGGAACAGGCTTGTCTAAATCCATATTGTTTGTCAGTCAGAAGTTTAGCATCTGTAAGGTGATGGACTAGAGCATGGTTAATTATGGTCTCAAATATTTTGGCGAAAAGTGGGAGGAGGCTAATGGGGCGATAATTTGATGGGTCAGTTCTCTCACCAGAATTCTTGAATAAGCAGTTTTCCAACAGCCTGGAAAGCATGACTCATTAAGGCATTTGTTGTAGAGTTTGACGAGAACTGGAGCTACTTCGGCTGAGCACTGTTTTAATAGCACAGCTGGGATGAGATCGGGTCCACATGCTTTTGAAGTGTCAAGGTTTTTATGATAGCATGCACCTGAGCAGAGGTGATTTTTAGATTGGCGTCTGTCCTTAAAGGAAAGTCAGACAGGGGGTCGTTGGAAGGGTCCAGTGTGAAGTTTGAGGCAAACCGGCTGGCAAGCATATTAGCCTTGTCGGTTGCTGAGCAAACAACCTCGTGATTGTTGGTTAGTGGTGGAATTGTGGAATTGTTGATTTCCCATTATTTACTACACTGTTGTAGATTTTCCAGAAGTCATGAGTTCCTAATTTTTGTGCTTTGATGCGTTTTTTAGTGGTTTCAGTAAATTCTCTCTTAGCTGTCGCTATTTCTTTCTTAACGTTATAGAAGTAACGTTCTATATACTTCTGTCTGTTTGAACTGGACTTATGTCGGTTAAATCTGCAGTATGCATGCTGCCTTTGAGCAATGGCAGTTGTGCAAGTCGAAGTAAACCATTGGGGAGACTGAGGCTTGCTATAAAATTTCCGCGTGGAAACATGTGCTTCAATTGCTGTTTTGAACCATTCAGTGGTCTCATTTGCACACTGTTCAGCAGGAAGAGAAAAAATATTTCCCCATGGGGCATCTCTGATAAGATCTCTGATGCCTTCCCAGTCAGCCTTTTTTATAATATCTCGTTGTTTTAAGCACTGGCTCTTCAGTTTTGGGTCTAGAGTTTAGGGCGATTTTGACCATTATCACTGCATGATCAGTGTTCTAAAGTGGGCTGTCAGCATTTGTTATACAATTCTCGGGAACTGATGTCAGAAACAGATCTAGAAGTGATGCGTGTTGTTCTTGCTGGTCAGGGAAACGGGTTGGAAACATAACCATTTGTGATAGGGAGTGAAATATAGTGAAGCTATGTGTTGAGCTGCCCGCTGCATCTGTGTGAGTAGAGAATCCAAGCCAGTTTTTGTGGTGAACATTAAAGTCCCCCAATATGAAAGGGTGAATGCGGTATTATGGTGAAAGAAGATACTAGCTGGGAGAAACTTTTGACTTTGTTTAGTTCTGGAGTGACAAGGATGACCAACGACCCCCAAAATCCCCCCTTTTGAGTTGGCCATGTGCCTAAGTTTTTTGTTCATCGTTGATTTTTTTTTCCTGTATTTGTTAACATGAATAAAAGATTTAATATCTCAAAGTGTAGTATCTGTTCTTCAGATGCTGAACTTCAATTTCTTGTTCTCTGTCGGTGGAGGAGAAATCCTTCACGACTGAGACAATTTTTATTTTTGTTCCTTTTCTCCACGTTAAAAAACGACCCTGGTGTCTAACTCTGTCCCGTGGGGAGGCATTGTAAATAGGAACATGATTCACTGTAACCAATCAGCTTGATGCTTAACATTTAGATGTAGTTGTAAGAAGTATAGAGTTGAGTGCAGTGTTGTGAACCTTGTCAGGACAGCACATGTGAGAATCAGCCATAATCAGTTCTAAATGAAAATGAGGAATCAATGGCAAAACTTTTTAACAAATAATTCAACAAGCAAAAGTTGCTCGACTTGTTTTTTATGTACGAGTGTCTGCTGTGTATCTACTTGCACTTGTGGTATTTAGTCTGTGGTTTTGCAAGGTAGCATGGAGTGGGTAAACTGTGCATGCCAGGTGTGATTGCGTTGCACCATTCAAGTATGGTTTTCCAGTTCCTTTTTTTGCTAATTTATATATATAAAATATTAGCATTCATGTGTGTGTTTGATCAAAGAAATAAGATGTGTATATAGTGTGAGTACAACACTCCTGGTCAAGAAATATTAACGACCTATGATAGGATACTTTCGTCAAAGGAGACATTTATTTTTATTCGTCATTTCTATATATAGCATTCTTCACACCTCATCTACATTGACTGAGTTACGGTTATTAGCATATCACATTAAATTAAATAATTTTAAATAATTAGTTCGATGATATTACTCATTCGACATAATAGTGTCGTTAATACTGTACTATTCAAAAATATAATTTAAAATTTAATTATTTAGTTTATTTTCATTTCAATTTATATTTAAGTTAACATAAAGTTACTTATTGTTATCGTAAATCTGAAACCTTTTAATTTTCAAACAAAAAAACCAAGGGGAATAACTGTGATAGTTAAATTCTTTGACCACGTTATTAAATATTTTCTGTAATAGATTTGTTTTCATTTCGAAATATTCTTCTAAACTGAATTACTTGTTTTTCGCTTATTCTTAATTTTTAAGTAACCTTTTTTATTTGTTATTGTTGTGTTATCTGTTTCTTTCACTCTATTTAGTAGTTTTATGCCGATATAATTCATCTTTCTGTTTATAATTGTTTATTTTTGATAAAAAATAAATACAGCCATTGAATTATAAGTGGTTTGCCATACTTATAGGTAAATGTGCACTGAACAGATACCATAATACTTAAAGTTAAATTCAAATTTTGATATATCCTTTAATTTAAACGCATAAAAAAAAAAAAAACAATTCGGAGGCTGAGACCGTACACAGTAAAACAATATGTAAAATGCTCTCATGGTTGTCAATGGGTTAATGTAGATTTATTTGTAAGAAAATTGCGTTAAAACAATTTAAACGTAATACGGAAATGAACGATGTAAAAAAATGCAAAAAGTATTAACAATTGTTTATTTGGATAATTTAAACGTGAAAAAAAAACAAAAACAATTGGGACACTGAAAACGTACACAGTAAAACAATACGTTGTCAATGGGTTAAGAAAATAGCGATTAATATAGAATAGTTGCAAAACATCCCCACCCCTCCCATGTTAAATAATAATTTCTAAATAATAACGTTAATACTTTAGTGTGCAGGTCAAATTCTGCAAAAGTAGCGATTTGTGTTTATTTGTTTACGCTGTTATAGGTTTATGTTTATGTATGCATACGCAACTGGAAGACATAAACCGGATGTTGGGTTACAATACCCATTACAAGGTCATGTGAGTTTTATAATTATACTAGACTACCCGTAACCCGTTGGGTCAGTATGTTATATGAGCTATGGAATTAATGTATGAGCGTGACACTTGTGACGTAAAGAAAATAGTATTTTGTGACATAACAGAAACATTTCTATGAAAGTATATTGAAATGAAAAAGAATATAGATAGATTTCTATGAATCGTTATGTTTATAATTGTTCATTTTTGAAAGGGTCTTGACGTTAAAATTAATTTTCCTAATTTTTCTCCTTTAGAGAAAAACGTTTGTTTAGAACTCCATTGGGTGGTACTAAACTGTTAACGTTATTTTATTCTCAGTCATTATAAGACAACTAGGTCTTACGACTGGAAGATTAATACCTGTTATTAAAAGACAAACGAGTCTTACAACTGGTAAATTATTATTCTCAAAGGATTAACAAAGGAAACAGCCATGTGTTGTGGAGTTCTTTTCTAAGAAGGACAAAAATTAATTTTGCCAACAAGACGAGCAGAATATCGCCCCTAGAAAGAAAATCCCCTCTTTGAAAGATTTTTCCACCGAAGTTTCCTTCAGAAAGGAAATCTTCCATAATACAAGAATTTATCCCATATTTGTACACATAAAGCCTACCAAAGCGGCTTTATGGTCTTCTGTTTCTCCCCTTTGAATTAAAAGGCACCCGAGCCTTCATAAAGGGAAAAATACTTCTTTCTCCCATTTTAGGTCGAAGAAACTTTTTGTTTGTCCTTTCGGAAAAAAAAAAAAGAACATTTTGTCAAAGAAAGACTGAACATTTCGTTAAAAGGACTGAATTCAAAACAAGGATTGTTTTCCGTTTTTTATATGTTCTTTTTTTCAGTCTTTCTTGCAAGTAAGGATTGATGTCTTTTTTTGTATTTTTTCATATGTATTTTTAAATGTTTCCTTAAGGGTTTTTTTTTAACCCCAGCCTTGGGAAATAAAGGCAATCCATAACTTTTGTTTTAATAAACTTGGATCATTTTGAACATATTTGGGTCTGTATTTCTTTTGCTCATTTCTATTAGTTACTCATTTCCGAGAAATTTGCTCTAAATACTTTTTCCCTTTTTTTTCTTTCCTTTTTGTTACCATGAAAAACGGATTTTGGTGATGACCCCAAAATTCCGTTATTATGGGTACCAACGGGTTAAAGTAGATTTATTTGTGAGAAAATTGCGTTAAAATAATTGTTTTGTTTTTTTCCCCGTTTAAATTTTCCAAATAAACAATTGTTAATACTTTCTGCATTTTTTTACATGGTTCATTTCCGTATTACGTTTATGTAAAAAAATGCAGAAAGTATTAACAATTGTTTATTTGGAAAATTTAAACGCGAAAAAAAAACAAAACAATTGGGACGCTGAAAACGTACACAGTAAAACAATATGTTGTAAAATTCTCTTATGGTTGTAAACGGGTTTAAGTATATTTATTTGTATAAAAATTGCGTTAAAATAACTTAAACGTAATATGGAAAAGAACGACGTAAAAAAAAAACAAGGAGTATTAACAATTGTTTATTTGGATAATTTAAATGTGAAAAAAAATGGGACGCTGAAAAGATACATAGTTGTCAACGGGTGAAAGTTGATTTATTTGTAAGAAAATTGTGACAGTATACTTGTAATACAAAATAGTTGCAAAACATTCCGATTCTTCCCATGTTAAATAATAATGTTAATATTTCAGTGCGCAGGTCAAATTCTGCAAAAGTAGCGATTTGTATTTATTTGTTTACGCTGTTATAGGTTTAAGTCTATATACGCATGCGCAACCAGAAGTCGTAAACCTGATGTTGAGTTACAATGCCCGTTACAAGGTCATTTGAGTTTTATAATTATATAGATAGATTTAATATAAAATATAATTTTTACCATATAAGATATCACATACATCGCTATGGTAAGTGTATCAGAATTTTGGGGGAATTTTTGACACCCCTAACACGAAACTGCAAATAAAATATTAAAAAAACTCGTAATTTCTCTTTTAAAAGAGGGTTGTTTATTTTCTTTATGGAAAAAATAAACTATTAAAGTTGTTTAAAAAATAAAAGAAATATTATTTTTTAGTTTTTAAAAAACAGTGTTTACAAAGTGTCGGCGCGCCTTCATGCAACCATTTTTTTATGTAATGAAATCAATTGAATTTTACGAGTTAATTTTTTTTCAATTTTTAAACTTCAAAAATCTATCAAAATTTTTCTACTGGTTAATTTTTACGATATTTTCAGGGTCAACATGAACTTTTATGCTCTTTCCAATAAACCGAATATAATAGTTTAGACAAACGTTTTTTTTTTTAATTCACGCCCCCCCCCCATTTTCAAGTGTCTATTAAAAAGTAAATAATTAATTTACTCGCCAAAGTTTTATATATCACAAATTGAAGATAAAAGATCAATAAATAATATATTGTAAATTAAAACAACAAAAAAAGAAGTATTTTGTGGAAATTTATCTGTAAAGTCCAAAGTGTAAAACTTTTTTTTTTAAAAAACACGTTGATTTTTTTTTTTTTTATTGGAAGCCTATGTTCTGCTTATATTGTCCAGTAAGTAATGGACGATGACAACATTTTTTTTCTATTTCATTCAATATTTTCTTTTTTTAAATATTTAAAAAAAAATTTCATTCGACAAAAAAGAATGAAAATATAATAAATCAAAACTTTATGTATTTCTTTGAGAAAAGAAAAAAAAATTCCATGAGTGTCTTTTTTTTTATTTTTACAGGCAAAATCTTATAAGTAAAATTTGACTATTTTTAACCTATGGGAACACATATTCTTCACGGACAAGGCTAGACAACTAACGCAAAGTGTGGTTTTGACTTCCCTCATGTCCATAGTTCAAAACAATAAAAAAACCTACTTTTGGCTTTGGATAAAAATGTAAAATACTTTTGTCATGGCGCGTTTTTCAAATAGGCGTTTAAAAATTCTTTTATTTAAAAAATAAATGGATTTTAAAATATAAATATAGATAAATTCTTAACAATGAAGAATGGAACTACACATTCATTAGTAACTTTTATAGGTAAGTGATTTTTTGGAATTTATATCGATTTTTTATAATCGACGTAAGTTAAATTTCGTTTATTTTCTTCAAATCTTTTTAAAGAAAACCGATTTAAAAAAAACAAATATTGCATAATTTGTTATTAAACCTGTTATTTTTTTAAAATTTGGCCTTTGCTCCTTTAATTGGCCGGAGGGGGGGGATGTTGTGGCATTGTTGTAATTGTACTATTTAGAAATGTTTCCTGTGAAGGTGTGTTTTGCAAAGAGCATACATTTAAAACCATTGGCATAGACCTGACATCAGACTGCTTCAGTTACGGTATGTTTACGTCTCCATCAGCCGAACAGGAAGTTCAGAAAAAATGTACATTCTGGCTTGGTACATCCAAGAAGCAGAAATGTAGTTTACCATGAGGCTCTTCAATGAAAAGGATACGATGAAAAACTGATCTGATCTTATTGTGGTATGTTTTCAGTATTCAATGTGTTAGATAAGATTTAAGCATCGAGTTGAAATTTACTTCCCGTTTACAACATCCACTTACTGGAAAGGTGCCCACAAATCGCGTACCTGAGTGTGCAGCAAAATCCCGTGCGATGTGCGGGTATCTTTGCTAGTATGTATATATATGCATACAAATATATTAGAATGACTATAAATATATAAATGTGCAGGTATCTTTGCTAGTCTTTTTGATAATTCCTTTCAACAGCTTTACTGCTGCTTCAGCCTGTCCATTTGATTAGTGGGGGCGAGGGATGGATGTTATGTGCCTGATGTCCCATAATTGTAAGAATTTATGGAAGTCACTGCTTGTGTAGTTAGTTGCATTGTCAGTTTGTCAGTTATCATTGTTGTTGGTGTGCCATGTGTGGCAAATATAGGGTTGATCACTCTGATAAGGGAGTTTCCACTTAGATCACGGAGCTGGCCCACTTCCACAAAGTTAACCAATACTATAAATTGTTTGCCATTTACCTCAAAGCAGTCACTAGCAACACACTGTCAGGGGTGAACTGATATTGGTAGGTCATCAAAGGTTGCCACTGTTGCTGTGGTTGGGTCAGTTGGCAGGTTTTGCATCTTTGAACAGCTTTCATGATCTCTGCATGCATTGGTGGCCAGAAAATTAGATCACAGGCTGTGTTCAGTGTGTACTGAATGCCAAAATGAGATCTATGTGCCCTGGTCATCATCTCTGGTCTGTTTAGCTGGTATGATAAGACGTGTGACTAGGTATGCCAGGCCATTTTCAGAAGACAGTTCATCACAGTATGGCCAGTATTCCTTGAGCTGTCATTTTTGTCCCCTGGCCATTTTTTGTGACTTTTATCAGTTGTGTCATCATTAGTTTCCTCTCGTATCTTTGAGAGGCAATGATCAGTAATGAAGAGACTGTCTTCCATATTAATATTTGCTAACTCATCTACGAGTACCTGTTCTTGTAGTTGGAATATGATGAGGGTCTATTTTGTTGTGGCTGGAGAAATAGGTGGTGATGCCCGAGATAGTGTGTCACTAATATACATTTGGGGTTCTGACCTGTATCTAACATCTAGAGAGTATTTTTGGAGCTTTAACCGCATCCACTGGAATCACTTTGGGCTCATGTGAATGGGTTTTGCCAAGATTGTCTCTAGTGGTTTGTGGTCAGAGATTACTTTGACTTTCTCCTTGCTAAGGATATATTGTTCAAATCGTTCTGCAGCAAAAACGATGGCAAGGCACTCTTTCTTCAATCTGGGCATAGTTTCACTCAGTTTTTGTAAATACCCAGGATGTATATGCAATGGGGTGTTCATCCTGTGTTAAGACTACTCCAAGGCCAACTTCTGAACTGTCACATTCAAGTGGGGAAAACTTGGCAAGGTAGTTTATTATTCATAGTAATTGTTGAACACCTTGAATATCTGTAGGTTGTTGTATCTCCAATCCTGCCGTGACTTTATCTGGATCAGGTACCAGCCCTAGTGCACTGAAGATGTGTCCCATATAACTGACAGAAGTTTTTTTTTGAAGGTGAGCTTGTCAGGGTTGAGCTTTATTCCCACTTTGCAGCACTTTTCCAAAAATGTCATAAAAGCAGCATCATGGCTTTAGTTAGCTTCCATGCCACTGTCACCGGACCCGTCAGAGCCATTGTATTCTGCCAAATGGGGTCCAGCAAATTGTTAAGCAGGAAGATGATTTATCTAGAACAACTTGAAGAACGCCATCTTTAGCATCAACAACAGAGAACAGTCTGTCCTTCTTCATTTTGTTCGCACACATTCAGTATTAAAAGCTATGAGCTTCAGAGTTGAGTTAGTCTGCCCAGAAAGTAATGATGGTGAGTTGCCATTCACTATCTGGAAGCTGACTTTTATTCTTATGCCATTTTTCTCATAATGAAGTGTGACTAAGCCCACGGGCAGTAATTTAGATTGTTGTACAGCTTCAATTTTATGTGAGAAGGCCATAGTTGTGCTTTTGCAAAGTGTTTGTAGTTGGCAAGGGCCAAGGTACTGCAACTTGCTCCTATGTCGATTTGGAATCTGCATGTGATCTTTGTGCTGTCTCCTGGGATGGATTGACAAATATCTGCATGGTTCATTTTGCGATCTGCCCGTAGAACATAAATACTTTCATCACTGCTGGCCGCTTCTGTTTCGACATAGTACACCTTTGCAGTTCATTGTGTCATGGGTTTATTTAGGCAGATCACACACGTAAGTCCATTGGCCTGACACTTCTCTTTGTCATGGCTCTGTCCACAGAATTTACAATCCTTTATAAATTCATGTGTCTTTTTTTTTTTTTTGTCCGCTTTTATGAAATGGAGGTTCTCTGTTGATGTGCAAAGTTTGCCAAGTTGTTGTTCAGCCTTTTCAGTGCTCCGGCAAATGTCTATTGTCCGTTCTAAAGTAAGTCCAAATTCGCCAAGGAGCCTGGCCCATACATTGTTATTACAATTCAGTGACGCAGTAATTCATCCTCGCAGGCACCGTAATTGGAGGTTTTGACTAAATTTCTTGATTTGATTAAGTAAATGTCAAATTTTTCATCCTGTTCCTACAGGACTTAAACATATAATGTTGATATATGGTGTTTTGTTTGGGCTTGAAATAGTCTGCGAGTCTTTCCAAAATGTTTTTTGTGCTTGCCCGCTCCTCTTTCGACATTGGCAGGTTTTTATATATTTGTAGACACTCTTTACCAAAAACCGAGAGAAGAGTTTCTACCTGTATTTTTACTTCTTTTTTTTGTTTCAATTCTTGTTGCTGCTGCATAGTTTTCCCATATTAATTTGAAAAGGGTCCAGTTCTCTCGTAAATCTGTCCATTTCCATTTTTGCTGGTGGTGGAATTGTATGTGCCATGTTGGTTGCCGATGCAATGTGTAAAAATGGCTGAATCCTGATTTTGTTTAAATCCACGTGGTTAATAAATTCCATGTCAGGATATGTAAATACAAAAGTCCGAGGTAAAGTGTGTACGTTTTACTGAATGAATGAAATTGTCCACAAAATGTTTACGTTGTTCCAGAGAAAAAAATAAATCCCACTTCGTTACATGATGTTATAAGATGAAATATAATGAGAGAACAAAAGACTGAGCTGTATGTTTAAGTGACAAAAGCTATATTGACTGGAGGGTGTCTACGGACAGAGCTGCGTGAGAAAAAGTTCATATAATTTGTAAATGTACTGCTTCATAGAGGTTTCAAGCTGCTGATAGTGTTGCCTTTGTCAGTGAAAAGGAAGATGTGTGAAGAGAGATGTAAACTTTCATCTCATGGGGGAGTGTTAACATATATTGACATATACGTGCATTGGTGTGTGTGTAGGTAGCAGCAGCTACTACGCGATGATATTAAAATATCAGCAGTAGTTGTGTGCAATGTTAGCATATATATATATATATATATATATATATATATATATATATATGCAAACAAACTTTTTATTTAAAATTTCAAGATGTTTACAATGCAAACCAGGTGAAATAGGTTTTTCAAGAATATCTACTTTATTGGAAGGAATAGATTGTTTCTCTTATATATTTCTTTCTATTAGTCGTCCATGTCACTACCTCTCTCCAGCCCACATTTGTCTATGAGACCGTATCTTAATGAAGTAAAGCTTTTCCATTTATATTGTACCAGTTTATTCAAATCCCTCTACATAGACTACTTTTAATTTATATTTCCCTTTTTTAATTTACTGGATATAAAAGATTTTATAGAAGATTTTTATAGTCACTCAATCCAATATGTAGTTTATTTTAGTAATTTGAAAAGTTAGAAATTATAGTTTTCAATGTAGTTGAATTATATTATGTATTTAATTGGGAGGAAATAGATTACAACCCGACTTCTACAAAGCTCCTATCTTGCTGGAAAAAAAAAACTAAAACAAAGCCCTTTTCTTTTAAGATGCAGAGTATGCAATGTGACAGCACGTGGCCTTCACTTCAACAGGCCACTGACCCCATAGTTGTGTGCCGTGGTTTACTACCTCCATGTCTTCATCGTTCTCGTTTGGCGTGTCATCATCTTTTGGTTCACACTGGCGGCTGCTGACAGAACACATTCAGGTCATAAAGTGGCAGTAAAATCATGGAACAAAGAAAGGAAAAACACAAATGCCAATGTTTCACATATTTTTGACTTGTGAGTGTGTGTGTCTTCTCCCCATTGTATCAATATTACGTTCGTCTCTCAGTTGCAATTCCTCTCTATTTCTGTTTCGCAGTCAAGTATCCTCATAGGCTCACCTTTTTTCCACCATAAGGACTAACAAGATGGAATCTTTGAAAAGTTAATAGAAGAAACAGATGAAGAAACAGATGAAAAAACAGATGAAGCAAGAAGGGTGTCTCTGTAGTTCATAGCAGCCAATATCGAGGATTTGCAAACATGAACATGAACTTTTTGCAATTTTTGCAAATCGAACTTTTGCCAGAGCATTTCACTCTGTCATGTCTTGTTTTTTTTCCTGAAGAAACATTTGTCTGGAGAAGGGAGCTATTGTGAGTTGCTCATTGCACATAGACAGGTGCTTCTTTTGTATTAGCAGTGGATATAAACTATAAATACTGATCCACATTTTTGCTGGTTTGTTGCAGAGGGCTGAAATGTGTGAAGGTGCAAACTGACATACAACTAATAAAATAGACACGAAGCAAGGAGATAACGGCAATAGTAAAAAGAGATAACAAACACAGATGATTGGTTAATGGCAATGTGCATTGATGTGTCAGTGGGTACTGTGCAGGTAGCTCTGAATGTCAATGGGTACTGGAATTGGTAGCTGGATGTCAGTGGTCACTAAAACAGGAAGCTGGACGTCAGTGTGCACTGAAACAAGGCTGCAGGGAGTGAGCTGGAGGCTGTAGGTGTAAGCTAGAGTCGCTCGATCTGCAGGAGAAAGATGGAGGCATTGGAGGCTACAGGAGTGAGCTAGAGTAACTGGAGTCATTGGAAGTGAGCTGTTGAAGCAGGTTCAAGAACTGGAATAGCAAGCTATGAGGGGGAGTTCCAGGAAGCAGTAGAGAGTAGAATGTATATTGCACATAGTTTGTGACTCACATTAATCGTTTGTTGAGTAGCCCTGAAAGGGCAGTTTAGCACTACTGGTTCTCATGATGACTGTGTCCGCAAATTGATGAGAGTTAAATAAGGATGGGAGTGCTCCTAACTGCCAGGCCAAGACTGAAAATTTGCTGTGAAGCCACTGACTTCATGGAAAGCCATTACTGTTACAGATGATAGTGCTGAAAAACAAACAAATGATTGTATTTAATTTTAGATTGGACTTCTTACAAGCAAAAATGTCTATGACATTTATTGTCTGTATATATTTTATTTTCCATCCAGAAATAAAAAGTCTGTTATTTTGTTTAATTGAGTTTTGTAGGTTTTCTTTTTGTGGTTGAAGAAAAAGTTTTTGCTATTTTTAGCATGCCTGGTTGTGACATATTTCTAGGAGTGTTGATTTTGAGTCTGTCTCTGCCGACCACTGTGTTTTGTTTACAAAATGAGAGTGGTGAGCTGGGATACAGTGACAAGGCCCTCTCCTTTGATTATTGATTATTATTGATTACCAAAGAAAAAGATGTGGCGGACATTCATATTAAGGGTTAGTGCAGATGTGTGCGAATGTATCTGCAAGGATCGCTGGAATGGTGAGTATACGTGAGTCTGCAAGGTTGATAAGAAAATTTGGTGGTGTAGGTGTCTCTGTACAGTTGGTTGAAAGCGATGAGTGAGTGCAAGTTGGACCATGATTATTTGAGTTCTTAGTCTACAAGTGCGTCTGCAGAGTAAAAGAGATGGGTGCAAGTGAGTCTGCACTTGTTGATTGTGTCATCGGTGTTATGGAGGTAATTGTCAAGATTAGTCGAGGTCACTTGTGCAAGGTTTGCAAGTGAGTCTGCAGGGTCAAGTACAAGTGCATCGTTCAAGTTGCTTGAGTCCCCTGTGCGTTGATTTCATCATCAAATGTCATTGAAATTTTCAGTGTGTATGTTGCAGCTTAACTTGTCTTGAACTGGTGCAACTTCTTCCATCATTGTTGTTGGTGATGTTCATGGATTTTCATGATGCTTGACGAATGTCCATGAGGGTTTGGTTGTCGCATTTGTCGTTGGAGAGAGTAGGTGGGTCTTGAAGGGTGTTGTTGATACTTACTGAGCTTGACTTTTTACAACCGCTATGAAGTCAAAAGCTTGGTTTTGGTTTTAGGCTGAGTTCATTGAGATGTTTGATGGTCGTGGTTGGTCAAGTGTGGGTAGAATGTCATCTTCTTTGCCAGCTGCTGCCTATGTTTAAATATCATGTCGGGGTCACCACTTGTTGCAGATGTTTGAAAGGTGTAAAAGTGCCAATCGACATTACAACTAATAAAGTAGACACAAGGCAAAAACATAATGGCAATAACAAAGAAAGATGAGAAACACAGACGGTTAAAGACGATGTGTATTGTGTTTTATTTTTACCAAGAAAAAAAGCTAAAATGAATGACATTAGAGATGGTGTATCAGGATAAGCTGGAGCGAGAATGGGCATCTTGCGGTGTTGAAATTATTGCTTCCTTGATATAAGATGATGTGCCTCAGGTGATCTGAGTGGTATAAATGGGATTTGATGTTGGAAACTGGTAGCCGGATATAAATGGCCACTGGAACAAGTAGCTGAACGTCAATGGGCACTGGAAGTAGCAGTACGATGTTGGTGGCACTGAAACTGGTAGTAGGACGTTAGTGAGCATTAGAAACAGGTAGGCGGATGCCAGTAGGCATTGAAACAGGTAGCTGAGTGTCAGTGGGCACTAGAACAGGTAGTTGGACGTCAGTGACCATTGGAATAGGTAGTTGGACATCAGTGGTCACTTGTACAGGTAGCTGGATGTTAGTGAGCACATGTACAGGTGGCTGGAAGTGCTGGAGCTGTAGGGAGGAGCCGGGGACTGAAGAAAGTGCTGGAGGCTATGGAGGCTGCAGGAGTAAGCCGGAGATGCTGGAATCACTGAAAGTGAGCTGAAGTTGAAACAGGTTCAGAAACAGGAGTGGCAGGCTGTGAGGAGGAGTTCGAGGAAGCAGGTAACAGTAGAGAGTAGAATGTGTTTGCATACAAGTAGTTTGTGACTCACAATGACAGTTTGTTGAGTAGCTCTTGAAAGGGCTGTTTAGGGCTGTTGCTTCCCGCTGACTTGATGATAGTCAAGTTGGGCTGGGAGTGCTTTTAACTCCTGTGCTGAAACTGAAAATTTGCTGTGAAGCCATTAACTTCATGGAATGGCATTGCAGTTACAGGTGATATTGTCGAAAAACAAATAAATGACTGCATTTAATTTTCGATTGTATTTCCTACAGGAAAAAATGTCTGTGATGTTTATAGCCTGTACACATTTTATTCTAAGTCTAAAAAAAAAAAGTTTGTTATTTTGTTTGCTTACAAAAACTTGAGTTTTGTGTTTTTTCTTTGTTGTTGAAGAAAAAGATTTTGCTTTTTTTAGTATGCCTGGTTGTGACATATTTCTGGAAGTGTTGGTATTGTGTTTGTTGCTGCTGACTAATGTATTTTGCTTACAAAATAGTAATGGTGAGCTGGCACATTACGACAAATTGTTATAAGCCCACTACGACAAGTGCTTGTAAAAAATGCTTGTAAAAAATGCTATTATTTGGCTGAATGAAAACTTTGTTGAGAACATCCGTAGTCAAATCATAATCGTTGCATGTACTTGAAAATAACCTGGGAAACAAGATTGATTAGCAAATTAAGTTTTATCTCATCTATAATTTGAGCACCATTGATCGCCTCAAGGGTGATGTTGAAAGATCGCCTCAAGTGTTGCCATATATTGGCAGCATGAAGTTATTTTTTGGTCTAAAAAATCCAGTCATTTGGGTTTGAGGTATTTTCTATTCTTGATCTTGGTAGAATAAATTGTAATGAATCATTTGAATTAAATGATTATAAGAAGTTTGAATACACTTGAAAAACTTTATTCTATCAAAATTTACATATGTATCGATTCTCTATATGAATGAAGACTCCCTAATAGAAAAGTGAACAAAATATTTAAGTTCCAGAAGAGCATAAAAAGAGATTGCCGAGTTCTTTTCTTGTTGTTCATCATAATGTGTAATCTTTTCTTGTTGGTCATCATAATGTGTAATCTTTTCTTGTTGTTCATCATAATGTGTAATCTTTTCTTGTTGTTCATCATAATGTGTAATCTTTTCTTGTTGTTCATCATAATGTGTAATCTTTTCTTGTTGTTCATCATAATGTGTAATCTTTTCTTGTTGTTCATCATAATGTGTAATCTTTTCTTGTTGTTCATCATAATGTGTAATCTTTTCTTGTTGTTCATCATAATGTGTAATCTTTTCTTGTTGTTCATCATAATGTGTAATCTTTTCTTGTTGTTCATCATAATGTGTAATCTTTTCTTGTTGTTCATCATAATGTGTAATCTTTTCTTGTTGTTCATCATAATGTGTAATCTTTTCTTGTTGTTCATCATAATGTGTAATCTTTTTTTGTTGTTCATCATAATGTGTAATCTTTTCTTGTTGTTCATCATAATGTGTAATCTGCAGTTTACTGTTAGAAAGTATCAGCAGCAGCTGCAAATACTACAAGTAGCAGAAGTGTGTATTTATTTGCTTCCCCACTGGGGGGGGGGGGGGAAAGGGGGATCAGCTCCTGAGAGGTGGAAAAGTGATTGTACACAAATGGTTGCTGTCTGTAATATTTTTCTTTAATTCCAGACATAAACTTGAAAACTCCAAATGTGTTTTATATTTTCTGTTGACTTTAAGATCATAGTTCATTTACCTCAATGGGTGGATCAACAAGTTATTGGATCAGTAACTTTGTGGATTCCGGTTCTTGCTTCAATCAAACAATAACAGACTTAAAAGGAAACAAGCAGCGAAGCAAGTATACAATCTATCGTGAATGTATGGTGGTTACCATAATATAACTCTTGTTGGGTACGTCATCATTTCGGCGAGTCCCCCTTTTGGTTTTATAAACATTTCAGCATACAAGTGGTATCGGGTCATAGAAAGTTCGGGATTTTCATTTGTCCCCTGACTCTTAAAGAACTCGTCTCTCCATCTTTTTGCTTCCAAAAACTTTTTGTATCTCCTTCTTTCCCACCTGAACTATTCTCCGTCCTGATTAACTACAACCTCTGGTCACATAAAGAGAAAAGAAGGAAGGAAGGGAAAGGGAAAAGTAGAGAGAAAGAGAAATGTAATGGAGAAGTAGTAGTCTTTACTTCACTACAAATGCAAGCATATCTACAACAGTAACAATTGAAGTATTGCTAAGTTTTGCTTTTTATTAAAAAAACAGAAACAAAACAAGGCAAGAACAACAAAAAGCTATTTTCTCCTTTTATCAAAATTGTGTGAAAATGTTGACTAGAAATAACCTTTTTTTTGCACATACCAAATTTCAGACTGCACAAATATATTTCGTTTTGGCAAGTAACTTTTTTTTAGTTATTTTTCACTGACTTTTCTCTCTTAAAGCATTGATCATTTCACTCATAATGATAATTTTATTAAAGGTATCATTTTTGTGAACCCACATTTAAATAAGGCAACCAACCACTTTCATTAGTGATACAGGCCAGTCAGCGACAGAGTGCAAGATGACTCATTGGCTTCTGTGCAATTATTATTGAGTTTCCGGGTAGCAAATATGCATTTAAATATTCAATAAATTATAAACTGAAAGCACCCATGACGTTTGCACCCTTTTTTTTTTTTTTAGCTATGTTTCAAAGATACTAACGTCATCTACCAGTTAATCTAGCTTATTTCTTTATTAACATTTTCATCTGAAATGAAGATCCATCCTTGGCAATCATTGCAACAGACTCTTCTTTCTGAGGTATGGTCCCAGACTTTATGTCCTCTTTTCAACAGGATGGTAGCATTCTACTAATCCCCTAAAGTGCTCCTACTGTGAAATACCAATGGATCTTGTTCATTATTGACTACAATGATTTTTCACCTTTTTTTCTGTGTACAATTGCAAGTATTTTCGCGAAAGAACTCCGTTTTTGGAGAGGAATTTATGTAACAAATATTTCATATTTTAATAGGGGGATCAGATTCCTATATAAAAATTTAATGTAAGTTGATCACCGGCCTTATGGCCATTAATAATTCGATCAAATTATTTCCAATATAAACTTATCAAGTCTGTCATGAAAGATTTCCGTTCTTTTTACATGTTTTATAAGGATACATATATCTATCTATCTATATATCTATAAAAGTGAACGTGTCTGTGTGTTTGCCTGTGTGTGTCTGTGTACATTTCCCTAGGCAATAACTCTGTCAATTTTTAGTCTACAGACTCGAAATTTGATATACAGGGTACTGAGATTTAGGAAAATTGATGTGATCAGTTTGCGGCCAGAAATTTGGCTGTTATGGGGTCAAAGTTCAACGATTTGACCTTTGAGAACTCTACTAAACTCCTCCGAAAATTTTGGGTCTAAACACTTGAAATTTTAGATATAGGTTCCTCGGACATGGATCTAACTTAATAACTTGATTTGAGCCCAAAACAATAAATTTTAAGGGGTCATAAGAGGGGTCAAAGTTTTTAAAAAATTGTCCACTTCGGTCTCTACCAAATTACTCAGACAATTTCTGGTCTAAACATTTGAAATTTTACATAAAGAGTATTCAGAGATAGTGCAAGCTTTTTAACCGGTTTGGGTCGAAAATTTGAGTTACCAATATATAAATGTGTGTATGTATGCCTAAAACTTTCGACAGAGGCGACGGATTTTTACAAGGTCAGTATTGTTTTGAAGTTCGACCTTTCAGACGACAAATATCGAAAAATTGGCTAAAAACATTAATATCTTCACCTTCAACTGGGCACTTTTCTACAGGGGGGGGGTCGCTTTTTTTGCAGATATTTTCGAAAGTCATCCTCTACATTCGATTGTCTAGCTTTAATTAAAACCTATGTCACTTCCGGTTTGGCAGTGGTCGTAACAGCAAAGACGTCAGGTTTTTTTCTCTGTTCTTTTCCTCCTTCGCAGTACGGGTTCGAGCCTGCCTTCCCACTACCACTTTTCTTTTTGCTTAACATACACCTCCAAACACCTGGGCAACGCCGGGCACCCATGCTAGTATATGTTAAACTCAAAATGGCGTAATGTAAACATATTAAAGGTATATGCAGCTTCTCTTCCAATTTTCAGGTTTTAATCATGTCAAATCACACTTCATTTCCTTTTGACGGATTGATTGTTGCTATTTCTTCTGATGAGTTAAGGGCATATTAGATTCACTGATTGATATAATAATTAAGTGATTGATTTTGCACTATGAAACATGCTGTCAAGAATTGTATAAGTCAACTTAATTGAAGGAATAAATTATAAGATGGTCAACATCATGAATTTTGGAATGTCATTTATTCTCTCTATTGCTCTGTAATTACATTAGCTTCTTAAATAAAGATTGGTATATATTATAAGAAAATACATTTCTACAGAAATATATATATATATATATATATAATAAATGACAAAAAGTTATATTCCAAAATTCGTGATCTTATAATTTATTCCTTTAATTCAGTTGACTTATACAATTCTTGACAGTATCTGTTTTGTAGCGCAAAATCTTTTAATTTCTATAATTCCAATACTTGTGCAGAACAGCGTGCAAGTAATATAATTGGTTTTTGCTTTTGGCTCAACAATTTCCATAAAGTAACATTAATTTTGATTTGGCAATGCAGCTCGTTAACGCACACCACCTATGTGTTTGTGTAGCCTTTAAGAGCAATGCTTTAAATTTAAAGAAAGAAAAAAATACTAATAAAGTATATTAGGTAAAAATGGTCAAATTAGTGATGATTAGAAAATGGGCGATAATTTTAAGTATAATTCAATTTATATAGGAAAGTGATCCACCACTTTAAATTCTAAAATATTTTAAAACAAACAAACAAAAAATAAAATAAAACCGACATAATTTGTAATTGTACACCCACAAAAATGTCAAAAGTCATCTGAGCTCAAATCTATTGTCCCTGTAATGTTTTGAAGGATTTGTTATAATAAAAACAGACTAAAGGGGAAATATAAAATGAATAACAATTTATTGACTGACTATTGCAGATCTCGTGGATCTCGGTGATGTATCTTTTTCTGACTTTTTTCTAAGAAGAGTTCAGTAAGAGAAAAGAACGTTTAACAGTCAAAGGGAGGTAATTCAAATTATCTTACATCCCTCTTTCAAGTCCCAAATTCAAAGTGAAAGTTTCTTTGGTTGTTGAACTTTTCTACCACTCTTTGTATATTATACTTTGGGACTTTCCAAATTAAAAAGTTGGCTATCCTGGTGTAGAGTTGACTGCAGATCTGTCAGGTCAGTTTGTTCCATAAGATTGTTCCATAAGATTATTGTGGCTGTACTCAGGAATGTCTCTTCGACCTCGCCAGTTAGGTCAGTTGCCATCTTGAAAACAAAAAAAGAAGAAAACTTTAGGCTTCTTATTCTTGAGTTCTTTTTATTTTCGCCTTGGTTTTACGTTATATGGTAAAAATGTAAAACCACAACGAAGAAAACAAAGACAACCCCCAGAATACGAAACCATCTACGGAGCCAGTAAGTTTTTTCCTTTTTTTTTTCCCCATGATGAGGAAACTTGATTTGCTCGTTTCTTTTTCGAAGATGGCTTCTATTTCTACAAAACAATCCTGAATCAGTCTCAACCAGGATTGATCTTGGAGTAATAGTATCTACCACTTTGGCTGGGCTCGTTTTAGGTGTTTTCAACCAAACTGCCTGTCCTTGGGTAACGGGAGTTTGTTCTCTAGTTCTATGACGTTTTTCAAAATATACCTTTTGTTTCCTTTTGACCTGACATTTGCTTCTTTGAATTTTTCAACATTTTGTTGATAATTTTCATTTTAGTGGGGGAGTGCTGGAATGCGAGTCCTGAGTTTCCTATTCATCAACAATTCTGCAGGACTTTGGCCATACTGTAGTAGAGTAGTGTGGTAAGTAAAGCAATGTAAGGATCACTTGACTTTTTAAAAAAGATTTTTAACTGTCTGGACAGCATGTTCTGCTTCAGTATTACCTTGTGGATGGTGTGGGCTGCTAGTGAGATGAATAAAGTCATAGACTTTAGCAAACTCCAGAAAGATTTTAGATATAAACTAGGGCCACTTCAGGTATACCATACTTAGCAAATATTGATTTGCAGTGGTTTACAATACAACCTGTGTTACGAAGTGCATACAAAATCTCATTTCAATTTGTGAAGCTTTCTTTGTGAGAAAGCAACAAAATTAGCAGGAGCAGCAAATACATTGTTGAACGTTTCAGTGCTGTATACACCTACGCGATTTTCGTGATCGTAAAAGCCAGAACTCATCTTGTTTTCACTGATGTGGTTGGAAGCACAGGGATGTTGTATTTTCAGCCAATCACATTGCGAGGAAAGAAAATATAAAAAATATTTTCTCTAAGAGCCTTCACTGGAGCCGGTCTGTCCACTATAAAAAGGAGGCAAATGTGCCAAACCAGTCAGTTGAGCCCAGAGTCACAGTCAGTCAACCAGCATGGGATAATCATCGGCTCCATCGGATTTCTTTTTTCCGATGTTAAAAAATCACTTTTGCGCGCATCATTCATCAACTTCTCCACATGGAAGCACCAACAGCTGGAATTAATATTTACATTTCTTATTTCATCATGTTTCCTATTAATGCCCGACTTTTCTCTTCCTCTAAGAAGTTACAAACATTAATTTATGCCAAAAATCTTCTTTCCTGAACATTCTCACATCCTTACGAACTTTGAACACTTTAGTTTGTTTTTGCTTTCATTAAGTTTTTTTTTTTTTAAATAAACGATTGAGAAATCATTTAAAATTTAAACCAATATTGTTTGTCTGGTTCCTTCTCACCACCATACACTTATTCCTAATATAACACCCGCAAGGGTATTTTCTAGATGAGATATTTCTATCCATCTTGAATAATAGTCTATGACTATCAGGTATTTGTGCCCATTCAATTCAAACAAATCCATTGCAACTTTTTGCCAAGGGTAGTCAGGCAACTTAGTTGGTTGTAGTGGTTCTAGTGAATATTTTCTTTCTTTTTCACAAATACTGAATTGCTCTATTTTTTCCGCTATTTGTTTTGAAAGGCCTGGCCACCAAACATTACTCCTTGCTGGTGCTCTACATTTTACTATACCTTGGTGTCTCTCATGAAGACGAATCCAAGATGTCTTTTTGAAGATCCGCAGGGATGATGAGTCGGCTCTGATATAGTAAGAGTCCTTGGCAGATTGTAAGGTACTGCCTTAGAAACCAGTAGGGTCTCAGTTGAGGGTCTTGCATAGCAGTTTCAGGCCAATGGTCCATTTTATAATAGTTCATGACTTGACTGCAGATTTTATCAGAGTGTTGTTTCACTCTTATTTCCTCCAATCTCTTATCAGTAACAGAGATGTTTTGTATAATTGAACGGATGAACATGTCCGTCTCTGTCTCCTGCTCGAATTCATGTTTGGTTGGTAGGCTGTTTGGAGCTCTAGATAGTGTGTCTGCTGTAATGAGATTTTTCCCAGTGGTATGTGTAATCTCATAGGTGAATCTCATTAGGCACATACGGAAACGCTGTATTCTTGGGGTCAGTTCATCAAGGTGTTTAGTTTTTAGTAATGCTAATAATGGCTTGTGATCTGCTTCAATTATGAACTTATGCAGTCCAATCAAGAAATCAGCAAATTTTCCACAACACCAAGTGACCACAAGGGCTTCTTTTTCAACCTGAGCATATCTTAGTTCAGTTTCAGTAAGTGATCTTGAGACATAAAATACAGGTCTCCAGTCATCCCCTTGTTTCTGGAGCAGCACCCCACTTAAATCATAGGAAGATGCATCAGCTGAAATTTTTGTTGGCTTATCATCACTATAGTGGAGCAGTATCAGTGCAGAACTCAGATTTTTCTTTAGTTTGTTAAATGCAGTTTCCTGAGGCTCATCCCCAAACCATACATTGTCTTTCTTCAGGAGATCTTGGAGTGGTTTTGTGGTCTCTGCTAAATTTTCAGCAAATTTATCAACATGATTTACCATTCCTAAGAGTCGTTGCAGTTCAGATACGTTTTGTGGTCTGGCTTTAATCTTCTCTGGGTCTATTTGGATGCCTTCTGAAATGATTTGCCCAATAAATTTAATTTTGCTAACAGAGAATACACATTTATCATTTAATGTTATTCCTGCTGGTTTCATCCTTTCTAGCACCATTTCATGGTCATGCTCCTGCTGGCTTCTTCCACCAACAAGTACATCATCTATGTCACAGATGACCCCTGGTATTCCTGACAAAATATGCATCATTTCGTGGTGAAAAAATTCAGCGCCTGAACTTATTCCAAATGGTAAACGTTTGTAGCAATATCTTCCAAATGGTGTAATGAAAGTGGTTACTTTCTGAGAATCTTCATGCAACATAATTTGATGGAATCCACTGTTGCAATCCAGTTTACTAAATACTTTGGCTCCATCAAGTTGAGCTAATAACTGGTCTGAAGAAGGTAGTGGGAAATGTTCATGCTTCACACTTTCATTAAGTTTAGTGAAGTCAACACAAAGTCTGATTTTAACATCCTTCGTTGGAACTGCTACAATTGGAGCACACCAATCAGTAGGTTTTTTGATCGAGTGGATGATGTCTTCACTTACTAATCTTTTAAGCTCATCCTGGACTTTTTGCTTGATAGGAAGTGCTAGTCATTCTGCCTTTCTTATTGTTCAAGTTGTAATTTCTTCTGCCTTTCTTCTTGTTCAAATTGTAATTTCTTCTGCCTTTCTTCTTGTTCAAATTGTAATTTCTTCTGCCTTTCTTCTTGTTCCATTTGCCATTTCAATAATTTCTCCTCTACGTGCATCTAGCTCGGATTGCGCCTTTTGTTGTGTCTGCAAAAATTGCATTAACATTCTAGATAAATCTTCCATTTTTTTTTGTATCCTTCAGTAGCCAGTAATGCAGTTACGAAGAAAAATTGTACAATTTCACATGCAACACAATATCCGTACCATATATAATGGCTTGTGTTACAAAAAAAATTGTTCATAGTTCCTGTTTTCAATAGTAATATCGCTGCTCGAATATTTTCTCACTTCGCTAGCGAGTCGAGCTCATCCAACCACAACATAAGAACTGAGGCTTTTGCTGAAACCACAAAATACGATTTACTTTTCCATTTTAGGCATTTCCTAATAAATAACAGCCAAACTTAAGTACAACTCTTTCCATAGAAAAAAAAAGTTTTCAACTCGAGTCACAATTGAAAAAAATAAAATGTATGGACTAAATTAAAATTTTTTTTTTTTTTTTTGCGTGACGTTTTACTGTCTTATATCCGTTATCCAGTGACAACTTTAGTTTAGAAAAAAATCTTTCCTTGATTTTAGTTTAACTGTGGTATTTTTTTTTTAAAAGACAGAAGAGAAAAATTTGGTTTACCAAAAAGTCTTTAGTTGGTATTTACAGCAATTTAGGAAATCCACTGGTGAACTTTTTTTCTTCGTATGTTACTTCCTTGTAATTTAGTAATACGAATCTGTTCTTTGTAATTTAGTAATACGAATCTGTTTGTCGTTTTACAAAAATTCACTTTTACAGTTTGTTATTTTTTTTTAAAGATGGATTCCACGGGAAACGGCGTAAATTGTCGCTTTTTTTTTGCCACGTTCGAGTTTTTTTTTTCTTTGAGACTGCAATTAAAGGTTTTGGTTTGTCTCTTTTTTTTCCGACTAGTATTTTAGTAAATAAAATACTATTAATTGAGGTTACTTTTTTTTTTTTTAAACCTGAAGGTAGTTTTTGTTCTTGGAATTTGGGAAACAACCGTTTCTTTCTTTTAGTGTTGTACTTCGCGAGGAAAATATTTTACAGGTTTCCAATGTTCACTGAATTATTCATTTTTTCCACTTGAGTCAAACTTCTCTTTAGCGTAAAATCCGTTTTTATGACTATTTTGTTCGTCAAAACTTGTATTCCTTAGAAAGGTCAACCGTTGCGTTGTACTTTTTTTTTTAGTGAGTTCTTTCCATTTCTTCGTCAAACTGTTATATTTGATGTTCATCCTCGTCGTCACTGTTAAGTTTGCAGGTTGAAACAAGTAACGTAGAAAGCAATACAAATGACGACTCAACAAACAAAGGTAGATCAAATAAGAAGTGTATTAGGAAAAGGTATATTTACAGGATATTTACATAATGGTGTCAAATAAGAGAGTCTTTGCTGGAGAAACATATCTGCTCTTGGCGGCCTTCGGTGGCTTCTGGTGAACACACACTCAGACTAACTGAGTCTTCCTATTTATGTGTAATTACTATCCACATATGCAAATGAATGTGTGCCACCACAACAATCTGCTAAAAATTTTTCCCTTAAAATATCATCCTTCACCCCAACAACAACTTGATTCCTAATTAGTCTGTCCGTTAATTGTTCAAAATTGCAACTTTTTGCAAGCTGGCATAGAACCGCTATGTATGTTTCTATATTTTCTTCAGGTTCTTGTTTTTGAAGGTGAAATTTGTACGATTCGTATGCTTCATGTGTTTCTCCGACAAAGAATCCATCAAATGTTTCTATTACTTTTTGAGGATTATTTCGCTCATCCTCTGATTTAAAATGCAACCCTTCAAAAATATCAAAACATTCCTCACCTTCCTAAGAGAAAGAAAAACAGAAGTCTGATATTCCAAATCAACTTTGTTTGACAATCGACTCACCACAGAATAATGTTTTAAATTCCACCTAAATCTCTTTCAATTGCTTGCAACATTTCCTGACAAAGACATTTTTGCTGGGGGAGGTATATTAGCATTGAAATTTCTGTGAGCCATAGTTTGAATATTTTTTTGTTTTTATAAATAAAACACACTTACTATTTCTGTGAAGAAAAAAAACTTTTTCTTTTCGATTCTTGGTACTTTCAATATTGCGTGTGTGCAATCAGTAATAGCAAGATGTCTGTGTTTTTTTTTTCTTTCGTATAAGTTCTTCTTTGTTCTGCATATAATTTTTTCTATCCCACTTCTGACACCATGTAATGTTTTGAAAGATTTGTTATAATAAAAACAGACTAAAGGGGAAATATAAAATGAATAACAATTTATTGACTGACTATTGCAGATCTCGTGGATCTCTGTGATGTATCTTTTTCTGACTTTATTCTAAGAAGCGTTTAGTAAGAGAAAAGAACGTTTAACAGTCAAAGGGAGGTAATTCAAATTATCTTACAGTCCCCACCCACTGGCCTGACTTTCACAAAAACACTCGTCTAGCTGAAACCACTATCAATAATTTCTCCCACTCTTTATTTGTGCCTAGACCTAAACGTAGATTCCATGAACAAAGCTTCTTACTTAGAACTGCACGACTGTGGAACTCTGGTCTGTTTTCCTGACTACAATATGGTTGTTGGTAAGTAGTGAGAAGCAGAGAGAACACAAAGCCGATATTGAGTTATGAATATGCCACAGCTTTATTGCCTGAATCAATGGTGGCTCGTGAAGCTAGTTGTGTTTTCATACGCACAGTTTTGCAGGAGGTTGTAGTCGCAGCTACGTACTTTGTTGTAGCTGCAGCTACGTACTCCATAACAGTTGTCTTCAAGCACAACGTAAACAAATTCTTGATGAACCATTTCCTTATGTAATCTAATTTACCACATTTCCACTATGACACGTTCTCCTTGACCACTGTACACTCGAGTGGCCTCCGGGCCTTGATAAGTGGTAACTCCTTTGTAAAAAACAAAAAAAAGTAGGTAACCAGTTTACATTAAATTTATATAAGAAACTAATCCCGTCTTTAAAAATCTTCAGTATTTAAACCGAGTCAAATTTGTTGTTCTGTCTTTTCTGATTTAGTTTCGTTTCGTTTCGACACGCGTTCTCCCGACACACTGTCTTCCCACTCGCCGGTGGTTCCTTTTCCTTTCTCTCTTATACTGTGGCTACTGAAAGTAAGAAGAAGGCCGACGCATATGACAGCGTAATGTCACTTCCTGCTGAAGTTGTAGGTATAGACAGCTGCCGGTGTTCGACTACATGGTCACGCTAATAGGCAAAAAAATATGGCTACTGATTATCCATGGCTACCAATATGTGTTACCGATTGTCCATGCATGTTCTAAAGAGAAAGAACAATTCTCCATTTAGATAATAATTATTATAATTGCATATTGGGAGAATTTTAATCTAACAAAATATAGTAAGTGAACTAGTTTTTTAACCTTTAATTTCTATCGGAGAAAGTCGAATATTTCATTTTATTTATTTATTTTTACTGCAAAACAAACAATTTTTATATAATATCTTTCAGTCCATTATTTTAATAATAAATAAAACGTTTCACTAAGTATTTCCAAATATAATTAGCATTTTTCGCGCATTTTTTTTTCTTTTTTTTTTAACAATCGGTGAATTTTCAATATTTTAGCACCGGGCGTAATTTATTTCTTCAAAATATATTTAATACTTCAAGTTTGTTTTTTTTATAACATTTTAACTGTAAATAATTTACATGACGGGTTTGTTTTACTATACACATAGATTCGAAAAAGTTGTCAAAAAAAAACAAACAAATATATAACAAATAAAATATATCGATAAACATTGTATAATTTTCGAAGCAATTACACATTTTAAAGTGAATAAAAAACCTTTCCAGATACATAGAAGAGTAACTTGAGGGAGTTGAGTTAGTGCTTTTCGGGCACTCACTAATAAAATAAATGATTCAACACAAGCTACTGAATAAACGAACAAACAACTTCATAAAACTTAACAAGCAAAAGGTTTATTGAAGCGAGTCAGGGTAAGATGCCCAAAAGATATAACTCGGATAAAACTTGTCTGCCTTTGCCCGGTAGTTATTCCCAAGTGGGAATCGTCGATACCGGTGTAGGCAGAGGAGTGAGGAAACAGGTCCACCCTCTTTGGCGTCTCGCTGGAAAAGGAGGAGTTTTTCTCGTCCGGAACGGAAGCAGTAAGAGTTCCTTAGGGAGTAAGGAAGGTCCCTGTGCTATGCGTCTGATTGGTCAGTATGTGCCATATCGCACAGTCAGGGAGGCACTGATGCACAAGAAAAGAGTTGTATTTGTTTCTGCTACAAATTTATCTTGCCTTTGATAACATTTATTTGGTATATATTTGATTTTTGGCCACTTTTTCGAATCTATGTGTATAGTAATACAAACACCTAAGAACATATCCAGTTAGGTAGAAATGTAACTTATCTTGCCTTTGATAACATTTTTTATTATATATTTGTTTTTTGAAAACTTTTTCGAATCTATGTGTACATAATATAAACCCAAAATTTAATTTAACTTGGAAATAATATTTAAAATACACGTGCATACACTGCACAAACACTCTTATCATTATCATAATAATAAGAGTAATAATAATAAAAAAAACTGGTGTAGATGACATCGACTGGCGCCACACTACACCAACTAGTTGTGAATGGTTAGGGAGGATGGAAAGACTGAGGTGAGAGAGTACTAACCAAATCTCCACTGGAAGTGTGCAGTTCAAATCTGGTACCTTAGGGAGACATTTTGTCACCCAAACCCCAGGAAACACCAATGGTCGATACCAATGAGAAATCAGTGACAACGGCTGTTGCGATAACATGCAATCATCTGCACAAGTGGTCAAGAGGCGGAGAACACTGGAAATCTGGGGAAACTTGTTGTCACTTGGTCTCCAGGGAACACCACAGGTTACTGCCAGTGAGCGATCACTGATGATGGCCTGTGAGACATTTTGATGAAAAACATGGGGAAAAATGGACATAGAAGAACAGAAAACCAAAACTTTAAATATCATTTTTGTATGTAAAGTAATAGTTATTCAAATATTTCAACATATAATCTTGTGGGCAAAATCCAGCTTCTCAATAAAGGGCACTCTGGATAGGAACAAAAATAAAAATTGTCTCAGTCATGAAATATTTCTCCTCCACCGACCGAGGACAGAAAAGGTAAAGTGTAGCATCAAAACAGATACTACACTGGGATATATTGTGTTTATTTGTGTAATATTTGTGTTTAATGTTTCTTTAATTGTTTGTTCCCTAAATTCATAATTCAGTTTTATCAGTATTAAATTGTATATTGCTTTAAAATTACTTAATTTTACATAGATAATATTTATATTTCATATTGAATAAAGTTCAGTTTCAGTATTAATCGAACTGTGTTCCTTTTTCTTTTTAAAAATGTTTTATTGCTCTTTTTCATATGGCCCTCATATAGTATTGACAGTCTGACAAATCTTACCTACATTGCCTGCAGACATTTTTCAGTTAATAGGCCCTTTTCTTACTCTCGATGGCCCTGCTTACATCCGTTCAACAAACTCCCTCGCCTCTAATTTGCATATCTCACACGTAAATGTGCATGACCGTTATTCATATAAATGCGACGTAGGCATTTTAATTTTTTTTCTTTTCTTTCTTAGAGGGAGAAAAAAACACGAAACTCGTGCTACACGGTTTGGTTTGCCCCACAAAAAATAAAAACACAAAAAAAAGATGGAAAATCTCTATCGACATGATAGGCACAGAGAAAATATAGGGAAAATAATTTGATCAATTAAAAAGGTAAACAAGCGCGATCCATTCACAATTATTTAGCATTCAGGTAAAGTGCGCCCACCTGTTGGCCTTGTGCCACATCTTACCGTGTTTGGAAGCAAATAAAATGTACTCTTTTCAAGAGTTATCCCCTCTTTATTTATTTTGCGTCTATCACCAGCCTTGTTGCTCGTGTGCAATTGAATGAATGAGGGGGAGAGAGAGAGAGAGAGAGAGAGAGAGAGAGAGAGAGAGAGAGAGAGAGAGGGGAGCACATACTCTTCCATCATACAAAAGTCAGTCTTGTCTGCGATAGACGGGTCCTCTCGCAAAACAACAGCAAAAAAACTTTACCCAGTCAGTCCAAAGCAAAACACAGAATGCAGAACCTATGCATCGCGTGTGAATTATTGACGATTCGCTTGCAAAACCTAATTCCACGCACTGCGTGTTTCGTACACACCAATCATAACATCAATATTATCAATTCAAACCATCGCAAAACTATCGATCTCTCTTTTTTCCGTTGTTCGTCATCATCGTGCTTCGATCATCAGAAATTTAATTCCTTATTGTCTCACAAGAAGAACAAGTTGAATTCTAGGAAATTGCATGAGGGATTTGCCCAAAATGACCTCAAATCGATTTATGAACAACGAAAAGCGCAGCTGAAAAAAGGTAAACAACATTTACAATTTTGTCTTTTCGAGAGCGAGGAATTGATTGTTGCTTAAATCAATACTCTCCTCCCTTCGTCTCTCTCTTTCTTTCCCTCTCTTAATATACATTTATATTGGGTTAAATCCTATTTCAATCACGTAAATATATCAAGTGAAATAAGTTTCAGCATCACAAACAAATTACGTTACCATTTTTGTAACAAGAAGAAACAAGCGAAAAAGAACAAACCACCCAACTTCATAATTTTCTTGGCAACAAACAGGGAAGCAGTTTTTTAAAAGTGAAAACGGTTTAATTTCAGTCATCGAAGCCGTTTGATTATCCCAGTTGAATCTAAAAATGTAAAATTTGGATAACATTGATTATTGGTAACTTTCTTATCTTAAAATACGATTATAATTTATCCTTTAAATTGTTAAATATCCAACTTCAATTAATTGTTTTACTCGTGGCGTTTTTCATTGTGTGTGTGTGTGTGTGTGTGTGTGTGTGAATTTCCTGTTATTTTACTCAAACACATCCAGCATCACTTTTTTTCTAAAGTTTATCACAAATTTTATAAGACTTTGATTTTACCGTAAATTAATGTTTACGCGTAATTTTTGAAAGTTTTGTTTAAGAAGCATTACAAGAATTTTATTCAATTACATTTTTTTAATTCTTTAAAATAACAAATATTGATTAGCAGCAGACAATTTCGAGTTCATTTATTCTTTCAGTTGCGATTTGCTTCATTTTAGATTAAAAAAAAAATACTTGCTAATTATTTGACCTTCGCACCCCCTCCCCCTCATCCGCAATAGGACGTTCTAGGGTAACTCTAAGCATCCTCACATGTGATGAAGATTAACTTCTCACTTTTTTATTATTTTTCGACTCATTCGTTTGTTCTCAAACACAGACATAATTTTACAAACTACAAAAACAAAACCCGAGTAGAAAAGTTTGTCTCCACCATCCGCATGTCATGTCCCTATTTGATGGCCTCTCCACGAGTGGAAAATAAGACAGGTGCCGGTTTTTAATGTGGTCAAAATCCAGTTCTCCAAAAGGGAGCATTATGGATATGGGCAAAAAATTTAAATTGTCTCAGTCTAAAAGGATTTCGTCTTCACTGATCGAACACAGAAAAGACTAAGTGAGTGCACCCACCATTTGAACAGAGACTACACTTTGTAGCCGAAAGGTTGTTTTGAAAGAGAAAAAAGAACCATTTTCTTATGATTAATAAACAACTAAACGTCAATATGTTTTAACGTGTAAAAACGTGTTGGAACCACTCACGTTCGGCTTAATAACACAATAATGTCAAAGTAAAGTCGTAGCATCACTTTTGAAATCATGCACTGTTGTATCGTTCAACATTGATTTATTGTCTAACAGCAACATATTTGATGCTCAGTGCGTGTGTGCACCAGGAACTTCCAATCGAGAGTGAAGAAAAGTGGATACGTCATCATTTTACGCTACAATAGTCAATCTGGTAACACTTCATTTCGATTATTTTCATTTCATTTTTACCCCCCCCCTCTCCAATTACATTCATAATAATAATAATAATAATAATAATAATAAAAATGCGGTGCTAAAGCAGAGAGTGATATCCGCGCTATTTTTTTAAATCGTATTTCCACGTTTAATTAAAGTTTTATGATATGTTTTTTTATTCAATTGTAAGATTAAAGTACAGAATAGGTACAAAACACCCTCCCCTCCCCATGTTACGAATGGCTTTTTAAATAATAACGTATCATTTCAGCATGGATCACTCTCTGCATGAGTACCGTCACATTAGTTTCAAATTCTGGCAGAGCGAAAATTAACATGACATCGAAAAGTGCACTTATCTGTTTTATTAATAACCGGTGTAGTTTCATCTCGTTGTGAAATTATGTTGCTTCTGCTGAGCCTGGTAGGTTAGATTTCATGAAGAAGTGGTAGGGGAAAAATCTTCTGTAAAGATTATCATTAGTTGTTGAAGTTCGAATTAAAAAGGTGGATAATTCCAAAGAGTTAAAAACCAAATTCAACATTCTTTGCAGATTAGAAAGACGATATTACATCTAGAAAGAACAAGGTTGAATTGTCTCAAAAGTACCGAGACAATATTGGGCGCCAAAAGGCCCTTAAATTAATAAGAAAATTAATCTTGTACAAAAGTTTTTCTCAGACTGAAGTTTCGAATTGAAACATGCATGCTATCGTAGGTTAAAATTCAAATCAACCAATGAAAAGGCTGTACTTAAAAACAATGTGTTAGAATAATCAACCAATGAAGTGACACAATTCAAGTCATGTAATTTCTCACAAAGGAGCAAAGAAAAAAGTAATGGATATCCATTATTTTTTTTCCAATTATTGAATACAAGATATGTATTAGACTGTCAATTAAGCAACAAGTAAATAATTCTGGTGGTTGCAAGGACTTAACTAACTCTTGCAGTTTTTTTTTTTAAAGGAACTGTATCTTCTATGATAAATGAATTTATAGCCAATAAACCTAGTTTTATCTAGAATACTAGGTACGGGCAAAAATGGGCGGACAAAAATGGGGGACCTAGTTTTGAAAGCCGATTATTATAATTTTTTTTACGTTTCCAACTACTTTTTGATTGTGTTTGAAAGATTAAAGACTAAACTTAATTTCCAAAAGGAAAAAAATATTTGTACACGTGAAAAAAGTTATGAAAATGTTTTCACGGTGAGCTAACCAATTCAGCTAAATTTTGAAGTTAAATAAATTCATTGTAAAAACTCCTTTAAAAGATAAATATTAGTTTTCTGGGTCTATTTCAAAGATAATTAGTAAAGTAAAGTTCTAAGATATTGAATAAAAAAAAAAAAAACACCTTGTTTCACAAAACATAAATTAATTAGCCCAAAACCGAGTGATTCTGGCGTTCACAAAATGCAACAAACTAAAGTTTTTCTAAACACGAAAATTACGAAGGCCCACAATTTCAGGCAATCGAAAGACTGAAAATAACGTCATGTAATTAAAAGGGAGGAAGTTCTTTTTGTTCCCCAGTCACGCATCCGTACATTCCTTTTTTGAACGTTTGTATTAATTTTTGCATTTTTTAATTTAATTATTTTTCTATGTTCCTATTTTTAAAGTAATTTTTTTTCTTAATTATTGTTCAATATTATATAAAAAATATGTTTACGCCGGAAGTTTTGCATTCTTGCGAACAAAGAAATTATTAAAATCTTGCATATAAAAATTATGTGAAACCCATAATTTAAAAAAAAAAGTAGAAATATTTTTTGCAATTATAATTTTTTTGTGTGAAAATATTAAACAAGGCTTAATTCAATGGTAATATCGGTAGTTCGAGAAATTTATTTTTCTTCGAGTTATATAGAATTCATTAATACGGACTTAGGGGCTTTTTTTGTAATGTTCCTATAAAAATTATTTTATCTTATTTTATTGTTACAAATTATGATGCTCTATTTATATAAAAAAAGCAAAAATAAAGTCTTGCGTTTATTATTTACTACTGAAAACCATAAGTTTAGTAAAGGTATTTTTTGTTTAAACAAAATAATACATTTCCACTCAGATTTAAATAAAAATTAGTTCATTATATTCCGCGATCATTATTTGATAAATACTGAAAATTACATTAAAATTGGTTAATTTCCTGATTTTTGGTGATTTTTTTTTTAAGTAAAGAGAGGAGTCAAAATGTTTATACATTTTGAGCATCGGCATTCATTTTGCCCGTACCTATAGATTACAAATATATTAACGATAACTTGAACATAAGTCAAATGACAACTTCATAAATGGTGAAATTAAGAGCTTAGTGTGATACTTTTTCCGAACAATTCGGACAAATCCACTCCCTGAGAGTACCCTGTTGTTTCACTCCAACACAGTCAAAATGATGTCAACTCTAACAGGCATCACAGCACACCACAGCAGATGATCCGTCATTTGCAATGGAACGTTGGGCAGAAGAAGGGACCACCTTTCTCCATAAATTCTGCTGAAGATGACACAGAAACAGTCTTTAAATTCAGGGAAAATAAATGTTTTAAAGAATGAACCTGTTCACACCCGTCCCTTAATACACAGGCCGAGCAAACTTTACCATCGTTCCCATTATTGAGTCCAAGTATTTTGCCTAGACTCCAAAAGGGTCGAGTTTTATTTGGAGATTTAAAACACTATTTCTCTCACCAACCCTTTCTGAGGGCAAGCGCCCAATATATTAGCATCAACCTCTCTTCAGGACAACAAGTAATCATTGTGTCATATCTTTCTGGATTTTTCAGTATACCTGCATCTCAATTCCAGAGATTGTGAAAGTGTTGCTCTACTGGGAGGATCAGAACACAAATCGTCCGATCCATAATATTAATTGACAAATGTGGATTATAACCAGTTTGTAAAAATGATTAGGAGTTAAAATTTTGAGACCCCCTTCAGAAGCAGCAATATATGTAAGCGGTCAGTCATTGATCATGTTCTCCACATCGGAAAGGATAGTAAAGAAGTCAAAGTAGCTGACTTTCTTTCTACCTATTAATTTTTTCAAACATTGTTTGGTTGTTTTTATCATCCTCTCCCAAGCACCTCCTTGCCAAGCCGAATTAAGAAGAATGATGAGATGATCAATTGAAGTTGACCTAAATTTTTCTTTGAATTCGTCTGAAATGAAGATTTCGGATAACATGATACCGGATGCTAAGAAGATCTTTGCATTATCCGAATAAACATGCGTAGGAACACCAAACAGATTGGTTAGCCTAATAAATACTAATATAAAGGATCTACTGCTCATATCCGGTAATAGCTCCAGATGGATGGCATGTAGATTCATGTCGGTGGACAACAAGACGTACATTTTCATGGTTTCATTATTGTATTTTACCAAAATATGATCAGTAATGTCTATAGCGATTTGTTGAAATGGGTGAAAAAAAATTTACCCAATGAGTGGGCGGTTGAGAACTCGAGGGGCTTTATATGGCAACAAATTTATTTTTTTACAAGTAATACAATTGCGGAGAATTTTCTTTACCGATTGCCTCCCTTGGGGAATCTAGAATACTAGATAACCTCAACTTAGAAAGAGTTGAATTGGTTCTCAGGTGGTAACAATTTTAATGTGCCTCCTTAATAACCAATTCAGTCAAACGATGATATTTTCCAAAAAGTATAGGAAATTTAACTCCAAATTGATGGATGTTGGAATTCTGTATATGTCCTTTAGTCTGCACCAGACTATCCTTATCAATAAACCGGTCCTGGATATGACCTTAAACTATATCCAGTGGTGAGGTTCTAGCTTGCGGGCTTTGGGGAGTGTAGAGCCACCCTTTAATTGCCATTGCTCTCAGGTCAACTCTGACCCGGAGTGGTAGTACCTGTTAGGGTCCCAACTATGGGTTAAATAGAAACCGACTTGAAAACAACAAATATATTCTATTAAAAAATCTTTCTTCAAAATCTTTGGATTTGGCATTAAATAACCTGAAAAGGGTTGATATGCCATAAAAAAAAAAACAACCAACCAACCTTATCAATAAACAAACCAAGAGCTTGGAGGAATAGCCTTATTTGAAGGTTGGTTCAAATAGTCCAACTCATAGGGAAATTCTTTTCTCTGCAGGAAAAGAGCAACAATTTAGCTCGATGGTTAGTATCCATGTGGTGATGTCTCAATTTATCACAGAATTGCAAAACTTTCTCAACGACATTGATTTCCCTAGGCAATGATAAGAAATCAGAAATATCTATTGGTAAATCATTCTTGCCAGTACAGGAATCATTAGAAAACATATAGGATATAATTTTCTTGTTAGTGTTATTAAGTCAAGTCAAAAGGGACACGGGCCAGTCGATGGTAAGTTTATTTAACAAGTTGGCGCCGTGTACCCAAAACTTGTATAATTGCTCAAACTTAGAGGCCGAAAGGCCTCTAGTCAACAAATCTGCAGGATTTTCGAATAAAGGAACATATTTGAATTGAGAGAGAATTTTGAGTTCGAGGTTAATATCATCCAGCATTTTTTTATGTCCAGTACATGATTGTCTACAAAAATGTTCCTCTTAGTTGCTATTACATCACTTTTATGGATCTATAAAAAAATGACTAAATAATCAGATTTTACATAAGAGTATATTAATAAATCATGTTTTAAAAATTATGTTGTAAAAAATGATAACCAAAGAAAGAATTACTTTTTTTGCTTTATTTCAGAATATAATTTACCTGCTGATGTTAATCGCAAAGCAATTTTTGCAAATAATGAGGTCCGACTTGAGAAAATCGAAGTTTATGGATTTGATTATGATTACACCTTGGCATCATACACACCTGAATTACACGATCTCATTTATGACCTGGGTCGAGATTCATTGGTTTATAACAGCAAAGTAAGTATTGATTCAGCTACCCAAGATTAACTTACAAAACAAATATTTAAACATTCTTAAAACTAATTAAATATGGCATAATTAATATTTAACAAATGATGTAATATTGAGTGTTAATTATTTTAAAAAACAATCTTTTGCAAATTATTGCAGTTATTTGATGAGCTTCTTCTTTATTTTATTATTCAAAATTTTTGCCAAATATTAAGCTTCATTTGTGTGATAAAAATGTCACCGACTGGTATGTCTCCAAACTTTATTGGAAAGTGAATTCTTACCTAATGCTTTACAAATGAGGCCTTGACTCTAATTGAGCAAAGAGCAATTAATGTGGAGGCAAGAAACAGTCATGCTTGGCTTGACGTCATATAATTTAATTAATGTATATATTCATTTTTGAAAAATTTAAGGGAGTCAATTCAGCATAATTACACACAATAACTTTAATGTGTTTCCATGAGTAAAGGGAAATGTGTCCACTCTAGAAGTTTTATTAACTGAAATAAGTATATTTGGAAAGAAACTAGCAAAATAAAAACTATTTATGTCATAGTGAGAAGAATAAACAACAAAAAAAGCTAATCAATCAAGTATTGATATGTTTGGTGGATTGCTATTTGGATGTAATTGAAAATCTGACAAAATAACTTTATATGCTAGATTTATCTATATAAGAGTAAACATATTAATCTATTTTCATTGAGAAAGACTGTTTGGTGATCAGATTATCCAGCTAATTTTTTTTTTTTTTTTTTTTTTTGCGTATCAGATGTAGTTGTAACATATGTCATTATCTCGTCTTGTCTTGATACTCAAATTAAGCAATTCTTTATTTGGATGAATGACCTTCAACATTTGAATAACTGGTTGTAAATTTTGAAAGAATGAGATTTTGTAGAAAGAGGCAATGCAAGACTAGCAAACCATAGGTTAGGCTTTATTTCACAAAGACTCAAAAGATAGAATATTATTATTCCTGCATAGGCAGAATCCATTTTATATTAAAAAAAACAACAACAAAAGAAAATGACAAAAATAAACAGAGAGGATAAGTAAGTAAATGTCAATTCAACCTTATGTTTAATTTCTGTAACCATTGCATTATAGGTGAGGAGTTCATATCTCTTGTTGCAGTGTGAAATGTGAAGATTTTCATTAAGGTGATATATAATAGCAATGAAAGAACTACACAGAGGCTGTACTGGTGGGTAATGTTTCCACAATAACGTCTTATTTTGATTGCCCAACATGGCATTTTAGCAGAACTGTTTCAGGTGTAGACAACTATGTTGAAACAGGACAACTACTTGTCAATTGCAGTTATAGTTAAATAGCTATGAAAGGTAGTATTCATAGCTGTTGCTTCTGTTGAATATAACACATTTTAGAAAACTTCCTATTTAGTCGGCATTATGTTTTTGAGTGTTGTTGCAATTTTGACTTTGTATCTTATACACTTGCTCTTCGCACATTGTTCATTATTTCAGGCGTCATACAAAGTAGTGCAACTTGTAACCATTACTGCCATAAGAATGTTTCACTTCTCTAAACATGAAGTTAATGCCTCTCTGAATGTATGTATATTGGCATCGAAAATATGACACTTCATTTGATATTTTTAATAGGAAGGAAGATAATTTTTCTACAAGATAGAAAAGCATTTCTAGCTTGGTATGAGAATGGTTAAACAAAATGTTTTTTATAAACTTTAAAAATTAAGGTACAAGATTTAATTTGAAATTGAGCAGTTTTCAAAGTGAAATTTTATAAATTTTACAAAGTAAAATATAAAAATTTAATTTAAATCGAATCTAAAAATTATTTTGGATTTATTTTATGTTGTGTACATTTTGTTGCACTTAAAAAGATTATCTATTATTTAGCAATTACTGGTATAGATATCTACGTTTCAACTAAAAATTTCTAAAAAGTGTAATAAAATTTTTTAATAAAAAAATAAATATACTTTTGCAAGCTTGTAACAAGTTGAAATTATTTTTTGTTTCAATATTCCACCTTGGTGAAAAATTAAACTATTTGTAATAAAAACATGATTAAAATCTGATTTAAAATATAAAACAAAACAAAAAAACAATTAAATTTATTCTTCTGTTGGCCCCTTCTCTTCTTTATTCCTATTTCTCCTGTGTATCACTATTTTCCTACTCTCTCTTTAAGCTCTCATAAGAGTTAATAATATTAATAACAATAATATTAATAATAATAATAATAATAATAAAAATAAATATTCATCCAAACTCCTTCTTGCCAACTCTCAACTTCACTGTAATCTTCACTGACTGTTCTCACTGTCTCTCTCTCTCAACTGTCCAAAAAAAAAAAAAAAAATGTAAAGACTGCTCTGTGCTTTCCCCTTCATTCCTTTTCACGGCAGTCATTGTTCTCATATGCAAATTATTGCCACATGTATATTAATAAACCGTCTATAGATGAAAGTTTTTTGTTTCTCTTTCCTTTCTTGATTCCATCATGTGACAGGATTGACAGAGGTGCCGTCGCTTGTGCAAGTCACGTTTTTCTACAATTTGCCTTAAAACCAAGTTTATCTACCATTTTCATACAAAATATAATGAATAAAATAAAAACAGAGCACTACTGAAAACACTAAATAAAATTAAGGAGATGTGCACTACTGAAAGCAAGTTTCTAACTGACCCTCTAGAAGAGAAAATATTTTTTAAGTAAGCAACGAAAAAAAAAAAAACCCAGAAAACATGATAGGCCTCCATAGTGCTACTGAAACCAAAATTTTAACCCTCACTAGAAGAGAAATAATTTTTTCAAATGATCAGTGAAAAAATCACAGGTAGCCTCTAGAATGCTACTGAAAGCACTAAATAAAAATAAAGATACTTCAAGAACACTACTAAAACAAAGTTTTTACACGCCTATTTGTTTTATTAGATACAAAAATATGTCCTCAAAAAATGTACGCACCTATATCATCTTTGGTCAGATATATTTAAGCTCATTAAAATATGACATCATGACGTTAAAATTTGAGATGATGGCATTGTGATAAACAAACATTGTGACAAGCAGACACAGAGTTTTAGTATAATATAGATTTTTCACTTTCTATTAGTATATATGTGTCTCTTACTCTTTTTTTCTTTACCTATATTTCTCCTTCTACTGCCACTAAGCAATCATCTCATTCTATTTAAGGTTTTAAAAATAAAGAATCTTAAATTTTCCAAACAACAATGTTTAAATAATTTTCTTCGAAAGCAAAATTTTTAAATCCTTTAAAAAAGTACTTAGAAAGAAATAAGGAACAGATTTTATATAGATTGTATTAACTAATGTTCAGTACATATCCAGAAAAGTCGAGATAAGAATTTAAATCATCCGAAAACAAGAGAAATTTAAAAGAGAGCCAATTAAGTCCCTGTAAAATGAAAGCACTCATTAAATTAGATAAACAGAAGTAGTAGAAAACATTTTGTGTTCTGGTACTTTCGCCTGAGTACAATTAATGTAAATAAAAACTGATTCTGAAAGTAAGATGGCAGAAGTCGATTGATATTAAAATACTTTAACTACATGCACAGGATTTACCTTCAGCACAAGTGAAACCCAAAGAACAAAGTTGATACTTTTCTTTACACCTTCTTCAGAGATTATGCTGGTTAACCATACGTTTAAACAATTTCTTGCTTTTAATTTTACCAAATTGTTTAGAATCAGACATAAATACAATACACAGTGTTTCCAGTTCCATTGTTTAAGTCTCTCAGAGTCTGGTTTAATTTTATCATTAGATATCATGAAAGTTTAATTTTATTATTAGACTAGCAGGGGTACCCGGCGTTGCCCGGGTGTTTGTAGGTGTGTGTGGTGTTAAATAAAAAAGAAACCGGGGGGGGGGGGGTAGGACGGAACCCGAAGCTCTGAGGCGAAGTTTGAAAATAAAATCGGCCAGTCAGAATGAGTTAGTGAAAGATGCCTGAAAGTCGTTGAGCGTTACAACGACGAAGCATTGTTATAAGTGAAGTAGGAAAAGAAAACAACGTTTTAATTAAGCGGGGGGGGGGGGTAATCAAAACATAAAAAAAACACAAAAAATCTGACGCAAGGCAAACGAACGATGAAAACAGAAAAACGAACACGTGAAAAATGGCTTAAATAACCCTGTTTCGATATTAAAATTTAAGAAATCGGTGGATACCCGGGTGTCGCTAAGAATAAGCGAAGTAAAAAAAAAAACAACAAAAAAACAGGAAAACGAACGTTACATGAAAAATGGCTTAAATGACACAGGGTTCAATATTTAAATTTAAAAAATCGAAAAAAAAAAAAACATCTCACACCACGATTCGCACCCAAAATTCTTAGATAATGAACAAACACGCTAACCAACTGCGCTAAAGCGACGTAGATAAAATTTACTCGGTTTTTCAACTATTTAAAGTAAATCAGGTCATGACGTCATCTGACGCATGCGTAGAATCGGTCATCGTTACAAGAAGCCCGTTTTTGTTGACCTCCACCCCCGTGGAAAATTGTCGATTTCGGGGTGAAAAAGTTAACGTTTTTGGCCAATTTTTCGATATTTTTCAAGCGAAGGATGGGGCTTCGATATGATACCGAGTTTGTGAATTTTCGTCGCGTGTGTGGAAAGTTTTTAGCAGGCACACAAACATACACACATACATACACACAAACAAACATACATACATTTTCGCTTTTATATATATAGACTAGCGAGGGGTACCCGGCGTTGCCCGGGTGTTTGTAGGTGTGTGTGAAAAAAAAACAGGTGCCCATGAAAAAAAAAAGCCTTGACGACGCGCAGTTGGTAAATAGTAAAGTGTGAAAAAAAACAAAAAGCAGGTGCTCGTTTTTGATTGACGTGACGGCAATAGGTATTCAGCAGACAGCATTTTGTGCGGGGACAGTTTTTAATGAGGTCAATAAATCGGTTTGTTTGTTTTCAAAAATCCGCTCCCCCGTCTGATATGACGAAGTCGACAAAAGTTCACTGGCTCTGGGCCTGTTTGGATTTATTTGCTTCCCCACTGAGCAAATTAGGCACAAGGCCGTTTTTTAATGTGGAGAGAGAGGGAGGGGGGGAGGGAAAGGGGGGACCAGCTCCCGAGAGGTGGGAAATGGGAGCTGGATAGTAACTGTTGGTCTGTAGGGTGATCCCTACATTGACCAAGGTCAGATATGTGGGGTTACCCCCACATATGGTCTTTGCTGGTCTTTGCTTGCAGCATCTGTCGGAACAGATACTACACTTTGATCTTGTCCCCCGTGCCGCCGAAGCGGGGGGGGGGGTCTGTTGGATTTATTTGCTTCCCCACTGAGCAAATTAGGCACAAGGCCGTTTTTTAATGTGGAGATGGAGGAAGAGGGGAGGGAAAGGGGGGGGGCTTTATTTGCTTCCCCACTGAGCAAATTAGGCACAAGGCGGGTTTTTAATGTGGAGATGGAGGGAGGGGGGAGGGAAAGGGAGGACCAGCTCCCGAGAGGTGGGAAATGGGAGCTGGATTAGTAACTGTTGGTATGAAGGGTTGCCCCTCCAGTGACCAAAGTCAGATATGTGGGGTTATCCCCACATATGGTCTTTGCTAGTCATAGCTTTCAGCATCTGTCGGAACAGATACTACACTTTGATCTTGTCCCCCCGTGCCGCCAAGGCTGTTTGGATTTATTTGCTTCCCCACTGAGCAAATTAGGCACAAGGCCGTTTTTTAATGTGGAGATAGGGGGAGGGGGGAGGGAAAGGGAGGACTAGCTCCCGAGAGGTGGGAAATGGGAGCTGGATAGAAACTGTTGGTATGAAGGGTTGCCCCTTCAATGACCAAGGTCAGATATGTGGGGTTACCCCCACATATGGTCTTTGCTAGTCGTAGCTTGCAGCATCTGTCGGAACAGATACTACACTTTGAGATATTAAATCTTTTATTCATGTTAAAAAATACAGCCAAAATCAACGATGAACAAAAAACTTAGGCACATGGCCAACTCAAAAGGGGGGATTTTGGGGGTCGTTGGTCATCCTTGTCACTCCAGAACTAAACAAAGTCAAAAGTTTCTCCCAGCTAGTATCTTCTTTCACCATAATCCCGCATTCACCCTTTCATATTGGGGGACGTCCTAGTAACTCCCAATTTTTAAAACATTTTTTAGTGACGTGTAAAAACAAAAAAGATAACAATAAAATGGTACAATAATTCATTTTTGTCGAGGGCGGGGGAAGAAAAAACAAAAGGTGATTAGTAGGACCCTCCTAACCCCGTTTAGTTGATAGACTGCCCGTTCCACTAGGTTTGTAAAAGGAACCTCGCTTCTGCAGGTCAGTCTCTAGGTGGGGATGCCCTCTAGATGGGGGTGAATGGAGAAAAGAAAATTTTTGTGGGTAAGGGATGGAGGTTAGTTTGTATTTCTTTTTCTCCAAGATGGGTAAAATTTAGAGGAAGGGGTGAAAACAAAAATTGCAGGTAAGAGGGGATGGGGATCTTGGAGGCTTCCTAATCGGGGAGGGATGGAACACACACTCAGCTAGCTGAGAGGCTACTTGTTTAATTTTACTTTACAGAACTGCGCGTTCCACACCTAGGCGGGGAACACGTATTCAAATTTGGCTCCTCTTCGTACACACAGACTTGCCACATGTATCCATCTTCTGTCAAATGCCGCGCGATGCAGCCTTCTTCTATCACATCTGATCTTCACCCGTAGTTGGTGTTTAAAGAAAGCGATCAGATCTTGATCAGAAAAAGACAACACCCCCCGACAACCTTGCAGACGCGACATCCAAATCACCATTCTCGCCACGGCCAGGATCGTAACGTAGACCATTTGTCTTTCCCGGTCCCACGGCGGCCTCACGTTGTCCACAACATTGGATACAGTAATTGGGCGAGGATGCTCAGGATCGATGCGAGCCGTCACTCCGCTGACATACGACCAGTACTGGCGGAGTTCACGGCAATCGAAGAAAGCGTGATCCGTAGTTTCTACGGCCGTTGTCCCACAACGGGGACAATCAGGCGACTCCAAAAACCCAGAACTGCATTGTATGTTGTTGAGTGGAAGTGCATATTTCGGGCCAATCGCCAGGTCAGAGAGAACTCCGAATTGTTCAGATGATTCGAACCTGGCGCCCAGCTCCACACCGAGCGGATCTCACTCTGCTACACTTTGATCTTGTCCCCCCGTCCCGCCGAAGCGGGGGGGGGCGTTATTAGAGTCGAGTTTCGCTTTTTGTTTATACCGAAAACCGAATGTAACACGTACCAATGCGGGAAATGTGGAATAATTAACATTTGAAAGTCAATAAAATTAAAAAGACAGGCGAGCTCCGTGGCTAAGTGTGAGATATTACAATTTATAGATGATATAAAAAGTTTAAAGAAGTTGTGAATCGAGCAAGCGCTTCTCTGAAAGAAGCCTTTTGTGGACATCGAGGAAAAGCGTACATACATACATACATACATACATACATACATACATTTTTGCTTTTATATATATAGATATCATGAAAGTTTAATTTTATCGTTAGATATCATGAAAGTTTAATTTTATCATTTGATATCATGAAAGTTTAATTTTATCATTAGATATCATGAAAGTTTAATTTTATCATTAGATATCATGAAAGTTTAATTTTATCGTTAGATATCATGAAAGTTTAATTTTATCGTTAGATATCATGAAAGTTTAATTTTATCATTAGATATCATGAAAGTTTAATTTTATCATTAGATATCATGAAAGTTTAATTTTATCATTAGATATCATGAAAGTTTAATTTTATCATTAGATATCATGAAAGTTTAATTTTATCATTAGATATCATGAAAGTTTAATTTTATCATTAGATATCATGAAAGTTTAATTTTATCATTAGATATCATGAAAGTTTAATTTTATCATTAGATATCATGAAAGTTTAATTTTATCATTAGATATCATGAAAGTTTAATTTTATCGTTAGATACCATGAAAGTTTAATTTTATCATTAGATATCATGAAAGTTTAATTTTATCGTTAGATATCATGAAAGTTTAATTTTATCATTAGATATCATGAAAGTTTAATTTTATCATTAGATATCATGAAAGTTTAATTTTATCATTAGATATCATGAAAGTTTAATTTTATCATTAGATATCATGAAGTTTCACTTAAATATTTAATAGCATTTTTTTTTTTGCATATTAGGTTTTATGTCTACATCTGTAGATTTATTAAAGTCCTTCTACAATTTCTCATTCCTTATAATATAAATTCTTATATTTTTTAAGTATCAAAACTGTGCAAGGACAAAATGTTAATAAAAAACAATTATTTCTGAAAGTAGCTGATGCTATTGGTTTCTTTGAACAGAATGAAGTAGAATTGGCATTGGCTGTCATCTGCTTCAAAGGCAAAATATAAAAGTTGTCTTCATCGGCTATTGCAACCTGATCATGTCTATGGTATGCTACATTTTGTATTGTGTCACTGAATTTATTATCTTAATCATAAGCAATAGTATTTCTTTTTATGGTGATCACTATGATGTAAGATCACTAAGAGTAAATGCTGAGCTCTATGATTCTTCTTGCAAACAATCTCTCCTGATGTTTAACATATGCAAGTGAGGTTTTCAAACCAAACATTCACATATAAAACTGCAAAAATGTCTTGTATCAACAAGAGTTTTGGTTTTCTTCCATTTATTTTATGGTTCTAATTGTATGATACCATAGACGCCCCCACCTTAAGTGTTAGGAAGTAAAAGAAAAATATAACAAAAAAAGAAATAGTTTATCAGTAGACAATGAATAGGAATCTGTTCACTGGAATAGAGAAAAGAAACATGACATGGGATTGTTGAAAGGAGATTTTGGCTTAGACTAGATTAAGAAAGCTTGAACAGACCGAGGTGAATTGATCAAGTGACTGACAAACTAAGCTTCGACAGTAGATGTGAACTTTTGCATTTAGAGGGTATTTTTTCAGATATTATCACACTCAGAACATAACCAATATATGCATAAACTATTGAAATCTGTTTTTTCTTTTGTTTTCCTGTGTTTTATTTTATATTTATGCTAGTGGACCCATGCACTCCTCTTAACGGCTATTGTTGTATTGTTGGTTCTGGAAAACGCTGGAAAGTAAAGTAGGCGATTATTATTATGATTGTTTAGAAAACGAGATATTTTATCAGCTAAAGAATGTACCATGAATGTTAACTTGATAGAATGGAAGTTAGAAACAAGTTAAGAATTTTAATTTGAATAAATAATAACTTGAAATGTAACTTTTAATTAAACAAACAAGTTAGAAATTTTAGCTGACAAAAATAACAAGTAGATTCTATGACAAAACATCAGAGATGGCTATGCGTATTGATGCTGTAATTAGAAGGAAAAGTAGGTTTTTCTATACACTTAGAGTTTAGTCAGCTTGGAGTCAGAGACAGTTAAACTGAACAGACAAGGGGAGTCAGCTAGCAACCCAGAGGCTATGGCCTCTCTATTCTAACAAAGTCAAAAAATGTAGAATAAGGAAAGCCTGCAAATTTTCAAGTGGGGAAATATTCTGGGAATAAAAGTTGCTGAAAATACAATTTGAGATTTCTGATTGTTTCCTTGGGATGAATCTTCATTGCAGTTTTTGCATTTCTGCAAACAAGACTCAAAAATTGTCAAGGTATACTTTCCTTATTGGCCCGATGTAAAACCTCACAGAACAGTGTTCCATCCCTTTGTATTGTCCGTATTTGTTATATGTCCTGTTAAACATGCTATACACGCATCAACTTGAGAACAACAGAGAAGCCAGACAATCACAAACACTAAATACTCTCGCATACATGAACACTTCTATACATCCACAACTGCAGATAAATACAGCAAACATTACCAGACAGTCATAGACACACATATATATACACTCGCAGCATACAACATGTTAACACAGTAAATAGACACTTAAATGACGTTTATATACATTCATTAAATAGATCCTGTTACATACACTCATTATGTATACGACTATATAAAACTGCCAGTGTGAAAGACTACAATGATATGGCCATAAGAAGATAACAAATTCATGGCACACAACCTTAGAGTTGTCAAGCTGTTGAGCTGGTTGTCACAATTGCCATGAATAAAAGATTACAAATATGTACTTTTTGCAAAATGACCAATTTTGAAATATTTTGAACATGTTGCATTCTTGGTGGGAAATATGAGCAAAATAATAATTGTTTCCACAAAATAAAATGCTGGACAATGCTGTTTTGTATCCACTCATTTCTAAATTTCTCAGCGTTGAATGTCTTAAAACATGCACTTTAATCCTTTGCAGTTTGAAGATAGCTAGTGTATCTTATTTTTGTTAGCACATAGCTCACAGTAACCTTCAATTTTAAATTTGTCATGTAAGTTTTTTGAAGTTTGTCCCCTTGTAATTAGGTCAGTCTGAAAGATACTCCTAAACTGTAGAAATCAATAAACTTAATTGGTAGGAATGGTTTCAATTCTTTGATTGTTTCAATTCTTTGAAAGCAGCAACTAAGGAATCTTTTGGATCTCTACATTTACATAAGACTGTAGCAGAACATTTTATTCTACAAAAAGCAGAAAAGGTTCAGTTCAAAAATGTTTGAGCCATATTTTTATTGAAGATCTAAATATTTTTATTGAAGATCTAAATATTTTTATTAAGATCTAAAAACAAAAGATTTGTAATTTTTAGAAAATTTACAAACTGTTTTTGCAGTCCATGAAACAATTCTATGATGTTCTATTCTTATTTCAGTTTTTCTTGTGCATGTTCATTTCATGCTACGCAACATCAATATTTCTGTTTTGTTCTTTTTCTCCCAGTATCCTGATGGTCTCCGTCAAATGAAATATGATCCTAATTTTGCTGTAAGAGGACTTCATTATGATGTCCGAAAGGTTTGTTTCTTTTTATTTTTTTTTTGTATTTTCTTTAATGCTAAATGCGTCGTAATTGTTCAAAATCTGTTAATCCATTTTTTCTTTTTTTTTTTTAATAGGATTAGTTCTTTAATTAATAATGTTGGAGGCTTTACATTTATTTGGCTTGTTTTGTTAATTTTTCAATCAGGATTAACTTTATTATTTAATAGGGCATGTCGTGACCAGCAACTAAGATAGAATTTAATTTATAAATTTACAAAAATGTGCTATTTAATTAATTAAATAATATTTATAAAATAGCACGGTAACATAAGTGCACAAGCACAAAAAATAACATTCGGTCATCAATAATGAGATTATATTTCCATATTATTTTTCTTCATTTTTAAAAAAGAATGGTGCTTATGCATTTATGTTACCATGCTATTTTTTAAATAGTATTTTTAAGTTAAATTGAAGTCTTTTTTTATTAAATTGTTAGGTTAAAGTACAGAATAGTTACAAAACATTCTCCCTTCCCCATGTTAAGAATGGCTTTCTAAATAACGTTATTGTTTCAGCATGGTATCATAAGTTCATAGGTACCTTATTTTTAAGTTTTTTTTTATTAAGAAAAATAATATGAAAATATAATCGCCTTGTTGATGAATGTTGTCTTATTTTTTGTTGTGACTGTTTTATTCAAAGAGAAAATGTTTTCATGTACTGAATTAATTTTAAAAATATGAAAGAATTGACTATAACAATGAAATATTAATTTGACATTGAATTGTCCCTCAAGTGAATTGGCCACACTGGATCAGCCAAGCCAAAACAGCTATTCAAAAATGTACCAAACCCATTTTTTATAGATCTAAATATAAGTGTTGATTCAGGAATTTTAACTTTTTCTAAAATAGACACAAACTCTCTTTCATTAGTTTACGTAATGGTTTTAACTTAATCAATGTGATATTTTTAATTTGAATTATCTTTTGAAGTTTATAAAATGCGAAGACTTGGAATTGCTCGTTACTGCAATTGTAATCTGAAGTTTCATGTCTTCCAAATGGAGGCTAGGTGTTTGTTCTACTTAATTCATTAAAATTTCTTCAAGCATAAAAAAATTATATTTTTTCTAATATCAATCTCATAAAACTGAAAACACTGAGATTATTCTCAGAAGTTATTGTGCCTAGAACGTCTGGACGCCTTACACTTCTCTTCAAGACTAAGGCTAATTGTGGTGAGAATGTTTAGTGTTGTAAATTATATTTTAAAAAGAAGTCTGTAAATTTTCTATTTGCAAACTGTGGCATTAAGAACACTTTCTCATCGTAGTGTAATTCACGTTGTCTAAAACCTTTTCTATTCTACAAGTGATGTAAAGCATACTCATTTTGACATCAATTTGACATAATAAGAATGAACTTTTAATAGACCAGGTGGACTTTATATGGACATATATGCAAATAATAGATTTCCTGACATATAAATGTCCACTGTTTCAATGAGAGATTTAGCTCTATGTCCTTCAAATTGATGTATAGGAAATTTTAATAAATAACTAGAAGGCCGCCCAACATGGCCCAGTCATAAAATACGCTTAAATATGATATTTTGATTAATGCAGATTTTGTATTTATCGTTATATTCCGTTTCTGTATTCAGCATAGTCGGAAACCTTTAAAAGTCGTCATTTAAAAGAAAATTGTGGAGGTGGACCTAATCTAAAAAAGATACCAAAAAAACATAAAACTTTAATTAAGCTTGGAAATACGATTTAAAAAAATAGCGCGGATCAGTAAGTGCATTAGCACCCATTAATCGACTCACGTGACCTTATTGCCAAATGGTCCGGCTACAATGTTGAACGCGCCGCTCACATTGTTTTTTTGTTTTTTTTTCAAGTTAAATTCAACTTTCACAATATCTTTTTATTTTTTTATAATTACACAATATCTTTTTTTAATAATAAATTGTTGGTTATCTTTCAGATGCAAGGTTCATTGTTTACTTGCGGTTTTAACGATGTAAGATTCCGTTGTACGGAAGACCAAATCGGCCAAAATGTCTATGATGTTTTTATTGGCGCTTTTCTTCGTATTTTTAATAACATTTTTTTGCACCATTTACAAGTTCTTTTTACAAATAATTTTTTTAATACTGTAATAGTAAAATAAAGATACATTTATTAATTATACGGAAAAAGTATCTCGTAATGTTTTCACACAAGATTTTTTTCCTGTTGATTTCTCTTTTTTTTTTAAATATTAAAATTGATTTACTATTTAAAGTGATTTTAAAGCCTTTAACATGACGGAGTTTATAATGAAAACCAAATTACCGTTAAAATTAAAATAATCTTTATTAGAAATTTGTAACAAAATAACAAAATTATAAAACTATTAGATTAAAATTGAGAACTTTTAATTAAACAACGTGAACATTTTATAATGAGTGTTTTCATGAAATGTATTTTTAATAATAAAAAATAATAATCTTTATTAGAAATTTGTAACAAAATAACAAAATTGAGAACTTTTAATTAAATAACGTGAACATTTTATAATGAGTGTTTTCATGAAATGTATTTTTAAAATCACTTTAAATAGTAAATCAATTTTAATATTTAAAAAAAAAAAGAGAAATCAACAGGAAAAAAATCTCGTGTGAAAACATTACGAGATACTTTTTCCTTATAATTAATAAATGTATCTTTATTTTACTATTACAGTATTAAAAAAATTATTTGTAAAAAGAACTTGTAAATGGTGCAAAAAAATGTTATTAAAATACGAAGAAAAGCGCCAATAAAAACATCATAGACATTTTGGCCGATTTGGTCTTCCGTACAACGGAATCTTACATCGTTAAAACCGCAAGTAAACAATGAACCTTGCATCTGAAAGATAACCAAATTGTTAGTTAAAAAAGCACAGAATAGTTACAAAACACCATCCCCTTTCTATGGTAAGAATGGCTGAAAAAAAATATTAGGTACTCATGTAGAGAGTGATCCGTGCTTAAATAATAACGTTATTATTTAAAAAGCCATTCTTAACATGGGGAGGGGAGGGTGTTTTGTATCTATTCTGTACTTTAACCTTACAATTGAATAAAAAAACATATCATAAAACTTTAATTAAACTTCGAAATTCGATTTAAAAAATAGCGCGGATTAGTAAGTTCATTAGCACCAGAAATTGTTAGGTGAAATACAGAAAAGTTTCTACCAAGAAAACCGTTATTTTTTTTTTGCTATTCTTACCAAGGGGAGAGGATGGTGTTTTGTCACTATTCTGTGCTTTCAACTAACAATTTATTAAAAAAACAAAAGGTAAATTTTTCACATTAGGTCCACCTCCACAATTTTTAACACGAGTAGGTTGGGGGTGTTAATTCTGAAAGCCGTTCTTAACATGGGGAGAATGATGGTATTTATTCCAAAAGCCGTTTTTAAAAGACGAAAGACAGGTAAAAGGTTAAAACATGTGGTTAGGCATGGGTGTTGTTTATTCCGAAAGCCGTTCTTAATATGGGGAGGTTGGGAGTGTTTATTCATGGCCATCAGTGAATTATAGTGCATAGTACAGGTCTTTATATCTCGAAAATTAATGGCCTCTGCAAATTTTAAATGAGATTTTCTTATTCAGCGTAGTCGAAACTTGTGGAGGTGGACCTAATGTAAAAAAAATACCCTCCCTCCAAAAATATATTGTGAAATTTAAATTTAAGCACGGTAAGAAAAATAAAATTAGACAGAAAAATACACCTTTGGGTTTGTACTTGCACAAAGACTTGAAAAAGTTGTCAACAAAAACAAATATATAACAAGTAAATATTTTCAAAGGCAAGATAAATTACTTTTCTACCTAATTGGATAATTTTTAGTGTTTTTATTGGGTTTATACTACTGTACATATAGATTCGAAAAAGTTGTCAAAATATAAATGTATAACAAATATTATCAAAGGCAAGATATGTTACTTTATTACCGAAATGGATGATTTTTTTTTGTTTTTTTAATGCAAAATTTTTATTCGGCTCAAAAAACACAGCGTTTACTGTTATATTTGAAAATTACAAATGGCGGCAAACTGTGTTAACACATTAGGTTTGGAAAAATTAGTTAAAACTAAAAAAAAATATACAAAATACTGTTAAAAACCACTGAATACATGTCTGCCTATGTCACAGTAACATATATTGAGTGAGTTCCTGACAGTATTTTGTATAGTTGTTTTAGTTTTAACTCATTTTCCCAAAGTTAATGTGTTCAACAGTCTGCCGCCATTTGTATTTTTCAAATATACAGATAAACACTACATTTTTTCAAACCGA